>NC_134578.1:18295000-18610000 GCF_050947875.1 Dermacentor variabilis | reverse complement strand
GTTATCAGCATGACAGAACATTCTCGAAAGGAAAGTAGCGAGCGCAGCGTTTTCAAGAAAGGAAACGCAAGCAAGACAGATGACGATTATCATTGCGGAGCAAATAGACGTGGTGTAGTAGATTTGTTTAAGAGTGCAGCAGAAGTACAGTTCCGACCTTCCTAATACGTGTTCCACAATATAAAAAAGTTTACACCACGTTGTCCCCAAAGAATAACCGTTAGCTAAGTTGCGTGCCAATTTCTTGAACGCTTGCCCGCCCGGTACATCCAAGTTGCCTACGGCATGCACGTTGACAGCGTGACACAGCTTTCTTAGCAGTGTTATAGATCGGGCTAGTTTGAATTTGACGACGCAACTTCGTAGCGCGAAAACAAAGAACTAAACCGAAGTCATTTCTCCTGTAAAGTATTTATGCCTTTGGCCTTCTTCGTCGTCGTTTGCCCCCGCTCTGCGAAGATACTCTGTATAGCAAAAATGATCTGCGCCCGTCCTTGTCCCATGCTGCCTCTGTGGTCCGTTTGTTAGCGCAGTTAAACAATGTTCGCTAATATGTACGAACTCGCCCAACAACAAGTTCTGCTAAACTTCATTACCCCGGAAGGAAGTAATGTTTGGCCACTTGGAGTTCTCGAAATCTTAGCCAAGGCGACGAAGAGAGTTAACGAAATCGCAAAACACTATTAACACAAATCTGTGTATGTAGAAAAAGACTAAGGAAAATGAAGAAGCACACGAATAATGTACACGTGAATAAGTCATAAGAGTACATTGAAAAAAAAAAAAACAATACAGAAATTACTGTTCACAAAAATTAATAACCTTCGCTCCCGGGATACTTCCACTAATGAGGTACGTATTTGTCTCCTCTATCCGTGATTAACCTCTTGATCTTTGATCTAACGAACTAATGGAAAGCGTGCATATGACAGCGTTTCAAACTTCTTGCAGAACGGTGTAAAGTGTAATTAAACAAGAAGGTCGGCGGTCAATGTATACATACAGAGCCCGTTTCCAACACAAGTGGCCTTAAAAATGGGATTGTTGCATCTATTTATGTGTTATTCGTTCATTCTGAAAAAAAAACATTGTTCTTCAAGTGCTGGAATCCGGATTACGGGTATGTCAAGGAAAGTTGCTTTTACTTTGAAATCATTCATACTTTCTTTTGGTAAAAACACATTTTCTTTATTAGCGGCGTTTTAAGACACGTGAAAGCGTGTACACAACGTGGCTCACTTCGTTTTCGCTACACAATATTCTTGTGATAACGCTGCAAGTGCAAAAGGTAGCAAGGAAAAATACAGTGCGACTGAACAAAAGTTCAACAAATACAACTGCCCGTGGGTACATCGAAGAGAAAGCCCTTTCCGTGCCGACGTTACAAACGCAACACGCCAGAACACGTGCTAAAGTCTTATGTGCTTTATGCCACAAACATCGCTCGTGTACACAGAAGCATGCTAGGCATTGGAGCTTCACTGCATAAGCGACAGTGTGACGCAAAAATTAGAAAAGAACTACGCCGCGTTTCGCATAAAAGAAATCACTGAGGCTACGCACGCTGTCGTAAGCTTATTCGTAAAGTTTTAAACCCGCTGTGCCTAATCTAAAAAAGAGAAGCGCACATGCACAAATTCAATAGTTCATGGTGTTGAAACGTGCGGTAATCACATTTAGTAACATATAGAGATGCCTGATACTTCCAGTATCCATCCTAATGTCAGTATAGCACTGGGTTGTCATTATCCTGACAACGCACTCAACATTTTTAGTAATTTTATTCGTGCCTATCTAATGCATGGTGCTCTTTAACAGGCTTTTACGGTCAGCATCACCTGTCCCATGTTTTTTTGCAGTTTAAAAGAAAGGGCTCCATGCTATCATAAGCCTTTACAGAAAAAGTCATAGCAGTGCCATTAGTTTCCGTGCTGTATAAGACTAAATAAACGTAGAACGGACCAAGCCTAATCTAATGAATGATTGCTTCAACAGAGAGTGGCTGATCTTCATTAATACAGAAATCTTTATCGATATCTTTCTGTTCTTGAGAAGTAGTTCGTTACTCATTTTTGATGGAACACTAGGAATGAAAGGTTAACAGCAGGTGTGTCTATAGATCAGCCTGGTTTCCTTTCTGAATTCATTAATCATATGAAGGAAAGAGGACCTGCATGATTTCCACTTGCATACAAACATTTCAATGAATCCCATACTCTAAGATGCGAGAACCACCGGACATGAAGTTGTTTTGCGACTCCTACATTACCCAACTAATGAAAAATAACGCGTAGCAGCACTTTACCACATTGCTTCATTACGTTGTTCTATTCTCAGCAACAATACAGGTATTTATTGATTTGTTCCCCGGTCAATTCGAAATTGGAACACTTTGCACAGCTTCATCGTTTCGATCAACCAGCTTGTTGCATTTAACATAGCACTTGATGATCACGTGATGTAATATATTGCTTACATTTTGCCCTGTTACTTAGAGCTTGACGTATGCATATTTTGATGTGTTTCTTATTATATTTTACTTATTAATTATTGCCATTTCTCTTGTTATATTGGGTGCTCGTTTCGGCCAACTCCATTTTGTAAAGGCCTTTGCGCATTAAAGTTATTTAAATAAATAAATAAATAAATAAATAAATAAGTAAATAAATAAATAAATAAATAAGTGAATAATGCTTATGCGAATACCTCCTATTTCGCATGCCAAACTTTGCATAGTGGCTCCCACCATTCTGCGCAGATATGCAAGGATACTATAAGAAGTCAATTCGCCTGCTGCGACAAGTTTCGTTTGTGAATGCAACATCACCACGGCCCAAATTGGGTACATTGAGGTTTTCAAACGGTCTCACCGGTTAGCCAACGCCAGAGGAAACAGACCCCGCTTTATGCGTCTACAAAACACTTTTATTGCGACATCAATTATATGGACAACCCAGGTGAATCTTCGCCATCGCTGTGATTTTCCGTTCATGTATAGGCGAATGGAACTCCCCACCGTCCAACACCGCCAAGATATCAGATCCTTCGATATTTCACTCAGCGCTCTGGGGTATTCACAAAATGAAAAACATTGCTAACCCGTATCTACCTGTCTTCGTTTCGTATACGGTGTTTGTACGCTATATGTACGCAGTGTTCTTTCCAGTGTAATGATTATCAGCGTTTTAATGTTTATTTACCAAAATGTTCTATACTTGTCTTCCATGTATTTGGCTGATTTCTTAAACTATGCTATTCTGGACACCTCGGTTAAAATCAACTTGCCGTTTCTCTTTTCTTGTTTTGTTGCTAGTGTTCTTCGACTTTTATTGTTTGTAAATGATATTTGTGTACTCACCCGAAATCCCCCCTATGTAATGCCCACTATAGCCTTTATGGTAATAAAATAAATAAACAAAAAATAAATAAAAATATTAATGCGAAAGCATTCTAGGGCCACTTCCCCCGGAAGTCTGTCCGCCTGTAACGTTAGCACGACGCGCTCCATATGTGCACGTGCGGTTCTATAGGGTTAAGTATTAGAATGCCTTATAGTATGACTACTGAGATGTATGACTATGACTATATATATATTGAGTAGTGAAGAGGTATTAGGGGAATTAGGTTTCATAAAAGAGTATTAAAAGCAATTATGAGGAAATTGCTTAAGCGGAATGGCGAATAATTGAAGGCTAATAATAATAGCGAGGTTTATTAGAATTATATCATGTTTAAATCACTTGGCCTAATCAAGATTAGTTAAGGGTACTCAAGCTTAATGAAGCGCAATGTCGATTGGTAAATATGAAACTATTAAGACTAATTTTGAATAATTAGAGGGAAATTGAGATGACATAAGCCTAATTAACAATAATTGTGATTACATTACTTAGGCCCTATCCAGAATAATAAGCGCAATATAAATTCGTATTAGATTGAACTCAGAATAAACACGATTACGTTAATTTCGTCCAATATGATTAATTACGTCTATTTCGGTTCACCCATTAGGTAATTGCAACAGGTCATTGCAATACATGCAACAACCATCATTTGCAGTCATTGCAACTTGAACTGAAAGTAATGCCTGTCGAGCTATCAAAGCTGAACGCTTCTGTTGATATCCGGTTAACCAAAAACAAATGTCGTCCTTCAAGGTGTTGGCTTGACTCTCTCGGTAGAAAAATCTGGCTTCATCATGTTTCCACGTAGAGGAAGAAGGTATGCGCGGCTGAAGATAGACCTTAATCAATCATGTCTTCGACAATTGAAACACAAGCGCTTTTGGGGCGTCATTATTGACTACCACCTACAGTGGCGACGAGCTGTGGACTCGGTTGTGACATCGATATCTTCGCGTCTCAATGTGATCCGTAGAGTTGCAAGTGAGCAATGGGGAAATCACCCTTCTTCAATGATCAGGTTGCACGATGCACTAGTGACGAGTCGAATAATGTATCAGCTCCCTTTAATTTCCCCATCGATATCACAGCTGGAACGACTTGAGGTTCTGCACAGAAAGGGCCTAAGAAGGGCTCTTGGCGTTCCGCAGACTGCTCCTAACAATGCAGTACTTTATGAATCTCTATCGAGACCTCTTACCTTAGTCGCTTCACAAAGGTTATTGATGCAAATTGGCCGCCTCAAACAGACGGCAGCCGGCCGAACCCTTCTACAGCGCCTTCGAAAGAGATCCGAGTCCCGAGCGTACTTGGCCCTTAATACTCTTGGTTACCTGGGTCTTGACGCTAGAGGTCGAACTAAGAGGTTGAAACCACCTTGGTCTTTTGCGAGCCTCGATTGTTCGTTGGCAGTAACTCACGTTCGTGCTAAGCGAAGTTCTCCTTTGGCGGCAACGCGTTCGCTCGTACTGGAACATCTTGAAACTGAATATGCACGTCATCTTCAAATTTTTACTGATGGCTCTGTGGACAAGGTCAGAGGATCTAGCGCAGCTGCTTTTCACATTCCCTCTTTGAAGTATGATTGGTCCGTTCGCTTCACTGCAGTCGTGTCCTCCACAACGGCAGAAAGCGTTGCCATTGAGGCAGCTCTCAAAAAGCTACGGTTTTGTACGCCTCAACCTGTTGTCATTCTTACAGATTCGAAGCCCGCCCTTCAAAGGTTAGAGCACGGGTTCCCTACTGATGCCTTATCTCTAAGCTCCCTACGTTCGGTGCAAAATCTCCGTGTCAAAGGCTTCTCCATACGATTCCAATGGGTGCCATCACACATAGGTATCATAGGCAACGAGATGGTGGACAGCCTCGCCCATAGAGCGCTGTCTGGGAATCCTTTGAGAAAAGTGTCTCAAGAAGATAAGAGACTCTTCAGAGAAGCGGTGTCGTGCCACTTCTGTTCTTTGTAGAGCTCACCTCACAAGCCATGTGTGATCAAGGGTCTCAAAAGAAACCAAGCCACCTTACTGCTCCGCATTCGCACGGGCTCTGCTCGTACCCCTGCGTTGAAGTATAAGACTGGCCTGGCGTTATCCCCATTATGTTCAACGTGTGGTGTGTGCGGTGACATAGAACATTATCTAATGTGCTGTATTGTGTATAACGCGGAAAGGAGGGTGTTACTCGGGTCCCTCAAGAACACAGGACTTCCTCACAGCTCTCTTCAGGACATTGTTTCCCGCGCGGGAACCGATTGTGTAGGAAGGAGGTCTCTCGCCTTCTGTTAAATTACCTACAGGACACGGATTTGGCTTCCTCATGGTGAACTGAGGAGTGACCATTTTTGATTGGGAGGTCTGTGTCTGATTATGTGATTTATTTATTTTAAGTGTCGCTACGGTGGAGCAATTGCCGGCAGCAGCTGCAAGGCTAATCCCAGCAGTAGCCTACAACAACTCAACTCAACTCAACTCATTGCAACTTGATCCTGATCACAGTCAGCCCCTGTGTGCATGACTCGGCGAATGAATCAATCATTCGTTTGACAAGTGCGAAATGAGTGACTGGAAATAACGCCTACGCATCTGGCGAGAGCATTCGATACAGTTGTTCTTTTTGTTCACGTGTGTGATACGTTTCTGTATGCAAGATAGGTCACATATATCCTAGCGCCGAAGTTGCTCAGATCAGGTTATAAGATTTTGACTAGAGTACTTGAGTATTCGACCGCGCGAACAAACTTTTACGAACATTTCGTTCACAGAGCAGGCCTTTTATCTTAAACCTTATAAAAAAGCTGTTTAATTTTACTGGCTCCATTCTTTATGAGCAGCACAGTGGCGTCTGGGCAAAGCCATGACATGTCTCGCAGGCTAGCTGAAAACTTCAGAGGGAGCCAAAATTATTTGACGAACCGCGATGTCGCATGCTCGTTTAGTAGTACCCGCGCATACTTAAAGACCATAAATTAGAAGTTCGAGCGTAACGCCAAATCTTGCTATCGCTCTCAGTGCTTCGCCCTTCAGGTGAAACTACCAATTTTTGAAAGAGAAACCCGTTAAAGCCTGAAAACCAGATCGCATCACCTTCAAAGAAATCAACTCCGTTTTCTTTGTCTCAAATGAGCGCGGTCGAGTCATGAAGGACTCCGCTTTTAGTTTAATTCTTGGCTGGCTGAATGGGAACTGTGCTGGAAGTCCCTTGTTCCGGTATCTAGCTTTTAAATCTGCGGCGCTTTTATTACTAAATTTGCTTACCACGGCACAAAACAACCAACGCACTGAAGCACGTCATAGAACGTGCGTAGGAATTCCATTAGTGTTAGACCCAGGAGAAGTGCTTGATGTGGCTTGCGCAATAAGTTTATAGAAAGTGTGGCATAAAGTGTACATAGGGGTTGATAAATATATTTTTTTTAAACACGAAAGTGTTTTACGACGGGATCCGCAATCGACTTCCTGTAACCATTGTGACGTCGGCTCGAACTCGTAAAATATGCTCTCTCTTGACAGGGATCGCGACCCCATCTAGGAGCGGTGGAGCGAAGTACCGCATCACGAGACTAACGAGCGCCGATAGTGAGCGCTTCAGTAGTCCCAGCGTGGCGGAGGCTCCAACGCGGTGTAGTTTGGTGTAGGCGGTGTAGGCCTTCCGCTGCGGTGACGGCGTAGTTTGCGCACATGGTTTGTTTTCCGCGTTCGATTAGTCTATGACACCTCGTCGCCTACAGAGTGCAGCTTCTTCATACATCAGCAGCACTTACACACCGCCTATTGCTTCGCTTGCGACGGGACGAACTAAGGAAATCGCTGCGCTAAGCGGCGCAGAAGGGCAACGACGCCGACGGGCGAATATCGCTTCGGTCCGGCGAGGGACACAGCCAGCGTGAAGCAGAACGCCTTCCCGCTTTCGCGGCTCACTCTGCGAACGCTACCACTCGCACTGCTGAAGTCGAGGCTGTTGCAACCAGTGGCGTAGCTAGGTTGTCTGGCACCCGGGGCCCACAGGTCTTCTGTCACCCCCTCCCCGGGTGTAGCCGGCGGAAAGAGGGGTGTCTTCAGATGTATATGACACCCCCCCCCCTCACTGGCGCCTTGCACCCGGGGCCCACGGCCCCTCGGCCCCCCCTGTTGCTACGCCACTGGTTGCAACTCAACTGTCTGCCCAAGACACTACGGAACCGTACCAGAATGCCCGCACCTTCGACGAAGCGACTCGGCAACAGATCGCCGCGCACCAAGTAAACCTGCAGCACGGTCGCCGGCCCACAAATCGTGCGTCTTTCGCAGCAGTGGACCGTGAGTTCGCGAAGCCAATAAAGATTCAACAGCTTCTGTTTTTGATTGAAAAACATTTATCTAATAGGTAGGAAAGACAAGGGAGGCGGGAAGGGTGCGTCCCTAGTCCAGGACTCCACTGGCCGTTGCTGTACGCTCAGCCTGGTGTAAGAAACCGTTCTGGGTCTTCAAGTCAGGTCGACGGAGGACGGCCTCCCAAGGCTTCCTGAGTGAGGTCAGTATCATGGGGCGAGTTTATGTTTGTTGGCCTATATATACATTCCCACTGTGAAGACACGCTTCACTTTTGTGTTCTACCGATTCATATGAAAGAGGGATCAACCATATATTTTTTTGTATCCCTAAGAAGCTCTGTTAACCCCTATGACGGAAAACGCGCAGTACGAATATCTTCAGACGCCATTTTAGTGTACGAGATTAAAAGTCGTCGAAATGCTACTAGATTATATAACTGAGTGAAAATCCCGTTTTGTCATGCGACATTTGGCGACCAAATCATTAGTCACTGTCCGCTGCGTTAGAAAGGTACCTCGTACACGTAACATTAAAGTTAGCAGAGTAAGCACCACTAAGTTCAGAAGCTTGTTTTGTCACGCTGAAATCGTAACTTGATTGTGCAGTGCTTGCTGTGTTATGTGGATAATCAACGCAATACTTCCGCTTAATTTAAGTGGCGATTGATTAATATTGTGAGTCAAGGGTCTGTGCGATATGCCTTTTTTTGTCTATATTATGAAATTGTGTTGCACTCGAGTCCTGCTGGTCCGAATTGATTGTTCGAGCAACTTCTTACTTCTTGAACTGCCAGATAAAGAGGGCTCGAAATTCTTTGAGCAAACTAATTGCCCACTTGTATCGGGCTTCCTTTCATTTCTTGAACGCAACATACTTCCTTTCTCTTCTTTATACACATGCAGAGTGCCGAGGTTTGTTCGAGCTTGTTTGAGCTTCAAAGCAGCTCTTGCTGCCTCTCGTCTCGACACCCCTGAACTTAAGCAATTCTTTGGGGGATTTAACTGAGTAATATGGATGGGGGGGGGGGGGGAGAACCAGGCAAATACTTGTCGTCTCTTTCTCGTTAGGATTACTGCTTAACGAGGCGCGAAAGAAAACGGAGCGAAAGAAAACAATGGGCTGTTTGCAGACTTTAATGAACCTCGGAACTCGCACTCGTCCGATGAAATTAAATGTGCTTTTTCCTGTTGAAAGGAAATTCGAGCTCAATGCTCACTCAACGGTATGGGCTCTTTGCGGAAGTGAAAGGTTTTTCTCGCATTCTTGTTCCACGGCTAGCTGTCGTTGCTAGGCACCTAAAAGGGAGATATGCTGTTTGTGTGTGTGCTTGTACGTGAGAATGTACTTGTGTAGTTGGATAAGCTATCAGGGGGGGGGGGCGAGTTGTTGTGGGGGCACGCGTGCGTGCGTCTCCGTACGCAAAGAATTTTTCGTTTTTTTTTTCAGCAGCTAGAAAGGAGCATTAGTCAATTTGACTTTGAGTTAATGAGAAACGGAATTAGCATAGCCTTGTGGAAATGCTAAATGTTCTCTTAGAGATGCACAAGACCTAACGTGCGGAGATAATTACGTGTGGGTAATAGGTCTGGGTATACTTGTTGCTCAATATTTTGTTCTGCCCGCCAGCCCCGACGTAAGTTCGCAACAACAGCAACAAAAAAGCGTGTTTCGATCATTAAGTTTTAAACAGCCGACCACTTCAAATCACAGCTTTCCCGCTTGCCACACGGCAGTGAGTTTTTTATTAAGTAAAAGCCTTTTGTGAATTGCGTACCGCTTGAAATTATTGGCTGTTGTTGAGCATTAATGGAGGTATTGAAAGTACTAAAACTGACTTCACGATGAAAGGAAATCTTTGCACGTGTGCGGAGCCTTAATTGAGTAGACCTTGTTGCTGGGCGAGTTGGTTGGGATCTAATGAATACGTTATTGCGCCAAGAAAAGGAAAATAAAGACTTGGGAGGGAGAGTACACAACGACAATCAGCGCTCAATCTGTCGTTTCGTACTCCCCCTCCCAAGTCTTTATTTCCCTTTTTTGGCGCAACAATGTATTCGTTCGAGCTTTAATTATGGCCTTTTTTTTACTCTGATACAGGGAATTGCCCCTCTTCGGACTATTCTCTGCTCGCGATCTGTGGTGGAGTGCATGCAAATTGCGCCCCACGTGTTGTCGGGCACAAGTTGCAAATAAATGAAATGCAGATTCAGTGCTACCTACGTTGAAAATCATTCTCAAAATAAAAACGACATAACGTAAAACAAGAAAAAAACAAGCTATTGCCAACTCAGAAACTATACTAAAAAAATTATGCACTGAATTTCTTTATTGCCCCTATATAGATAGCGAAGACGTACCATATCAGTGTTTGTACGTATGTACACGTATTTCTCTCTGTAGACATTTCGATCGCAAATAACTGGCGCGAGAAACCTCCTTGTTCCCTCAAGCAAGTTAACATTTTAGTGTAACTGTACTGTTTATGTTAACACGAAAATTCATTATTCGGCTGTCACAGTAGAGATACCTGGAACATGACAATCGTTCTCTAATGAGAACGATTGCCATGTTCAAATAATTAGGGCGTTGAACGTCGCGCGCAGGGCAAAGCTTCCCACTGGAAGGCAGTGCTACAGCTGGGGAAGCATTATTATGTGCGATCAGCTCTGTAGTTTATAGCGCTTCTCTGATTCGAGTGCCATCGGGACAGCACATTAGCATTTCGGGTTTCCTAATCACAATGCCGGACGCGCTTATACGGCGTGCTTGCTGGCATAATTATGCCCGTTAGCAGCCGGGCACACCAGCGGGTGCATTGATTACGGTTCTCCTCACTCAAACTAAGGTTTATTCCCTGGTTATCGGAATGCTGAGGCGCTGCGTAGAAATCTGCAGCTCTAATGTGGCCCAAAATTAAGCTGTTGCTGCCGCGCACTGGGAAATAATTTATTCACTAGTGTCAAGAAATACAACAATGATAACCTCCATGTCCGTCCATGTCCTTACTCGTCCGTGTCTTTTTTAGCGCAATTCCCTTCTTTAAGTATGAACGACCGACTCGCCCAACAACGTGCTCTCCTAAATCCTCTTTAACGAGTACGTCTCAAAATGGAAGAGAAGTTTGGCAAGAGTAAGTTTGATAAGCAGATATTAGCTGTTGAAGGATGCGGATTAACGAGCAACCGTTTCGAGACAACATCAGTAAAATAAAGAAAAGAGAATAAATAATTTTTTTTCGCGTAGCTCAACAACGTGGAATTGCTTTATGCGCTTCATCGATCATGCACATATAGCTCTACCAGTTGACTTCAACGGGCTTGTGCAGGTAACGAAGGAAAAGAAGTTCGCGGAACCACTCATTTGCAAACGTTCGCTTACCACCTTACAGACCATTTTTTTTTCTCAACAATTTAAAATTTTTTGGAACGCTTCATGTGGAGGTACAACCAAGTTCGTATGTGGCCGCTCTGTAGCTGAGCACGAGGTCGGGGGTTGAGTTGCATCGCACAGCGGCCGCATTTTGGTGGAGATGAAATGCAATAACAGCTGCGTACTTAGCTTCATATGCACGTGACAAAGCAGCCCAAATTGGGACTTAAACCTGATCCCTCCACTATGCCGTGCCTCGTAACCCACTCTGCAATTTATAGACGGCAAACCGCACGATTTAATTATTTTTATTGAGCACCAAGTTAGTATGTGCACCGAGGGGGAAAAATGAAAATGTCAAAGTGCATTTTCCAACACGTGACGTTTTGCCTCAGGGCGCACACCCACGTTCATCAAGTGCCCTAATTCGAAGCTTTCCATAGAGGAAAGAAGAGAGCTGGTGATCACGCAACAGTGAAAATATCTAATAACTCAGAGCAATCTTAGGTACAACAGGAAGTTACATTTGAGTTATATTTAATGCAAGTTATATTTAATATTTAATAAATATTCGGAAAGGTCATGGTATTGACGGCATTTCAAGTGGTTTTTTAAAGCGTTATGCGTTATGCGGAGCATCTTGCCAAAATTTTCACTTTATCTCTACAAACCAATAAGTTGCCTAAGAATCGGAGGAAGGCTCGGGTTGTACCGGTCCATAAAAAAGGGGATAAATCACTCGTGAATAATTACCGACTGGTATCAATTATTTCTACATCCTCTAAACTTAGAACATCGTGGCCCGCTTTACAAATGACTTTTTAAAAGAAAAGGAGATGCTATCATCTTTTTAGCATGGATTCAGGAAGGGAATGTCAACCACTACTCAACTAGTTACGACGGTTCATGACTTTCTCAGCGTACTGGATAATTCGGGACATATCGATGTTCTTTTTCTGGATATGGCGAAATATTTTGACCGCATTCAAAGCTTCTTTATAAATTGCAGTTGATTGGTCTTCTGCAGTATCTTGTAGAATGGGTGAGAGCATACTTAAGTGGTAGAACGCAGTCTGTAGATGTGAATGGAGCCCTTTATGAATCGCTTGCTGTTATTTTCGGTGTTCCTCAAAGTGGTGTGTTAGGAGCTTTGCTGTGTTTAGTATACATAAAAGATTTAACAAATGTCATCCCATGGTCAGTGTCAATAAGATTGTTCCCAGATGACTGCGTTGTATATAAAGAAATACCATCAATAGCACACCATCAATTGCTTCCAGAATCTTTGCTCAAAATATGTCACTGGTGTGAAGAATCGAATATGGATTTAAGCATTGAAAAGAGTGTGCATCTCCGAGTTACGCGAAACAAAATCTTAGCTTATACCAATATTGCCTCTACAACGATCACATTAGCGAGGTCTCACATATAAGTATCTAGGAATAACTCTTAACAACCGATTAGCCTGGGGGACTCATATCTCTGACATCTGTTTAACTGCATTCCCGAAACTGTTTCTTGAGGCGAAAATTAAAGCATACTTCTAGCTATATTAATCTTTTGGCTTATAAAACTTTCATCAGGTCCAAACTAGAATACTCAACCGTAATTTGGGACCCGCACATTAAGAAAGACATCTATCAGTTAGAGCTCGTTCAGAGAAAGGCGGTACGTTCCTTTTTTCATAAATACAGAAGGTCAGACCCCTAACACAGCTTATAAAGGACAATAGTATCCCATTGCTTAGTACATGTTGAAAACCTTCACAAAATTTCCTTCACAAAATTTTGACATGAAAGCTTAGCATTGCTCCCCCCTCATTCCTCAGGCACTCCACTACTCGAAGCACCCGTTGATTGCAAAGCAACAGCTGATTGGAACTCGCTTCCTGGATCGGTTTTTCGCTCTCCTGACGTGGAACAGGTCCTTCAAACTTTATTGCTTCAGTAGAAAAAAACAATTCCCCTCTGATGAATTTCAATGGTCATTGCTTTTTGTTTCTGCTCTGTCATCCTTTAATTTTTTGTTTGGTGGTATGTCACATGCAATGCAATATTTCTTGCATGTACGTGTTGTTATGGTTTGTGCTTTCATGCCCCTCCTGCTTGGGCCAATCTGGCTTGCAGTATTGTGAAATAAATAAATAAATAAATAAATAAATAAATAAATAAATAAATAAATAAATAAATAAATAAATAAATAAATAAATAAAACCCTTGTGTGTGAAGCCTCTTGCGCATCATATATGCCTCCGAAATGTGTGTTTACATGAACTTTTAGTTGCGACAGCAAGTAATGCTTAGCGTTCGCACTATTTCCTATCATCTTCTCAGAAGCCTGTTTTGCTCATATGTCTACTCAGCAAAAAGAAATAATAACATGTAAAAAGGCCGTAAAAGACGTCAACTTAGGAACTGAAATCACGGATGCAATAGCCGCCATTCGCGCAATGTTTTTTCCTCACAGAATTTTTCTGATGCGTTACATCGTCTACTTACCTGATAACATGAATGTTTCGTATCCGTGTGTTACTAATATTGTATAATTTCATTCTTTTGGTTTATTCTTTTGATATCCGTGTGCTGCTAGTATTGTATACATTTTATTCTCTTGGTTATGTAACAATGTAAATTCATTCCTGCGTGGACCAAGCAATGGCCTGCAGTATTCTGAAATAAATAAATAAATAAATAAATGCATACTAGATGGCGCCACAACAACGTGCCGCAATAACGCCCGTTCCAAAAAGGATGCCAAGAAATCGTCATCATCAGCAGCAGCACCAAACTTGGTGGTTTCATCATACCCGCCATGGTTGCTTACTGGCTATGGTGTTGGGCTGCTTAGGACGAGGCCACGGGATCGAATCCCGGCCACGACGACCGCATTTCGATGGGGGAGAAATGCGAAAACACCCGTGTACTTAGATTGAGGTGCACGTTACAGAACCCCAGGCGGTTCAAATTTGCGGAGTCCCCCACAATGACGTGCCTCATAATCAGATAGTGGTCTCGGCACGTAAAACCACATAATCTAATTAAGCGGTTTCCTCATTCGGTGTTGCACCTGCCACTTGCTAGCGCATAGTTCGCTAACGCGTACCTGAAAGGGCAACTGATGAGCAAAAGCATGCATGTCAGCCGCACCGTGTGCAAAAGAGACCTCTACTTGCTATAGAAAGCCCGTTCAGTCTCAATTTTATGCGAAGTGCCTTTAGTATTGTTCTTTTTTTTTCATCGTGCCATTCCAATAAAATGTACACTGCTATACGATGCGAAGTGTCGACGGCTTTTTGCGCTGACATACATCTTCTTATTCGTTCTTGGAGGCAGTTTTTTTCTGGAGAATATGTTTGTATTTTGGGTATATCAGAAAAGGCGATCAGAATATGAGAAGCACAATGCCTATCTACAGAGCTTCCGTATATTTGGGAAGCTGGAATATATGGGCTCGTTGTGTTGCTGTCTCAACGGCAACATCCGCGAAGTGGGATGAAAGGAAAAAGCAGACGAGAGAGCAGCTCTTTCTTTGTGTCGTCTGTTCTTTCCTCCCCTGCTTTTTTTTCGCTGTCACCGTTAAATGATGTTATGCTCACTTACCTACTGCGAACTGATCGCCGTTAGTTAGCGCTTCATTGTATTGTGTTCTTATCCTGTTAAATCAAACCCATTTTCGCGTCATCTTTTGTATCTCGGCACAAACAAACTATAATGCCATGCCGCGCGGCTGTAAATGTTCCTGGCCTACGCACACAGCTTTTATCAAGCGCGTCAAGCTGGGCCTCGCTAACCTGGTAAAGTATGGCCGCGGATTGTTTACGCGTTAAGCTCGTGCCACGTACGCGAGGGGCGAATCCCGCCTCGTCTGGGCCCCTGTCTCTCCTCTGTCGCCCATCCTTCAGCCAAGAATTCACGCTTTCCCGCCAGTTCCCGGCCCGACTTGAACACGCGCTCCGCTAACGTTAGCGTCGGGGTAACATCACTGACAGGCCTTGTGGAAGGGTGGGGTCTTTTCGTGGCATACTACGCATCGCTTCTTCCGATATCGATTATCCCACATCATTTCTGGCCCGCGCACTGCATGACCTACAGCAGTAAGAAAGAAAAAGAAGTAGTACTAGATAGATTAGAAACAGAAACCGTCTGAGACAAGGACGAGGGGAAAGAAAAAGAAGGTATGACGGAGTCGGTGATCGCGCTGCCAGAAAGGTTCTCTGCGGGACCGTCATGGGTGGCCCCGTATGACGCAGAGAGGAAACCCGGAACACTACGCCCGTTTGGCGGACTGCTGTCCTGAGAGCACTGTGGCCTGCGTTCCGGGCGGCTCGGTCGATAATAGGGCCGATGCTTCTTGGGCGCACGAGGAGAGACATGTACCGGTGTGTAATGAAGCGGCTGGCCCGCGGATGTGGCGTCGGTCATCAGATGTACGCCCTGTTCACGACGTCGAGAAGAGGCTCGTTTCTGCACTTTCTATATTTTTTTTTCATTTGTTCGGTCTTCTCCCTGTCGCGAGGCTTGCGAACGTTAATGAGAAAGTTGCCATAAGGCGACACGCGGGAACAGCCTTTGATCACACTGCGTAAGGAACGTTGCCCGGTCATTTTTGTTTAGCGCAAAGCGAGTTCGTGGACTGACGGCAGAGACTCAACGAAAATTGACGATTGTCCGCTGTGCCAGGGGACATTCCTCCCGCCGGGGTGGCGTAGTGGCTTTGGCGTCGCTCTGAGAAGCAGGAGGTCGCGGGATCGAATTCCGGCCGCGAAGGGCAATTTTCGATGGGACCGAAATCCCGAAATACAGAAACGCCCGTGGGCCGTGCAATGGGCGCCCGTCAGAGAACCTCAGATATTATTCCCGATTCTATCGTTACGACGTCCCTCATAATAATGTCGTGGCTTTCGCACTTAAAACTTCAGAATTAATTAACTATAGGGGACATTCTTAGACGTAGTCTCCTTAAATAAATCACTATTGATACGTTTTCTGAACTTCTCGTCGTCCACCCAGTTAGAGGCGCTGGCTTACCATCCCAATGCTGCACGAAGACCTTGTGAGATTTCATCGGGCACAACAAACTACACATATACGTATAACTTCCACGCACCACCCGTTTTATGCCATAGGGCAAACTTTAGAATAAAAATCATGAGCCATTCCACTCTGTGGAGGTGGTTGACCAGCGAAGCTGTTCAGCACACGACACGGAGGTGACACCAAATTTTCAACAAAGGTGCGAACTCATTTATTGTTTTGATGGGTGGCCATCGTGACGAAAGGTACGCGCACTCATTTATTGTCTTGATCGGTCATTACTCGCAGCTGCAATCGCATACTTTGATGTCAAATCGATGTCCGTACGCCACCAGCTATTCGGCTGGGCCGGATCGGTGTGGCATCGCAGGGCATATGTCTGCAACACGGAACACGTAAACCGCTCCCTTTTCGGCATCGACACACCCACATTTATATCACCGACAACGACAACAGGGGTAGTGTCCTCGAAGGTAATTCATGCAAATTAAGTAGCCATGGACCTTAGGGGACTATGAGTCATTGCATTTCTTGCTTGCTTACGAGGGTATGAGCCATTGATGATGACAGTTTTCAACATGCTGTTCAATTGGTTGTATGTCTGATTAGAAAAAATGTAAGCATTGTTCCCTTTACTTTGCTAAGTGCTTGTAGCCTCTGTCTTACGGGGTATGAGCCAAGATGATAGTTTTTGTTCATGGAGAACAAAAACATCTATTCTTACCCGTGTGCCTGGAACCTTTGGGTCAACCGTGTGGCAAGAATAGTTCAAGGGCGCGTTACAGGTTCCCGAGCCCACAGGGGTATGTGCCATTGAGCTTGGACCCTTTCTGCACCATCACCAGGATCGGCACACATGATGATTTTTACTATTGACGGACACCGAAAGAACTACGGGAGGTTAGTCATATACAGCTTTGGCTATAAAAAACTACCCTAGAAATAAAGTCGCCGGAGGAACGGCATCTGCTTAGCGCAACGACAGGACGTCGCACGTGTCATGATGCTGAATTAGTGTGGGTTTTATTCACGCCGATGGCACGCTGTCTCTTTGTGCACTGTCGTTTCTATTTACAATAATGATTCTACGTTTAATTAAAAAGAGCTGGTAATATCAGCTATATGATTTCCTTAGTTTGAATGTGTGCTGCCTTCGTGGTAAATACAAATCTCGAGCCTCCAGTATACCTCTTACCCGCGTATTCTGAGACGTTCATCCACTCAAGCATGTCAACTCGACTAAAACAAAAGAAAACTTGATAGCCTTGCCATTCCTTGGCAGGATTGGTCAATGCTCTTCGTTGACTCCCACGGGAAATTCTTGAAAAGCGTAGCGTCTCCTCTAGTCGAGGTTAGGTGCTGTGTTCGTCTCCACTGAGTTGAGTTGCAGCTTCGAGTCGAGTTTCGTTTGAGAATACCGTGGTCATTCTTCTTCCTCCGTGGCTTTACTTTTCAAGTAGTTTGACGTCCCCATGGCTTGACAGTGGATGCATGTCACTAGGAGGAAGGCTTTCTTGGTTGACTTTTCGCACGTACTGCTATTATTATCATCGTCATCATCATCTTCATCATCATCAGCAGCAGCAGCAGCTGCATCCTATTTACAGTAGACCGCCATGTAAACTAATCCCTGTATCCTGAAACGTTCCTCCACTCACACTCGATCTTGATTCAATGATGATTATATTTATTGGCATCCCCTTAAAAACGCGACGGGTACAAATAGTCATCTAGCCTGCTTCACTTAAAGGGGCTTTACTGTATATATCGTTAGCTAGCCTTTTGCCTATTCGACCTCGCTCTTAAATTTCGTATTTAAGACTTCTATTACTATAGTATCCATTACCTACGCTTGCAATAACTCCGCTTTTATCAATACCTTCCCTGCGTTTCTTCCACCAATAATCTAACCGTCTCTTAGTTATTCAGACTGTTGACCAGTTATTATTTCCATATTCTTTGAATTTGAACGCTTCTGTAAGGTGGACATTCTCTATGGGTCAATCTGGGCCAGTATCTTGGCATTCCAATAAAATGTGCCGAGTCGCTTCCGGGCTTTTTCTTGCAGCACCCACATGCCACATCCTGTGGCACATATTCACTCCGATATGTTGTTGTCTATAGGCAGCCAGCTTAAGCCTTAAATAGCAAAGCACTCCCCTTTCATTTTTCATACAGATTTTCCCACTTCATTTCTGTCTTGCTGTTCGTTGTCTCCATGGTCTTTTATTGTTTGTATTCTTTGCATGCCGTTTACCTCCTCTGTTTCTCTCCTTTTCTTTTGACGATAACTCGTTCTCTATTTACATTTTCAGTTACCCTGTCCTTGGTTGCCAACCTTCTGGAACTTTTCCTGCATTCCATGTGCATGCTCTTGAGGTACAAGTAGGTGGGCACTCTAGCTGGCCATTTGTTCTCATACCATGTTCCTTAGCCTGTCTTCAAAACTGATCTTGCCCGCCGCTTCTCGGACTTCAAAAGAAGCCCAGCCTATGTCACCTAGCACTGTGCCACCTTGTGCCGCCCCAAGGCCAGTCGTCCCACCGCACTCTGGTTTATCTCCAACCCCAACGAGATTTCTGAATTATAGCACGGAATCGCATACGTGAACGTTTGCGCTGGCACCATTACACTTTTGCAAATTCCTCTCTCCACCTCATATGTATTGCAGGTACAAAGTGTTCTGTTTCATTAGTGCTGCATACCGCTTCACTTTCATTTTTTAGATTATTTTGGTGGACGCTTGAGTAGGATTTTTTCTTCGTTTAAGCATAAATCCAGGTATTTATGTTGCTTGACCCTGGTTATGACTTCGGGTTAGATTGATACAACATCAGTAATTACCTCCCTTAATATTTAAACATCGGCTAAATTTAACATGGGCTAAACTTAAGGGCTAGATTTATGAATCTACTGTCAATTATGTCCTCAACTTTCTGTAAATTCCTTGCATTGTCCAGAAGTAGCACTGTCGCATGAATAAACCAAGGGGTCTTCTCTGGTACCTTATGTCCAGTTTGGATCTAAGATCTGTCAAAACCTCATTTCCTGCTTTGCAGTCATATTTCTAGGCCCGACACATAAAGCGAGAACAATGTAGACAGAGGACTTGTTTGCTCGAGTGCTCAGTTGACTACCACAGCTCCATTGCATTTCCGGCCTTCCCAATCGACGTGTACTCGGTTGTCCCTAGATAACCATCCAAACCGCTCCTCGAAATTTTCAGCTATATGCGTTCGTGCTTGACAATATTCCATAGAAATTTCCTGTCTACGTTGTCGTAAGCTCTCTCGATCTGTAGATATGCTCTCCATCGAAGTCAACTTCCTCTCCATCAAGAAAATAAGGCGGATGGTAGCGCCGCTTGTCGACAGAAATTGGAACTCCCCGACAATTCTTGAGAGGCTAGTCTCTTCTTCAGTGCAGGAGTGGCACTGTGCTCAAATCCGTCGAGTGGAGGAAGAGCTTTCAAGATAGGGATTGTTCGATAACACGGAAGACACTGTACTGTTGAAAACAAGGTCAATGATCTGTGATAAACCTGCGTGGTACGGGTTGATTTTTTATTGTGATAGCAATCGCATGAACACTCCAGGCGCATTTCTGGCGTCGCCGTCGCCGTCGCCGTGAGGTTCCGTATCAAGTCCAAGGTTGATAAAATCGTCGCCGCGCACCGCATGCTGTATGTGCGAGTGAAAGCGTGTGAGAGTGAGCCGGCGAACACGGCTCAGTTTCGCGTGTGCGAGGAAGAAAGGCTGTAAGGCCGTAAAGGCCGTAGAAAGGCCGTAAAGAAAGGCCGTAAGCGCGCCGTCTCCTGTCGCGTGCGAGACGTGGTGGTGAGGCGAGAAGGGGTCGGGTGGGGGTGGGGGGTGGGTCATTCTTTTTCGGTGGCAGCTCCTCATGGCGCGGCCGTGCGGGCGCCCTATCTTGAAAGCGATCTGCGACGTGGCCAAACTCTAAGCTAGGAATCAGCAAGTGTCGTCCAAATAAGTGTCTTCCTGCTGGCGTCCACTATTTTACCACGTGAAAGGCTTCACTCGCAGCAACTTCGGGGGCGGGAGGGGGGGTGGCAACCTTTGGCATCGCTCCAATGGAAAACACGCAGTTGCATAAGAATCTGAAATAACTTAGTTAACGAAAATCGCTGTGCAAGGGACGCGGCAGCAGCGATTGTTTTTCACTTAGTGTGCCTGCGTGCGTGCGTGTGTGTGTGTGTGTGTGTGTGCTTACAATCTTGCTATCAAGATGCGCGTTGGCACGGCACACATTCGCAGAACTGCATTGATAGAAGCAGTCGCCAAGGCAGCACGTTGAGCGTAACTGTCGTAAGCAGCGAACGTCGACAGCGAAGTTTCTTTTGCTTTGCAGTCGTGTTAACGTGACCATTGTTAGGAAACAAATGGCAGGACAGCGGTGCAGAGTCAGCCGCTACCATAATAAGGCAGCCGATTCGAAAGGCACGTGGATGAGTAATGGACTGATGTGTAATGAACTGACTACCGGATGCGATAACAATCACAAACGGTCACAACCTCAGCCGCCGTACGAGCGAAGGAAGGGCTCCAAATGGCTTTTGCTGTGTCTAGCTTGCTGCGCTTGTAATGAGGAAGTGGCGATTGGGTAGCGAGGCGAAACAAGTTATTGATTGCGCAGGAGACAATAAAAAAGGGTGTTTTTGGTGCTGTTACGGTTATGTGTCCCGAAGGTTCAGTTTCACCCCTTTTCCCGCGTCCTTAAATATCATATAACACAGACAGCTCCGGGACAGATTGAAAATGCTGTATTTTCCGGGTGGGTTTTCTCCCCTCCTTATGAGGAAGCTTTAGCTCGGGTGCTCCCATCTAAATGCCTGTGAAAAGAGAATTCGTTTTTCTCGGCAACCACTCCACCAAATCTGACGGGGTTTGTTGCATTTAAAAGAAAACTTAAAATCTAGTGACTGTTTGTTTCGAATTTTCAATTTATTCGTCAATTTTTTATTAAAAATTGGCAAAAATCGCAAATTTTAGGAAACGAAACTATCAAGTTTACAACTCCGTAAAGCAGCAAGAAAAAATGATATAGCAATTCTGTGAATTGTATCTGATAGCACATCTAAAGCGGACAAATTTGACATCTTATCCATGAATTTGAAAAAAAAATTTATTATTATGTAATTACAACTTTTACAGAACCCTTGTAAACAACGGAACATATTCACTTAAGATGTAAAATGACATATCACATTTGTCCGCTTTGAATGATCTAACCGATGCCGTTTACAGAACCACGATATCTATTCTTGATGCAGACCTATTAGTTTTTAAACTTCGTGCTTCTATTTCTTTCAAACTTCTGAATTTTTGAAAATCTTTTTAACAAAATTCAAGCCCTAAATCAAAATTCCCCTTCCAAGAGTCACTAGAATTTAGCTTTCTCTCTCAAATGCAACAAGCTTCATTAAAATCGTTCCAGGGGTTATCTCAGAAAAACGTTTTTGCGTTTTTACGTGTATTTGAATAGGCCACGTCGGAGTTGCACCCGAGCTAAAGCTTCCTCTTAAATGTGGTCATTCTTGCTACAGAAAAAAATAACCTATTACCCGTGCAGTGTTCTTAGCAACAACTAGTCATTTTAGAAGCTAGCCTCGGGCAAATTATTATTCTCAAGAATAGTAGACGAAACTGTTATATGTCAAGCACCCATACATGCAGCTTTTCGCGTTTATTTTACGCGTTAGCCTAGGAATGTCACAGTGGAAAGAAAAGTCTATGCGAACTATGGGAAACTGGTATATATATATATATATATATATATATGTGTGTGTGTGTGTGTGTGTGTGTGTGTGTGTGTGTGTGTTATAGTGAAAGCATCAGGAGCCAACAAACTATAACACCAAGGACAGCACAGGGGAAATTATTTGTAGCTCCTAATTGAATTAAAGAAATGATTAATAAATTAAATCAAGATGAATAAGAAAAAACAACCGGCCGTAGACGGGATACGAACCCACGTTTTCGCAATGCGAGTGCGGTGCTCTTAACAGTTGAGCTACCGCGGTGCTGGTTTCACGTTGACTTTCTGAGGTATTTACGCCTGTCTACAAGAACTAACCCTGCGAGTGTGAGCCAGCACCACCACTCATGGCCTTGGCAATGGACGTGCAATATCGTATCTACCGCAGGCGTGAACCCGTAGTACGTGAATCTTTGTGGTGAGGGCAACTGGTTAATACATATCCTGCTACATTTATGGACCCATGTATAACTCCCCATCTCTAGGGAAGCAGGCTGGCTACCCTACAAGGGAGCGGCCGATAACAAGGAAGGACAAAAGCCCAGACGTTTCGGAATTGTGCGGCCTCCAAGGAGACCTTAGGGGTTCCGAAACCTCTGCTTTTTCAGATTCACCTGGTAGGTGACTACAGCTTCTTCATTTACGTGGACATCTCTTTAAGAACTAGTTGTAAGTTTAAGAACTTGAAGAACTTTTAAAACTTTAAGAACGAATGCATTTCTGTGACGACATTTTGCTGATTATGTGAACATTCTCACATCAACGGTCGCTAACAAAATCTGTGCACTGGACGGACCGGACCCCCAGAGAACGGACTGTATTGTTCGTGGTGAGACGGTGGTGCATTTCGACAGGCATCCATTTCACGCCCGCATAATATCTCAGTAAACGTGTTGAAGCTGATCGCAAACCATGCAGTTCGTACTCAATCTTAACGTCCTAAATTTATTATGTCGTGCAGCTTGCAATGCATAGCAGGACATCATCATCATCATCATCATCATCATCATCATATGTCGCAACCACACGCGCTGATGAGTTGATTGCGTCACAATTCCTCGCAGCAATCTCATTGTATATCGCTTGGCAAAACTTTTCCACATGTAGGGTGTACAAGTAATGCAGCTGCTATGATGCCTGTAACACCTGCGCTCAAAGAAGATTATGAAATTGAAATAACCTATCTATGGCAATAGTCTCGCAGCATGCTTGGAGGCCATCATGGCGAATTGGTTTTTCAAACAATGGTTCCAGATGGCGATGTTGGCGCTCCTGTCACAATGCTTCGGGGACAGTTGAAGCCTCGTGGAGATAATTGCTCTAGTCTATAAAGATTGTTCCTCAGTGACCTAAACGTTCTATTTGAAATAAAAATAACTAGTGGATGAGAAAATTAAATGTCAGTCTCTTTACACCCACCACGGTAACACAGCGGCTGTGATGTTGCGATACTAAGCACGAGGTCGTAAGATCAAATCCCGCCCACGGCGACCGCATTTGGTGGGGGCGAAATGCAAAAACACCCGTGTCCCTTGCATTGGGGGGCACGTGAAAGATCCTCTTGCAGTCAAAATTAATCCCAGGTGCGCCACTATGGCGCGCCTCATAATCAAATCGCGGTTTTCGCACGTAAGACGCCAGAATTCAATTCAATCTTTTTACTGACGTACAGCTTCTCTGATAATGTTGGCTCGTTCTAGAAGACTGTAGACCACCAGAAGGAAATATTTCCATTTCTTTTTATACAGGGTAGCTGCTGCAAGAGAAATGACGTTCAATAAATGAACCAAAGACTGACGTCAAGTAAACGCATGCAGCCCTGTATAATGCAGGTAGTGCAGAAATCAATTCGCGCATTTGCTGTCGGTTATCCAAAAGGTATAGTGCTGTCGAACGTTCCGCTTGACGGTGGTATGCCTCGGCATCGTTTGCCCTAATATCCCGAGTACCATGGTACAGCCACAGATAGTGATGAGTGTCCGCCAGCAAAGCCTCAAACTGGACACTTAGGACAAACAAGTTCCATGGTAGTCGGTTGTACATCCCCAGGCCTATGTGGCGCCAGGTGTCAGGGCCAGCCCTGCCTGAGGCATCAGGAATATTTTTTTTCATATAAAGTATATCAGCTTTATATAGCCAAAATGGTTGGACTATATATAAAAAAATAAAGAAAAGTGCTTAATAAAGCATTAGAGCCTCAAATTAGGCAGGCATCCTAGAGAAATAACACAAGCGATACGAAAAATCTGTTGTTTCGACTTCCCAAATTGAAAACTGAAATCTAAAATACGCCGCAGGGCAATCACTAACAGCCTTGTTCTTTTAATTACGCCTTATTTCACCTCCGTCCAACAGGCAGGTGTCCTCCATATGCCCACGAAGTTCGTCACCCCCTGCTCGACGAGCACGTCACTTTTCCTCGTCAAAGTTGCGAGCGCAGTAGTGTTTCAACGCTAGCACGAATCTATATCTTGAGCGGCTACGTTTGTAGCATTCGCTTCCTTGTTTTTCTGTTTCCTGTGATTGGTGGAAAAATAAATAAGCTGGAAAGTTCCTTAAGAGCAGGTTTTCTTTTCAGTCAGCACGCGCTCGACCTGCTACGTGCAGAGAACGGGCTCTTTTTCACGTTCATCCTTCACTCTGACTATGAAATTATTGCAATGGTTACACGACAAGTTCCCTATCCTTGCCTTGGAACGCAGTTCATGTTGTAACCGACATTGTAAAGGCCAACGCCAAGTGTAAATTTTCGGTTTGCGTACGCAAAGCAGAAAGGATCTGTCGATGTGCTTATGAGAGAGCTGCATGTTCAAGAAAACAATGATTTCTGCTTTGGCTTGCTGGGGCTATACTCAGACTCGATTTTGTTGTGGTGGCAGCGCGACTTTAGAGACATCGTACACGAATACTGAAAGACAAACACAAGAGCCTCAGGGCTTCGCGTTGTATATCTTGGCACATACAAAGATATGTGTGTGCTGAATTTAGCCCATTCTTCTTGGAGGGCTGCCGCCTTGTATTAAACTGAACTCGCTATAGAAAATGTCACTGAATCATCATCCCCCGAAATTCGCAGTGCGCCATTAACAAATTGTAAGTGACACAAATGGTTCCTGTGCAACATTTGT
Source organism: Dermacentor variabilis (assembly GCF_050947875.1). Classification (NCBI taxonomy): domain Eukaryota; kingdom Metazoa; phylum Arthropoda; class Arachnida; order Ixodida; family Ixodidae; genus Dermacentor; species Dermacentor variabilis. The sequence continues at coordinate 18,584,984 of NC_134578.1, read as the reverse complement.
GTGAAAACATTTGTTAGGGGAATTAAGCCGGAGTTTCCTTTACTTGTCACCGTAACACCTCGTTCCCTCTCAATTACGAAGACTTTCATAGCTTGTTTTTCCTTTATTTACGTCCCAGTATTGAAAGAATCGGAGAGGAAAGACCAGACGCAACAAGACGAACGTGCGGTTTGCTACCCTACGCAGGTGGAAGGGGTTTAAGGAACGAAGCTCCACACCAACTCACTGGATTACCTAGTTTCAAGATCATTCTAGGTCACAAAAGTGCTTGGACAGTGTCCACATGCGTGAATAGCCGACAGAACGATGCGAGTGTTATTGTGAAATTCCTTAAATCGACATGCCTTAGAGAGCGACTGCACCTCCCGTGTGCTGGAATGTTCCTTCCACTCAGCACTACGCCTACGCTAGAGAAAGTTAATGGCAGTGCCGCACCTCGACGAAAGTGGTTACTGTGCTTCATTGACGCCCTACAGCGATTCTCGGGAAGCATAATGTTTTGTTCAGCCTAGAGGCGGCACTGCGCTCAACTCGGTGAGTGAATTGAGCCAATACCGAGAAGATAAAACGCTGGCGAGTGAGCTCGTTGGAAGAGAAAATTAAATGCTCAAGCGAACGCATTCGCCAAAGAGACAAAGGGGCACCAATACGACTTTGGAACTATGTAAGAGCACTCGGTGTTCCAAAGAAATATTCGCAAACGGCCATCAGGAATGAAGGCGGTGACACCTTCGAAGCGCTGAAGTATACATCAGCGATACTATTGGGGATAACTTCGACATGAAAGAAAGCGTAGTTCAGACACAGACAGATCCAGCAGCAAAAGAGAAACCTGAGATATAAAAATTTAGCGTAGAATAGTTTTGCTCAGATATAGAGAAAATGTCCCTAATAACAAGGCCGGAGGACCTGATAAAATACCAGTAAAGTTAAACAAAAGCCTCGGTGCAAAGAGCATGAGACTGCTACCATAGAGCAAGTGATTAGAACTAAGAAAATTCCGGTTGGACGGCGTAAAAGGGAGGGGAACTTACCTACAAAGGCAAAGGTAATAAGGATTAGACGAGCTCGATCGTAGCGGTCAGTTACTGTAATGTCATTGATAAACAGAATGACAATGCAAGCCATAAAATGTGAACTTCCGAAACGAGTGGAAAAAAACGATGTACTGGGGGAACTACGAAATTGGTTCAGACCAAGCAAACGCTTAGAGGATAATATGTTTGTGCTAACTCAGTGCATAAAGATTTCTGTAGCTCAAAATAGGCTTTGATCGATAACATTTCTAGATATTAAAGGAGCCTATGAAAACGTAGACAGGGAATTGTTACGGGATATTCTCAAGCATGAAGCCATATATGGCACTATCATGCAGCTGCTGAGTGATATATATAGACAGCGGTGTACAAATTGTATGGGAAGGCTGGAAATGTAAAGAAGTGGCGGAAATTCTCCAAGGACTGAACCAAGGATGTTCTCTATCTCTGTTGTTGTTCACGCTTTATGATAAGGGCATAGAAAGAGGACTACAAAGCAGTGAATTAGGCTTTGATTTATAACACCTGGGTAATGGACAAATGATGCAACAGAATGTCCCGGGCTGGTATTTCCAGACGACATAGTCGTGGTCTTTAATGAAAAGATTAGTATTTACATCCTGTCACTTCGACAGCAAGTCATACCTACAGTCAAGTGTTACATAAATGCAATATTAAACACATTGGGGCCCCAAATAACTATGAGGTGCTGTGTGGAATCTGGAAAGGAGTAATGGCGCCAGCGTTAGCATTCGAAAATGTCATTGTGTGCTTAGAATCGGATGCCTTGTCGGATTTCGAAGTTAACCAAATATCAGTAGGCCGGTTCTCTTTGAGAGCCCACGAAAAAAGCACAAATGAGGCAGCGCAGTGCCGTCAGAGAAGCGCAGTGCAAAATTTGTTTTGAAAAAATACTCAGGAACAGGGTTCAAAATAAATTGGCGGCTAAAGTGCACAAGTATACGTACCTAAACAGCGTGAACGCAGAAAGGAGGAAGAGGTCAAGAAAGTTGGCAACCAAATACAGGGTAACTGAAAGCGTACATAGGCAGCCAGAGGTCTTCAGAAAGAAATCGACAGAAACAGAGACTGAGAATTGGGTGCGAAGAGTGGAAAACAAAAATGACCGCGGACATTTACAAGAATGAGAAGAAAGAATTTAGAAGGCAAAAATTTGTCCGATAGCACAAAGGACAATGCCTTGCTATTGAAGCTCGAGGTGATTATCCAAGGACAAGAACATAGCAAAGCCAATATTCACAAGATGAGGTATCTGACTGTTTCGGCAAAAATCCGGAGACCACTCAGCACATCCTAAAAAAAACGTGAAGGGAATCACACAGTGAGACCCGGAGGTAATGTACACGTTCCAGAAGCGCTTGCGGAAGTGGACCGAAGCGCCAGTCGGTCAGAAGTGGAGATAAGCAATAGGCGACTGGAGTATTGATGTAAAAAAAAAGCACAGATGACATTGATACGACGGGATCCATTACAGGCTTAGGCGGCGATACAAGGTCTGTGACGGAGTGAGAAAAACTTATTTCGAATCAGAACGATTTGCGGAGATGGAGATGTTTTGAGGTATAAGAAAAGGTTATACAGATGTGTATAGAAATTCTAGAATTAAAAACAAGTACAGTATACAAGCAGGCTCGGCGGCTATTTGTCACCGCCACATTTCAAAGGGGATGCCAATAAATCTTCATCATCATCATGAAGTGGAGGAAGAGCTTCGAGTCGAGAAATATTTGACAATACGGGGATTCGCATAGCTGAGCTATTTAGTACGAGTTCACGTCTGCTGTAATGGTGCCGCATAGTGTAAATGAAGGCGGTAAATGTAGACACCGTGGGTGCAAGTGTTTGACCACGGTGCATACTTCATCCAGCTTCGTTTACATTTTGTGACACCGTTCCACCCAAGATTAGCGACCGTAATGTTGATGTGCACCTGCGAACGAAGCGCCACTCAATGTATTGTCACCGGTTCGAAGTGTGTAATCAGATTATAGCTGGAATGACAACAATCAGAGGCACGTGTAATTTAATGTAATCGTCAGCGGATAATTTATCTCTCTCTAGTTTGATGGAGCCTGTGTATTCTTAATTCCGTGAAGTGCTGATGACAACTTCAAAGAGAATTTTCTCAACCAAATTACGGACGGGAGCGTCATATGTTTGTTGGAAACGATGGCCGGTTGATGCACTGTGGGACAAGGTTGATTAATGCGATTCAAATGAGAGGGGATCTATTGTACGACGCCACATGCACGAAGTCCTTTCTTAGGGCTTCACTTGCTTAACCACGCGCTTTGTCGGCGTTAAACAAACGGTACGTGTCGTTGCATAATTAAGCAGGTCGAGTTACCCATGACAACCTTTCCGAGAATCACAAAATTCGATATTAACCTGGGCTGCCGAACTTCTCTCAAATGCCACCATTGCTGTCCTCATCTTTTCCTTATCCCACCGCTGCCTTGTCTCTTTCTTGAAATAGGCACAAATAAAATGATTGATTGATTGGTTTATTTATGAATGAGCTTGCGATGTGATTTTAGCGAATATAAACTGTTGCACCATATCTCATGGACTTCCTTCTTGTTTAGATGACAAGTCAACGAGCTTAATGGCAAAAGGAGGATATCATTTCTGTCTAACGCTTAAAGAATTAAATCCCTTAAATTATGGCTTCTCATTAATTTAGAACTTTTTTGTTATTTAGCCGTACGGTTTGTTTTCTCTACGCATGTTGTACTGATATTACGGACCTTTTTAGGCTTTCGGGAAGGCTCACTTTATATGACATAACGTGGTGCAGGTTAGACGCTTTCCCAAATCAAACGTTCGTCATTTTTTTTGCACAAGAAGACATGAGAAGGAACTTTTGCCTTTTTACTGTTATATTTGCGGAGAACAAATTTATAATATAGCTGTTGTCTTTGTCCTCTATCTATGCGCAAGCATTTCATCACGCCATGGAGGTCTTCGCGTGTATTTATTTGTTTAGCGTCAGGCGCTGCGCCCTTTGCCACCCAAGAGCAACACTGCATGCAGACTCACAGCGATAAGCGTTACCATTATTCTCGCATACAGGTCCCCGGGCATACATTCAAAGTTCGCTTGGATCGGCTCATTCTTTGCGTTTACTTTATGCCCGCCAAAAAATTATGCGGCAAATTTTTTAACACTAAACATTCTCAAGAACTGCGGTACGTATACCTGCTGTAGTAGGCGCGTGCTACTTGCCGGGCAAGCTGAAATTTCAGTGGATCTTTTACAAATTCCGCCTTTATGACATCTGGTGGCAACAGCATTACTCGCCGTCGTACCTAAATGGCTGCAGCTTTTTGTTGGTGCCGATCCAGAGGCCACGGGTTCGATCCCCGGTCGCGGCAGGCCCATTTCTGTTGGGTCGAGAGCAAGTACATCCATCCAACGCGTACTGTAGGTGATTCAGGTTTATCCGCAGCCGCCCACATTACGGCGCCTTTCATGTTCCCCCACTCGCCTTGGTACGTCGAGCGTCACGTCACAACTAAATTTCAGCGCCCGCATTCATTTTGGTTGTTTGCCTACGCGTGCTGCGACAGTTCTTGAAACGCTCGATATAGGGGACAATCACCCTGTATAACACGCCTTCGGTGCCGTCATGTCTTCGTGACATGACGCGTCCGTCCGTGTCAAATTCAGTCGCAGTGGCCCAGCGATTCTCTTTTGTTCTGAACGCGGGTTTGATCCTCGATTCCCGCAGCAGACACAACGGAATGGCCAGTATGCCTGCGTTACTTTATTTCGCACTCTCAAACCTCCCCTTCGCAGTCCCGGCGCCGTGTAAATACGCGCTGCACAGCTGTGCGGCGTGGACGAGTGCTCCTATACGCGAGGCAGACAGATCGTGACACCCACACACCTGGCGCTTCCCCATTGCACGCCAGCGCTCATTCCTTCGAAAACGTGACGCAACCTGGGGTCTCGACTGTTGCTTGTCTTCTTCGCCGATACGCGCGTTACATCCTCGTTTATTCGGCCGCTCGGTTTTGTTCCACCTTCTGTGTACGACGGCCGGCTCCTTCCGACGGATGAGTCATTTTCCGGTGTGTAGCTTCTATCCGCGCGATGTCGCTGCTTGTTGACTGCTTAATGAGGCTCAAGGGCCGTCAATGGCGGGACTTAGATGTGAGCGTTGTAGACACGCTGGGATTTCAATACCGTGTTGTGGTTGAAACGCACACGCCGGCTTGAGTACGGTAATTTGGATGTGGTCTTCTTCGTGTTTCCGGAAGGAGTGTTGTGCTTCGATTCCGATCAGCCAGCTGCAAGTCGTTCACGTTTGTCCAGTGCGACGTGCACCTATACGGAGGAGCTTGCTATGGAACTGAACGAAATTTCTTGACGTCATGGGCTGCTGTTATGCGAGGTAAGACTTCAGCAAGCGGACTTCGTTTTCTCTGGAACCGCCCTGTGTTTTACGCAGCGATGCGGGTTTTCCAGCAAGTCACTAATTGTAGGGCAGTAAAGAAAAAGCAAGGAGAGGAAAGGCCCGGGGGTCGACCGGTCCGGTTGGCTACCCTGCACAGTGGGCAAGCAAGAGGGTGAATAAAAAGAAAAAAAAGATTATGTCAAATGATGATCAGGGCTTAACTAAAGGATTTCGAATTTGAGGAAGTAAATCAAAGATTAAAACAAAAACACGTAAGAACGATGAAAACAAAGGCAAGGTTAGAGAGATTGAAGGGAGTGCTACAACTCCGTTCCTTAAGCCACTTGCTACCTCGGGGCTTACTAGATAAGCGACTCAAGGTGTGCGCGGCGAAGGTCAGATCAAGAGATTCTGTGAGGCAGCCGTAACGGTAGAGCGACAATGGCGTGCTAAATTATTTTACTTGGCTTCTTTATAATTATCAGCCCCTTTTCTATAAATTCTTATTACTTAAAATTGGCCTGAGCCCATGTAAGAGTGAAATGGTTGAACTGACTTCCAACCTTTCCACCTGAACCTTCAACTAAATCTATCTATCTATCTATCTATCTATCTATCTATCTATCTATCTATCTATCTATCTATCTATCTATCTATCTATCTATCTATCTATCTATCTATCTATCTATCTATCTATCTATCTATCTATCTATCTATCTATCTATCTATCTATCTATCTATCTATCTATCTATCTATCTATCTATCTATCTATCTATCTATCTATCTATCTATCTATCTATCTATCTATCTATCTATCTATCTAATCAGTGTTGAATATGGCCTCGGTAATGTCCTTGCTATAATACATGACAATTAAAGGCCAACTTACATAGATTTCGGTGCACAATGAAGAACTTGACGTGTTAAGAATTATTTTGGAGCTTCCGGTACACGCCTTCTCACTGAAACACGGGTGCTACAGTGTACACATCGACTAATCTCCTTTTGTAGCTTCGAGAATTAAACGCGATTGATTGACCGATAAATTAGCGCATCATGGATTCCAGAGGCGCCGATGTTGTACACCAGCTCAACAAATTGACAACGCAGGTGTATTTTCGAAGTGTATAGCCCCGACGATCGAATTTTGCTTCCGTCGTCAAAGAAAATACACGTCAAAATAGCCTTGCGTAGCCAGGAAATCTCTCGTAGCAAATGTAAGCGCGCATGCCTCCCGACAGCTCTGATTGTATCCCTAATTGATATTGTGATTACGATTGTACAATGCATCATAAAAATAACGTTGCGGTATTTGGCTGCCAGGAAGCTTGTATTTTTGCCAATGAGCAAAGATCTGAACACGGAAGTGCGGAGAGGAATAGGCATTATCTAGGTTCATGGATATAATAGCAGAAAAAAAAAACGAAAAACACCAATTCCGCGTCCTTTTCACTTTTGAGAACAGCTTACCATTTAACAGAAGTATATGGTACCCGTAAATAAGTTTAACAAATTTAACAAGGACGATGAGCAGTGTCTCTAAGGCATTAACGTTATGCGCAGAACAAAAGAAATCTAAAGGAAATTGGTTAGCCGAGGAAGTATATTTTTAAAACATGTGCTATATCTCTAGCTAGTTGAGTGTTCTTCTGCTCTTGTTTGCCAAGATGAGGTAAAGAGACAAGGGAGTGGGGGTGCCAGGGATGTAAGTGATTTCTGTCTTGCACGTCTGCGTAATTACCGGGCCGGTCATATACATACGTTGACGTTCAGTGCTTTATCTCTGAATTACCACTTGCAGTGGCCTTCATTTGCAGTGAATTATCTCTTGCCGTCGCCTACCATTTTCCTGAGATGTGCCGCGCTGCAAAGCCATCTTGGCGCACCTTGGCGCGCCTTGGCCTGCCCTTACTATTTCTACATTTTTTTTTGCTCGCGAGGTTCTCTTGTAACTTATCCGGCGGTAGATTGTGGTTCCTTGTACATGCTGCAATTCGCCTCTCGTGCTCGTACTTACCGGCTTCATTAGCACAAAAACCTCCAGTTATGAACTATACTCTCGTGTTTTAACTTTGCGTAAGCGAGTTTCTACAGCAGACAAAGACCATCTTGCTTTTTTTTTTGACGAAAGGATCCCAGATTCTAAGTCTGGGGAAGGTTAGCCTGTCTTGAGCCTCGGCATGATGCGCAATTATTGTTGCAAGTCCATCCTAGCTCGTGCTCGGGCCCCATGAAGTTTTCTACCCGAATACGTAAGCGCACCCCGACCAAGATTACGAAATTATTAAAAGCTTGACACTCCCCCCCCTTCAACCGATGTACGCTAATCTCGTTCACAACACAGGTCACATTTACGAGATTTTTTTTCCCTCATTATCTCGGTCGTTGTCGGTCTCCTTCTCTTCACGATTGTTCGCGACCAGACGTTTTTTTAAAAATGTTTCAGACTCTAGACTTCACGTAATGAAGGTTGTTATAAATGCTGCCTCTCGCGCAGTGAGCAAAAGAAATTTTCGTGCTTATCTGCACTCATGGTGAAGCGACACAGATACGAACACATACAGCGGGGCAACCAGCAGAAACCACAAGAATTGCGTCGGGTGCCTCATTATGAGGAAGGCTGCGGGTTAAGGACATGCCGGGTCTCACTTGGCTTAATATTCACTTTGGTATTCTGGGAAGTGGGCTAAGTAGGAAAAGAGACGGTACATAGTAACTTCTCAGGGGCCCTGAAGTTTACGATTCATTGCAGGTATATGGCAAATTACTTTGCAACTAGCTTGAAAATTAGCACTGACTGTTACCAGAACACCGCCAATTTTCGCTAGAAGCGACGCACACAAGTCCACTTTTTTCCCTTGAACAGTGTCTGAATGGCATTCTTTGCGCCAAAAGATTTTTGAATCCGCCAGCTTTATGAAGGTACTCAAGCCTCACATTGTAAACTTCTATGGTTGAACATTGCTACGGTCTTCATGTTCTCTTGATTTTTGTTGTTGTTGATCTTCGTTAAATTGTATGTACCCTTTGTAGCCCCTTCTGCTAGGGCCAAATTACTGGCCTGCAGTATTGTGTAAATTAATAAAAACATTTAAAATATATTAACTGCCGTCTTGTGTTTGGGTGTGTTATTACAGATTATAGTGTGCATTTGCGTGTAAGTAAAAATGGTTGTTCCGTGTTCTTGCCTCTTTTTTTAAGTTCTCTAAATCTCCTGAAATATTCATTGTGCTTCAGTTGAATCTCATGTATGAATAACGAGAGCCTGGAAGCGGTAGCCATTCTAATACCTCGGGTGTAGTCCTAAATTAAGCTGCAGATGCATTTCAAACGATTTTAACGTTCCTGCTCAATTCATGCACATCGAACACTGGTGATAACTGCGTCTTCAACTTACGACCTGACGGGCTTCCGTTTCCAACGTCATGTGGGACGGAATCACTTCATAATGACGCCTCTGGCAGTAGGAAATTGTGGAGCCCGTGGTTTCTTCTACATTCATTGATCTCTACGTTTGTATAGGACATGAGCTTGGTGGCTGTGGCGTTACGTTGCTGAGCTCGAGGTCACGGGTTCAATCCCGGCCGCGATGGCGCCATTTTGATGAGGGCAGAATGCAATAATGATCGTGTACCTTGCGTAGTCGGCACGTTACAGAACCCCAAGTCGTCAAAATTAATCTGGAGTGTCAAACTACGGCAGGTCACATAATCTTATCGTGGTTTTTGGCACGTAAAACCAACAAATTCACTGAGTGATCCTAATTTCAACGGGCGCCAAATGCGAAAACGACCGCGTATACTTAGATTTTCGTGCCACGCGAAGAACCCCAGGTTGTCAAAATTAATCCAGCGTCCTCCACTACGGCGGGTCTCAAAATGAGAGTCGGGGTTATGGCATGTAAGACCGTACTTTATTTTTTTTCCTTTGCTTATATGAAATATATGAAGTTATTGCAAATGTGGCCATCGTCCACATTAATCGTACATTTCACTTAAAATTTAATTTCGCCTGCAACTTACTTGGCTAAATTTTCTGTATACTTCATGTTGTTGCTGCTAGAAATCGAGCCCCTGCAGTTTCCTCTTGTTATTCTCGCTATTGATCGTGAATGGCAAGAAATTTATAGCCTTTGGCATCTTCAACTCAGTATTGAAATGGCGATAAGGCTTTCACAATAACGAAGGCCAAACGGAAAGTGATGCATTATCGATTAAACCCGCTTTTCTCGGATGGGGTATTAGTACTTTCTCGGTGAAAGTATTCAATCTGAAAAATCATCTGCTAATGTGCACTTATTTATTTATATTTAAAGTGCTCGATGCCATTGTGTGCCATAATACGGTTCGTACGAAGCCGTCAGGCTATTTTGGAACAAGTGCATCCAATGCTCTTCTCTGCAAGGAATCCTAACGACCCGCGTATTCGGGAATGTCCATTTGCTCCTTCGCCCGCGTTTCAGTGCCCGTGTCAACGCATCGCGCGAATGGCAAATGGCGATATAAATCTCGTAATAAGTTCACGGAACAAGAGATGTTGCCCCTGGCAACGCTGTGTGTTGTGCGCCATGGCCCTGTGATTATGCCTGCTTTGGTTTTCCGCGCGAACAAAGCTCCTAATTTCCGCCCGGCCATTCTGCCCCCCCCCCTTCTCAAATGCCCGGATGTTTCCTTTATCTGCTGTCACGTGTCTCTGCTACGAGCGAGAACCACTTCGCGTCTCCCTTTTCTTTGACGCTTCGGTTTTCTTGCTTCGGTCCTTCGTCGAATACGTCCTGTAATCAATGTCTTTCGCCCTCGGTGAGCCGTTGTCGCTCCTTGAATAGGAACGATAAAATGAGCATCGACGCCTCTAACTGTGTCGTTTGGAATTTGTAATCCCTCTCATTTTACTTACATCGAAGCCCGTACCCGTTGTGGATGTGTGCGGCACGCGAAAGTGAACACAACGAATACGTAGAAGGCCGGGTGTAGAAAATAGATTCCTAGCATTAAAATATTGTCAGGCCTATGTGAACGTCAAGTGGTAACAAGAGAAATATCTTGAAAAAAAAATCACTCTAAAGGCACATGCCAAAGACAGTTGCACTTGTTACAGAAATGCGAGGAATTAGCAAATGAAGTAAAAACTTTTGTTGCAGTTGCACACGTCAAATATGAAACAACCGAGTGAACATCCCGAACGCCCTCGATTCGAAAACGATAAGAAGAGTGGCTTAATTATGGCGACATGATGCCTGTCAGTATGGCATGTGGCAAAACAGAGAAGTTTTCTTCTTACCGCTGCGAATGTATCTCTTACTCTGGGGAAGGATGTTCTCTTTGCCGAGAGGAAGTAAAACGCTACTTGCAGTGCGGGATTGCAAATATAAATATGGAAAAAAAATGGAGACTGAAATTCCTATTAAGCACAAGCCTCTACTCCAGGAAACCCAACCCAGAATAGTAGTGTTGGATTAGGTGCGCGTATTCTCTCCGTGTAAAAAGGCTCTTTCAATTTATCATCTCCAGTGGCACATAGACACGCGTCTAATAGCTTGTAGACGTTGATGTCATGATTTTTTCTTTTCTTTCCATTTCATTGTTATAAAATGATCTAAACGTCCACGCAGCTGATTGAGCATTGGGTCATATAAAGATAAATTTGCATGATCTATTATTGGCATGTGCACTTCTCGTAAATTCTTTTATTCATAGAGGGTAATGTACTTTAAAAGCTACATGAGGTTCACGTGCTTTATTTAGGTAGATGGCCTCAAGAATTACGCCGTTTGTCTACTGTGGCGCACATGCATCTAAGCGCTGGGTTCTTTTGTGAAACTCTTTAGATAATAAAGGACAAAAAGTACAGGGACACATATTGCTTTTGGGCATCGTAGTCGCGAAACACAGCAAAATCTTTTTTTTTTGCTAACGACAGGAATGTATTGCGCTTTTGCCATGTATAGTTGTCAAACGGAGGCATCTTAAAACTCAGCCGTAAAAACTGCGTAATCTGAGCTGTCGTCATGTTGTCGCAACAAATTTGTAGCGTCAGCAATTTCTGTCATTAATCTGATGGATCGCTCTTACAACAAGGTCAGTGCCATCTTAACGAAAGAACGTTCTGTCACTTACAGTAAACAGAATGCTTGCGACGGAGAATTTTCTTCTATTTTGTTGCATTCTCTGTGACAATCTTTAATGGAAGTTCTCTAGGCTTTCTCGTAAAGCACCATTAGACGTTCTAGACTGCCGACAAATATTTTTGGTGGTACACGACGTGTGCTTGATGTGCGTAACATAGTTTTGTTCATAAAGAAACACTTCACGTTTGGTTTGCATTCAGCCTGTCCGAATTCTACAGAGAGGCGAGTATGCCGTGAAAACACTACGCGTCACATTTTCGGTGTACTGTTTATCCACACGTGGTTTATGCATTTCGTCTAATTGAAGAAACTGCTTTAAACTAAACAACATCCGCTGCAAGCACTTAGAGGATAACTATGACGACCAGTTTGCGTCAATACTGCGAGACTAAGTTGGATGATCGCAATGAATGGATTGCTCTGTGAATGTCTTGCTAGATATATGGTCATACAGGCTAAGACTGGGAAAATATTCCAGGCTTCAGTAATTGTGTTTCCTCATCTTTCCGTCAGTGCTAGTTGCGAAGCTCTTTCATGAATACAGATGTCTGTGGAAAGTTAGTCGTTTGGGAAAAGAAGCTTCCGAGGGCGTAGGAAAACTGACGTTGCCTTTTCCGTAAATACACGCACTTATTCACACTTGGAATGTTTTCCATATCGTCTATACGTATTCGCAAATTGTTTGTACCGCATTTACATAGATGTACAATATATTTCCTGCTCGTAGTTGAGCAGAAGGTAGGCGTAGTTTATGAACATAAATTGGAGATGAAGTCTTCCTCGAAGATAATATTTTATTTGTATCTTATAAAATATGTTGAAGGCAATTTAACTAAGCGGAATCAACCCAGTTTCCGCTATGCGTTACATCAATCAATCTTGTGAGAACACGGGGAAGGCGGGAGATGGAAATTCAAGACTATGAGTAAAACGAGAACAAGGTTAAAGCGGGAGCCAACATTTCGACGAGTGGATGGGTCTTTTTCACTTTTTCAGTCCACTGGTCGAAACGCTGGCTCCCGCTTTTACCTTGTTCTCGGTTTGCTGGTCATCAATCAATCTTCATTTTAATGGCGCCTGTGAAAGCATTTTCCGGATGCTACAAGGCGAAAGCTGCTGAAGTGCCTTTTTTGCTACTTGTGCTTAATATTTTCGGTTAGATCTTGTCTGACTATGTTGAAACCTAAAATAGATGCCAGTTACCAAAGCCCACCGGCTGTTCTTATAGCTACCTATCTTGGCGCTTTTAACCGATATCCACCTAATGTAAATATTTTCACACCCGCAGGGGCGTCTGCGTCAGCCGGCGTTTAGTATTTTGCGGCACCATGTACCCGAACACACGAGGGTTGGACCCTCCCGCGTGTAGTCGTTCACATCTTAGCCGTGTCTGGGGAAAGTAGGATCCTGGGAGTTGAGCCGATGCCATGTGTTCGGGCCTTGAAGGCTCCTCGGCAGAGGCAACACACCTTTTCGGCCTCCTCTTCACATGCGCAGGACCTCCAGACTGACCCACCTGGAGGAAATCGGCAGTCGCCTCTTGCTGTCCCCCTATTGATTCTTTTGCTTTCTCTCACGCTGTTTCTTCTTTCCTGTCTTCTTATCACTTTTCCTTACTTTCTAATTTCTGGGCGGGAAGGGTTAACCTGGTGTAGTTATCCAACCTTGGGTATTTTATATTAGATTTAGTTATATTAGGATATAGTAGGTTAGCTTTATATTAGGTTAGGTTATATTATGGATTATTAGGTTATGGTAGCTACGTACAGATGGCGTATGCAGAATATAATATTTCTGCTCCTGTGGCGTCCCGACGTTGATCTCCAAGGTCGGCAGCGGGCATTCCTACCGAATACAGTGATGCTATATAGGGTTTCAAGTTTCCCCCCACTCCCTGATTGCTCCCTGAAGATGGGGTGCACCGAAGAAACATTCAACTTCTTCATGAAACCCAAAGACACATTTACCAAGTACCTTGTAATACATAGTCAACATGAAAGCAAGACTGTTCGCGCGATATCCCCATTTGTTTTCGCAAGACGTCTGATATGAGCAATCGACTCTGCTTATAAACTAAAATGGGAAGCCAACTTGGTTAGTTACCGCAAAGACCATAACGACGCTTTCGCCTCATCGGCCGGTGTCGCCATAATAGCTGATAAGGCTGTCGCCTGCCAGCATTTACAACTTCAAGCACGCCTTGAGGTAGTTGCAGTCAGAGCGGTGCTTTTTGGTAAGCTGTTGACAATTACTCCTTCATACACCCTGCTCAGCTATCATCTTTTCAAAGCGGAATTTCTAAGCTCAATTGCACAACTTGCAGAGCCCTACATTATCATTGGAGACATAAATGCAGAATAATACCTTGTGGGTCGACTTTCGATGTAATTCCAGAGGGCGCTGATAGAAAATTTCCTATTATGCACAGGTGAATGTTTGCTAAACAAGAAAGAACCAACTTCTTACAGCGTCCCAAACAAAACATTTTCGTACATAGACTTAAGCATTGCATCAAGTACAGTTGTGCGGTACTTGGAATGGAGGGTAGTTAAGAACCCATACGGGAGTGACCTTCCTGCGATTGTTTTAGAATTAACAGAACGGGACAAATGTTCTCTGCGTGAGCTCCAGAGGAAAGCCGACTTAGCGGACTGGCAGCTGTAGAGAGAGCTGGCACATTTCACCTGGAATGAGATTGGTATGTATAGTATTGACGATGCAGTTGCATACTTAGCACCATTTATTGCCGATGCAGCATCAATATGCATCTCGCAGACGAATGGATCGCATTCTAAACACCGTGTTCCCTGGCGGAACGATGAATGCATGGAAGCGTGAAAGAAACAAAAAAAAATGCTTCGAATCACCTCCATGACTCTTCGACTACAGAAAACCTGATCAGCTTCAAGCAAACAAACTCTGAAGGTAGAAAACGTGCCGCCATGCCAAAGGACAAAAATACATATCCGACATGAATTCTTATACAGGCGAAAGGATAACCTATAACAGGGTACACAAAATAAAAAGGCAGTGAAACTCATCACCTATTGTTAGTCAGCTCGCAAGGAGACACTCTTGAGAACCAGGCTGACCGTCTAGGATCACATTTCAAACACATTTCCAGTACAACCCATTACACAGATACATTTCTAAGATACCGGGGACAAGCAGAACGACAGCCTCTGCGTCACAAAGGCACAGTCAATTAAGCATGCAACCGTCCATTTATCATGGCGGAGTTTCAGGCGTCACTGAGTTGTTGCAACAAGTCCGCACCACGAAGTGACAGAATACTATATGAAATGATAAAAAATTACACGCTGAAACCCACAGAAAACCACTACCACACTTCCACTCCGTGTTTTCTGCCTGCTGTATTCCGTCCGCCTTGAAGGAAGCAATCGTAATTCCAATGCTCAAAGGGGGCAAGGACACTTCCTCGGCCAGTAGTTATAGGTCTATATCTATGCAGACTATGCACTTGTCTATGCAGACTCTTTTAGAAGATCATTTATCGACGCCTTAGCTATCTTTTGAAAGCAACAAAATACTCGAAGCACTACAGTGCGGTTTCAAGAAAGGTAGATCCACAACAAGTCCCCTTGTCCCCATCGAGACAAATATCCGTAATGCCTTTGTGCGTAAACATTTTTTCTTGTCAGTATTTTTTAGATATGAAGAAGGAATCCCACACGACTTAGCGTTTTGGAATTCTCCATTGACCTGGCTGAAGTGGGAACCCGAGGCAACTAAGTGTGACTCAGCCTTATCTCTCTTATCGCGCGTTCCGTGTTAAAGTTGATAACGTCCAGTCTCGGCCATCTACGCAGGCGGCCGGTGTACCACAAGGTGCTGTGTGTGTGTGTGTGTGTGTGTGTGTGTGTGTGTGTGTGTGTGTGTGTGTGTGTGTGTGTGTGTGTGTGTGTGTGTGTGTGTGTGTGTGTGTGTGTGTGTGTGTGTGTGTGTGTGTGTGTGTGTGTGTGTGTGTGTGTGTGTGTGTGTGTGTGTGAGGGGGGAGCGTACGGGCGTTCCGCGTTTACCGGCGTACCGTCAAAATTTAGCGTCAAATACCGTCAATGACGCCAAGCAGTGCCCTGTGCTCGGCTAATTCGACGAGGCAGCTATTGCATAAGTATATTGCTTTCTGAAGCACGCACATAGAAGCTCCCCAAAGCGGCGACGTCATCTCACATATCATGTGTCACTACGCAGAAAACCAGCGTACCATGCCGCACATATACGTCAGCTCTTTAGGGTAAATACCAACCTTGATTAGAAACTCTCCACTTGCACGTCAAACCCTTGCTCTATATCAAACGCCCCCCCCCCCCATCATATAACAGAAGGCTCCACACGGACGGCGTTCCCGCTGATGACGTTGAAATGTGACGCATGCCTCCCCGTCTGGCACGGAAGGCATAATTATGTTACGGTAACCGATGCTAAATCAGATCAGGGAAGGTAGATGAAGGTGTTTGGTAAGGAAGCGAGAAGATAAATAAAAGTGGGAGTTACGAGCGCGAGTGCCGGGAGGGTTGTGGGTGACGTCCTGGGAAGGAAAAGTATGGGCATAGCCGTAGCTTCCGTGGAGTACGATCAATGCGGTTATCGTTTCCGAATAGGGAAATGCGGGAAGCGCAAGCCGGTGGATGCGGGCGGACCCGCAATTACCATTGTTAGCCCGTATACGCCAGGGGCACTTGTCTATGAGGTCTTCTCATTGTTTCTCGTTTCGGCCGCACACACCCACTCGCACAAACACACGCGCACACACTCGCGCATTCGCACGTGCACGCACAAACGCACGTACGTTTACGCGAGACTGGATAAATCCGATTACTGCCGGATTTCTCTTCTTTCTTTTTTTCTTCTTCCGCCTAATGCCGTTCACTCTCTCGCCCGTATCATCAACGCTCTGTGGCCGAAATAAGAAGGGAGAAACACCTCCGGTCGTTATCCTGTCCCTCTCCGAAAACAGAATCGTTGGTTCTTGAATATTTTAGGAGCGCGCGGTACATGCACCTTTTTGTTTGCTCTTTTGCAGCTCTGTCATGCAGCGCAAATGCGGTGAGCATTATCGCTTCGTGAGGAATTGACTGCTGTGAGCACCCTGCTGACTATAAAAATGGTCAAAACTCGTTTATATTTAGATATCTATCGTTCGTTTCATTGCGCCGAAGCTTGTTTTCGTGAGACAACTACATGTGAATGGGATTGGATTGGATTGGAGAAACTTTATTTATGCCTGCAGTTGGGCGCTCGCGCGCCCCGACGAGGGCCTACGTCATCCTCGAAGGTGTCGTTACTCGGCGCGGGTCTCCGCTCGCCGTTGGGAGAAATGCTGCAATGCGCTAAGGGAACAGCATTATATATATATATATATATATATATATATATATACCCGCCGTGGTTGCTCTGTCGCTATGGTGTTGGTCTGCTGAGCACGAGGTCGCGGGATCGAATCCCGGCCACAGCGGCCGCATTTCGATGGGGGCGGAATGCGAAAACAGCCGTGTACTTAGATTTAGGTGCATGTTAAAGAATCCCAGGAGGTCAAAATGTCCGGAGTCCCCCACTACGGCGCGCCTCATAATCAGAAAGTGTTTTTGGCACGTAAAGTCCCGATATATATATATATATATATATATATATATATATATATATATATATATATATATATATATATATATATATATATATATATATATAATAGCTACATAGAACACAGTCCAAACAGATTGGTGACAAACTGAAATGTTGACCTGAACTCCTTACCGTTAGAGGATTACCGGGTTACCGAAGGCGTGAGCGACCGGGTTGGTGGCACCACCTGGTGGCACACAGCTCAACCAGAAAGACACACTGCTATCATTGCGGAAGCCGATTGCGTTCCACTTCGCTGCTGGTGTAAATATTCGACAGTTCCGTAATCGTAAACACGTTGGCGCTTCCCGTTTTTTATGACAAGAACACTCACGGGGCAAGAAAACGCGTCTGTAAGTCACTTGTTGGAGAAAGCGCCACACAATGTCGGGACGAGCGTCTGGCTACCCGGCATGACGCAGATGCCATTGCGCATGCCGGAAATACCGGCCACGCTAAAGACTCTCCGTGTATTGAAGAAGGGTGTGAGTGGACGTACGTATGGATTGGAGTGAGTCCCGGTGAGTCTGCGTCGACGTGTGTGTGAATATGAGTGACTGTCGACAAATGTGCGAGTGAGTGAGTGAGTGAGTGAGTGAGTGAATGAGTGAGTGAATGAGTGAGTGAGTGAGTGAGTGAGTGAGTGAGTGAGTGAGTGAGTGAGTGAGTGAGTGTGTGAGTGAGTGAGTGAGTGAGTGGGTGAGTGTGTGAGCGATTGATTGAGTGAGTGAGTGAGTGAGTGAGTGAGTGAGTGAGTGAGTGAGTGAGTGAGTGAGTGAGTGAGTGAGTGAGTGAGTGAGTGAGTGAGTGAGCGAGCGAGCGAGTGCATGCGAGTTGGAATGGACGCAACTATAAGCGTTAGTGGGCGCTCATAAGTGGAAATGGAATGACTGGCGAATCCGAATCAGTCGGCCTCAGTGTGATACAAATATACCCTGCGAAAATATTGCTGAGTCAGTGTGATTCAGCGTCCGCTTATTCGGCCAATCCGTGCTTCAATGTCTTCCATGCTTATCAGCCACGTTTCGATGTATTCTCGGGGACGCTTATTCCTTTCGCTGTGTCATAAAAGGCAGCCTCTCCACGTTACCCACTTCATCAGGCATTGAGCCACCATTCACATATATTATTTTTTTCATCTTTTGAAAGGCAGAATTGGTCATGAGGTCCACGCCTTCCGTCATAAGGCAGAAGCTGCGATGAGCAATTTTCACCTGTTGCTTCGCCAGAAAATCAAGAATAAGTTCGCGATCAGTTTATTTTCGTCACCCTCGTGTACGAATAATGCTGATATAACGTATGTACATGTTTGTTGAACAAATTCAAGTTAAAGCTGTTGATGTTGTGATCGAAACTGGACTTTTTTTCGCAAAGCATGGTTCCGCTCTTGCTCTACTGCCACGTTATGAAAAAAAATAGAATAGGAATGCACTCTCTATAATTCCATTTATAACAATAGCATCATGTCGGAACAAAATAATGTGACCTGTTTCACGGCAAGTGATGTTGTGCTTGAGAAAATATAAAAGAGAGAAAAGCAAGAGACAAAGAGAGGTAAAAGAGGAGAGAAAGGCATGGAACATAGATATCCAGTTAGCTACCCTGCACTGGGGAAGGGGTAAGGGGAGACAGAAGGATTAAAAAAATGCACATACGCGGACAGAGTGGGACGGGGGGAGAAAGAAAAATCAAACACGCACACAGAGAAAAAAAAAAGGAACTCAGGAGTGTTAGAGTCGTTCAGGTAGGTCGCTTCACTGGAGGAACCACAGTAGCGCCTTCATCGCCTTCTAGTGTGAAGATTGCACCAGCCGGCACTTAGTTGTCGGGAGGTTAAAGAGCAAATGACTATCGTATAGTAAACTAGGTAACAAAGGGACAGTTTTAAACAAGGAGGAGGATATAAAGGGGACGAAAGACAGGGAGGTTAGTCAGTGTAAGTACTGGCTGGCTCCCCTGTGCAGGGGAAAGGGGTAAAGGGAATAAAAGGAGAAAGAAGAAAGGAGTGCTAAAGGTGCTGTGCGATGAATGGAATCGCTAGTTGGGTGCCATGGTGAATACAAATACAAGCACAGGGCAGATAAAAGTAAATGTCTCTCCTCTTCTCGCCTTTGAGCGGCTCTGCGCAAGGCAGATATCGGCGGTTGCTAGACTCGGATCGAAGCGCTGTCTTGTATGCTGTCTGTGGTGTTTCTGGCAGCCTTTCTTCGACGAAAAGAATAATATTCGATTTACGTGTCAAGCGGTGCCTTGTTATTTCGACTGGCTATAAATAAGAAAGACGCGACTGTGAAACGACAGTCGAAAACTTCTCAGACGTTTCGCTGGAACGCCTTTAGCTCCGTGTCGTATTTCCCTGCGGGGCATGACAGTTGCAACAGCCGCGTATAACCAAGGTTGCCGAAGAAACGACTCTCCTTATCTTCTCATTTCGATCCTGCTGGCGTTGTGCTCACTTGGGAGTTATCTCTGAAAGAAAGAAAGAAAGAAAGAAAGAAAGAAAGAAAGAAAGAAAGAAAGAAAGAAAGAAAGAAAGCGAGCAAACTGCCTCGCCCCAGGCGGCATCTCCAAGTTTCAATTTTGCGCGCCTCTGTTCGAAGGATTTAAGTGGTTGCAGCAAAGCGCAGGTGTGGCGCTGCGGTCGGTTTGCGGGACAACTGTGAGGAGTACGAGAGGCAGCTTGGGGATGAAGGGAGGAGAGAGAGAGAGAGAGCCGCGTCCGTTCGAAAGGCGGAGAGGAAGCAGCACGTGGTTGGGGAGTGGCGGGATGGGTATATTTTTGGGGGGGGGGAAGGATGGGACGGCGTTAGACAGGGAGAGTGGGTCGCTCGCACCGGTCGCCGCTTCACCCGGAGCTCCGCGCCGAAGGCTCATCGGGCGGCGTGTTTCGCACGGTCTTCGAATCGCCGCGGGCGCGCAACAGCTCGCGGCGGAGTTCGCGCGGTGCTCTCGTGCTTGCTGACATTCGGATACAGGAAGAGGCGAAAAAAGAAGAACTCTCATTCAGGTTCTGCTCGCGCGAAGTGTCTCCGCGACGCTTGGCCAGCGTTTCGCTATTTCCGACGAGGATGGACTGACTAGGCAAGCTTCATAGCAGGCCTGTGACTATTTGCT
The DNA here is from genome assembly GCF_050947875.1 of Dermacentor variabilis. Taxonomy (NCBI): domain Eukaryota; kingdom Metazoa; phylum Arthropoda; class Arachnida; order Ixodida; family Ixodidae; genus Dermacentor; species Dermacentor variabilis. Next base: position 18,564,642 of record NC_134578.1, on the reverse strand, counting down.
TCGACTGCTGCAGCGACTATTCAGTGAGACTGTGCAGGAAGTGTTTGTGCATCGATGAACAGTGGTGCATGAGTTTGCGAGGTACACCATAGCGACCGTCGGCCAAGCGCAAATACACGCCGGAAAAGGTACATGTGGCTCCTTGGACGCGCATCTCGTCGAACAATGGAAGAAACTTTCGGTTAACTTGAGCAAAACTTGTTTGCTTTGATACCGGTCATCAGCCAGAGCTGTACGAAATGCATGTCAACTTGGGACTGTTGGGAGGAGAGGCTGCTGCAGTGGCGGAGGAGGACGCCAAATATTAATCAAGCTTTATGGAAGACGTGTTGACGATGCTATGGTGGATCCACTTGTCAATTACGAGTCATGCAAATTTCTAGTGGCCTAAAGGAAGATGTAGTTGTGGCTTTCAAGTTTTTGTGACTATGCAGGATATAACGTTTGTGCTATCTGATCGTCGTTAGCCGCTGTAACATGTCCAAAGGCACGTGATAGCAGCGTGTTCTTGAAGTGCGGACTTCCGATCCGATCAGATGCTTTCCTGCAAGAAACGTTTTCGCCTCGGTTGACATTTGGCTAGAAATGCAATAATCATGGTCAGCGGCTATCTAACGAGGCAAGTCAATTGGAGTGAAAGCAACCGACCAAATTATCGCCAAGGAGTTCGCGTCTGCATCAGCTTACGATAGAAAGAACAAGTCGTCAGTCGCCTCGAAGGAAACAGAAATCAGCAGCAGTGAAACGTTCTCCCGTGCCAAGAATCCACAACAATTACACCGAGGTTTCGCTAGAATCACCAGGAATAGACGAGATCTCCGTCTTCAGCGCGAAAAAAAAGACAGCATAACATTGAGTGGAAGGAATTTGGTCGCATGTTTCGTGATAGCATTTCAAGCGAACTAGATTGAATGTGCTTCACATTGGAATGCGCTGAATTGAACGGGTCGCCGCTTGAACGGAAGCAGCCTATTCCGGATATCCCATTCAAAACGGTCTCCAAGCCGTAAATGAGCCCCCTTCGCAACGGCTCTCGGCTGAAATCGCTTTATTCCGTCATTTTCATTGGTCAGCTTACGCCGTCGATCGGAAATATGAAATACATGTTCTATGCGAACGCGTTCTCCTGTTCTTACACTGACGCTGACAAATGCACAAATTTGGGCTAACACGAAAGAGAAGTCATCAACAAAATCAAAGTTTTCCCTGCTTATCGAAGTGAAGTCTGGCAGAGTGCTTGCAACAACTGTCTCTACATTTCACTGTCTCACGCTGTCGCATTCTTTCATATCACTTTTGCTCTGGGAGGTTTGCATCTTATCCAGGCTACTGAACAGGACGTATTGCTGCAACGACCTCCGAAAACGTGAGACGTGTTTGCTCTGAAACGCAGCGTCTTAGTCCAGAAACTGTTTTAGTAGCAAGGATTGTTTAGCAATTTCTTGAGAAACCTTTTTCTTAGGAAAGCGCTGCCCATTACGTACCGTGCAGGTCCACTGAAATCACTTGCCGTCAACAGGAATCTGCGGAGGAGGACTTTTTGCTGTTTGACGGCCCACACTGAGGGTACGCTTTTAAAGGGCCGTGACATCATATGCTCGAAAAGCCGGCAAGAGGCGACTTGAGCAACGCAGTCGGTACTTCTACACTGCGAGCCGTTTTATTCACACTGTGCATCTACGCTGTTGGCCCTGCAGGAAGGGTTCAGGAAGACTGAAAGTACCGCGCTTGAAGGGGTGCCTCGGCGTCATCCCCGTTCCACGTCAAAGCGAGTTTCCGCTCTTCCTAAGAGAGAAAGAGGTATCGCATTGATCCTAAGCGTCAAGACAGTCCGAGAATTGGAAGCGGCTGTTTCCTGGGCTTGTAGCTACAACCCCCCCCCCCCTCCCCTACCTCCCGGATCAAGGCTACTAGGGCGTAGTGGAGAAGGAACCCACGCTTCGAAACTCGCGCCCGTGCGGCCAACACGTGCCAGCCCCATTACTACTGGAAGCCTTTTCTACGAGCCTGTCCAGTGCCGCGCGTTGTCGAAGCCGAGAAGTCGAAGTCACGACTGTAGATGACAGAGCCAGCGTGCGCTGGTAGACGGCAACGGTTGGCCGGTTTCCGGAAAGTCCCACTGGCGCCGTAAGCCATCTACAGCTGCCTGTGGCACATGTCTCTTAAACGGGTTGACGCAGCCGAGTCATCAATCAGGCAGAACCCCAAACACTTCATCCGAATACGACAAGGGCGCAGCTCACGCTGAAGTCGACGGACCAAGTTCTCAGGCATCGACGTGGCTCTTCTACGCCACAGTTGACACAGTTATCTTTCTCAACGTTGTGAACGCGCTTGACGGGACCTGTTAGGGAACCATGTGTGTGCGTTGTCTGTACTTCGAGCGCTTTCGTCCCAACTCGACGCGCGAGTGAAGACGTCCCTGTCGGCTTCGGCTCGCTTTCCCCCGGAAATGATTTAGTTACGACTGTGGGAGGGCGTCGCAGTCAAGTGGCAAATTGTTGGGGAGAACTTTGCTCTCAGAGTCTCGGCGTGACCTTGAGTTTGCTGAGGGCGCGGGATTGAGTTAGCGTCGGGGGGAGCCGCCGCCGCGCAGGCTTATCTCCGCTTCGAAAACTCTTCGAGCCCCGCCGTGATGGTGCCGTGCTTTAGGTCGTAGTTAACGTTTAGTCCCTTGGTCATGCGCGCGTGGAAAATAGCTTCGAGCGATGCTTTTAGGACTCACTAATGGACCCACGACATTCTAATGCCGGAAGCCGCCGGGCTGCGTGACAGCAGGGACTTATTGAAGTTTTCGAAAAGCCCGTTGGCGTTACAAAACAAACAGAAAAGAAAAACCAGATGCAGCAACCTGATGCTAAATACGAAGTACAACCGGCTATTGTTTTCCTCCTTAGTCTGAAGTTCATAATAGATTTTAGTATGCAAGCTTGCTTTAGAAAATCGTGAACATCCGTGTTGGCGTGTCTCAGTTATTGTTGGGGCTCCTGGAAAATGACGCAATTTCTTTTATAACCAGACGTGGCTGGCACCTTAAAAACTCGCGTAGATTTTCTGAAGAGGCAGCACATATTCCTATTCAAATCCCTGTATTTTTATTAGTTTTGTTTTATTGCCTGTGTGTTTGGTATAGTGTAAATTGGTGTTTCTGCGTGATTAAGTCAACATACTTTTGTGGAAACGTTATGGTCTTCGATAAAGTGTCTTTTGAAAACGTGAAAAAGAGGGAAGAATAGCAACACACATCTAGCTTTTTTTTTCTTTATCTCGCTGTATGCGCTTTTTGCGGGAACACAGGCCAATTTTCACTCTTACATCACGAGCTAAACTAGGTTGTTCAGCAACCACATTCGTTTTCTCGAAGCTTGTCTACGAAGCAACAAGATAAGGATGGCCCTGGGCCATACGCGATTTTCGTCCTATCTTGAAATTGAAAACCTGTCAACAGGCTCAGCTCTTCTTTTTTTCTTTCTCAGCAATGAATAATTTTTTTGTATCTTTTTACACTTCAGCGAAATCTTACGTCTCAAACCTGTCACGCTACACAGCTTCGCTTTACATTTTTCGTTTTTCATTTTCGTTGACGCCCTCTTTCGCAAGGCCATTTGAGATGCACGGCTGTTTTCCAAAATAGTTTCGGACTTTGAGAAAGAAAACGAGATTTATAAATGCCACTATCTAAACTTTGGTTTGCTTATTCTGTTATCCTGCGACTTCTCTGAGCGTCTTGTTCTTCAATTGTATTGTAATTCCTTTCTGGTCAACGTACTTTCTAGTCAACGATGGTGTGCTAAAAAGCTTGCCACCTCAAAAACTTTGCCGCATTCGTGTCTGGTTACTGTGCAGAGTGAACGAAGGTAACTTGAAACGGGGTGCATATTTCGATTAACATAACCGCGATGCTCTGTTTATTCCCTCGATACGCAAAATAGCGTCACCGGTGAAGGCGGAGAAAGGGAGAACGTCCGGTCTATCTGCACTGTCTGTCAGTTTTTCCCACGCAAGCGGCAAAGTTTGACAGCCACCTTCACTTCCTCTTTCTTTCGTGTTCGCAAACTTCTTCATCAAGTATCTAGGTCGTTTCTAAGCCTACCTGCAGCAGATCCAGACAAAAACAAATGCATCGCTGGAAATTTTCCTTTACCATGTAGGGCGACTAAATTAATTGGATAACGGTGTCCTATTTCGTCGAAGATAACCAGTTGCTTCCGTACATTCACTCGCTAAAAAAAAACTACAGCTGCTATAGCGATAAAGAAACGAAAAACAGCTGGTCCTTATACACCGGCGTTCCTTGGATAAGGTACAAAGCTTTGCATCGTCTATTAGGACCGATTCTGAAGCTCGCTCAATGATTTCATGGTTCGGCACATTTCCTTGATTGCGAGGGTCGAGACGGCGCGTTTGAACCCAGCCTTGTTGAGCGAAAGGCTCCTCCCTGCAGGCTTCGGCGTCTGGTTTAGACTAGTGCATGACTCAGTGTTCCGTTTGATCACGTCTGTCTTTCTCGAGGCTAGGTCTTCGAAGTTAGCTCACCGACGCATCCCCAGAGAAGGCTATTCCGCAAGTGGCTAGAATTAGGAACTAATGAGTTTTCGCCGCAAAGTTCCGATCGATGAACCTAGCTCCACGTTGAGTGTCTTAACCAGCGTTGCGCCTTCTGGAATGAAGGATACACTTAAGGAAGGATGGCTCATTTGAATTATTGGCGTTTATAGTTTCTTAGAGTGTACAAATTTCTGAACGTTACGCTTGCTGGGACGTCTCAAGTGATCCACGTTCCCTTCAAGTGTTTTCAATAAAGCCAGGGCTTGTAATAAACTACAAACTTGCAGAAACATTAAATAGCTCGTGCTTTTGTGCGAAGAGAAGGCCAACTGCAGGTTTCTTTTCCCTGATCTGTCAGAAGGTAATTCCGGCAAGCATATATCTGATTTGATTGGTACGGTAAAAAAAAACATAACGTCGAAAAGCACCCAAGTCGTAGCGATGTTGGTTTCCTAGTCATGTGGCCCGTTTTAACGTTGATGCCAGTTGATGTTTGGCTGATGTCAAAGAAAATTTCTGCCTCTGCACTTACTTGGACCTAGGCCCAGCTTGTATGGTCTTAAACATCTCATGTATATTGCAGTGTTCAAACCGCTTCAAGGACAGCAAATATAAGCAACAGCCTTAAAAAAGAAGGCTCGCAAGTACTTCAACAGTCTCTGCTTTTTATTATCTGCCACTTTTTTTCAGAGCTTCTCGTTTTTTGACGCCTAACGATGCTAGTCGTAAAACAAGAAGCGCGCAAGTGCTCGAGTCCAGGGCGGTAAATGTGTTTCGCGGGGGGGGGGCACGGATGTTTGCTCGAATTGTCATTGTTCACACGGGCTCTTTTCGAAGCCAGTGTGTCGTAACCCAGGAGGTGATCGTCTGCGAACAAGGAGCACAATACTCGCGCATAACGGCATCTGCTATCACCGCCTCCCCTGGAAATTTTAGCATAGTTTCGTTACGGGCCTCGGCGTTTCCTAAGAGAGTGAGCTTTGTTTTTTGTTTTTGATAATATCTTTACCGCCCCCCTTTGAGCGCCACCTGATTCGCGCTACTTTTCGAAACCGTTCAGGTGTAGAGGGGACCGCGCTCGCGTACTATAAAATAAAAGATTAAATAAAAACGAAACTATAGGAGGAATGCGGTCTGAGATGCAAGTTTGAACATTGAAGGCGCGTGACTTCGTGGCCACTTCGCGACGAAAGGTGCCAGAACTACAAAAACAAAAATAGGAGCGAGAGAAACCCAGGACTAGCACGCTGCTTCTCCCACCGCGATAGCCTACTTTCGTTTCTTTCTTCTTTGCATCTGTCGTGCGTGCCAGTTATTTCCAGGGGGTGCCCCATTGTTCGTCGAAGCGGAAATTGCCCAAGATCACGCACAACAAACGCTGTTCCGCGCTTCGCCCTCTCCCCCTATTCCCTTTCCTCTCGCAGTCTGCACTCCTCGTCCTCGCCGAAAGCGCACCAAGTGCAGAGAGCGCCGAGTTCGACACGTCGAAAGCACAACTCCCGCGCGCGCGTCTATCGATGCGCATAGCGACGCGTGTCCCGGAGTTCTGACTCGGCGCAGCTGCTGCCTGATTCTCGACAAGTGTTTAACGATGCAGCCGTGTCGCGACCGGCGGGCAGGATTTGTCTAACCGAGCCGCTCGCGGCTCAGTTCGTAAGTGCATGCCGGAACGACTTGCATTGATTCACGTACAGGCGCGACGGGGCTCTACCGAAGCGTTCAGACGTAACGAACTTTCGAGTTGAGCGTTGCAGTTATAGTGAGACGTCTGAGAAGCTCGCTTTCTGCGTAGGTGACTCTAGTTCAAAGTCCTCGTCGACGAGTTCAGCCGTTCCCGACTCCGTAGAGGGGTGCACTCTTACAGTTTGTTCGTTGCGACTCCAACGCCCCTCACGTATGACGAAAGTTCGTTGGCTACCACCAAGCGCAAAGTTACCGCGGTTAAGTTCAAACTGTTGGCACTTGCACCTGTTTCGACTGGATCAATTGTGAAGAGAGAAGATTTCTTTGGTGGGGTGCCGGAAGGGCTTTCTTTACCTGCCCATCACCCGCAGCCTTGGGTACTGATCGCGGCGCAACCTTTCCAAACAGGTCCTAAAGAGGGTAAACACGAGCGCGCTCTTACTCATCGGATAGCTGCGTCATCGCGCAAACTCGGCCCACTGTTTAGGTGGGTAGGCGGGCTCTGCGAAGAGTGACGAGGCTGGGAATTCTCGCGCGCCGAGCGTCGTATTTATTCTAAACGCTCCGGCTGCAAAAGAGCAGCAGGAGGGGGGCGGAGGAGCTCGCGCTGGCTGGGAGCCGCCTGGGGTCCCCCGTTGGCGATAAGCTCGGCGTGCCGAGAGGCTGATATATAAGTGGTGATTGTGTTTGTTGTGACTGAAGAGCGAGAGTGCGGCGTAGAGGGAGGAGAGGGACGAAGCCTGCACTCGACGGCTCGCCGAAACGTGCGAGCACGCGCACTTTGAAGTGCGACTAAGCGGCGTGTACGTTGCGTTGGACGGGCGTCGGTTTGGCGGGCGATATTTTTTTTTTCTCTCGCCCGGCGTTTGGTTGATTCCGGCGGAGACGGAATGCGCATCGACGGAAACCCGGGTAGGGGGCCTCGCTTTTTTCGCGTGTCTTTTATCGTTGCTTCGGCTCGAAATCCGGCTTATTCCCGCTGACGGATTGACGGTTCTGCGGCCGTGTTTTCGAGCGGTGCGTAGTGGTGTGCTGCACTGGCAGGCGAACTGTGAGTGTTTGTGCGCGTGAGTGCGTCAACACCTGGCGAGGGTGAAATCTCGCCGTGCGCTGGTATTGTGCGCGCGCTTTCGCGAGAGAGTTGACACCAATCCTCGGTGAAGCGGAAAAAAAGAAGCAGTGAGAGAGATAGAGAGAGAGAGAGAGAGAGAGAGAAGCGGGCTTCCGCCATCTTTCTTCTGCGGGGGTGTTGTGCCAGTGAGTCAGTCTGGCTGCCACGGACTTGCTTTCTCTGCCCTTGACGACAGATTGCGGCGCCGAAGAACTTTCTCCGCGGTTTTTTGTTGCGCGGCGAACGACGAAGTGCAGCCGGGAGGACCTGGACGTGTTAGCCAGTCCCGCGAAGAAAAGTGTTCGAGGTGTGTGTGTGTGTGTGCGCGGGTGTGTGTGGTGTATACTGTCGTGTGGAATTAACGTCCCGTGCCCGACGTATCATCGCTTTTCGTCCTATCCTGGCACCGATCCTTGGATCTGTGCTGTGAAATCGTGCAACTATTATGAACTGTCAGAACGCTGCGTGCGTGAATTGAGCACAAACATCTGGCTTTCGTACATGGCTTCTGCAACTACGTGCGCTGAGGCGAAAACGCTGAACCTCAAGATGTAACGACATACGCTGTTGTTCAACCATTCGTGGAACAATACCGTGTTTTTTTTTTCGGGACGACGTCTGTGTAAGGCGTTCCACTGTTGTCATTGGGGAGTAAGTGTGAGGTAAAGAATACCTTGAGCAACGTTAAGAAATAAGTTCTCTATTGCGCCACACGCAAGGCACTCTGAAACAAAGCAGATTTGTCTGTGTTTTCTAAAGGAAGATACCATGCTATTTTATCACTGAAGATGACCGCTGACTATAACACTGAGAACGCTCCTAATGTTTTATAAGGATGCTGTCTAGACATTAAGAATTCTGCTTACTATAGTGTTTGGCACACAGACACAATATGAGCCGTCGGACTAACCTCGCCAGGTAAATCCCACATGTGCACCGCATTCCATGTCGGACAGACTTTCACCGGTAGACACGTGATGATCTCTCAAGGCGCATGTATATAAAGGGGCGTCCCCTAAGCATGCACATGGATTGGTGATCGTGAGAACACCATAACGACTCGAGTTTTTCCTGTAAGGACACTGCAAATCTTGCAGATAAGGTTGCGCAGCGATAAGCTTCGAGTTTTCCTCCCAGAGTACTTCGCAATCCCCGAAGCCCAGCTGCCTTGTCCAACCGCGTGTCCAGTCAGCGCAATCTGGATTCAAAACATCGCAAACCTCGCGGCCGTTCCGGAAGGTTAAAAACGTGCGAAGAAAACCAGTCGTGTCCTCGCTGTGACGTCACTTCCCGTCCACTGGGAACGAGCACCGCTGCCACGGACGCCGACGACACTGTGGATCACAAGGTGACGGAACTGGTGCGTGGCTTTCTGTGCCAGGACATGCTTTGTCCCGGAAGCTCGACGGCGGGACCGTCCCATCAGGGACTTCCGGGACGGTCCCGGGGCGGACCTCGAAGACCCGGGTGTTACAGGCACCGCCCCGCCGTGCGGTACAAGATCCGACCCGGGCTGAACCCCGGTTACCGAGACATCAGTCCACAGGTCAGCGTCCGATACTACAGGTACGTCCCTGCGAATCATTCGTAGGTAGTCGGCGTTCCAGGGTGTTTTGCTTGCTTGAAGGCGCTTTTATTCTTTCGCTTATCGTGCTTCGCTCTGAAAAGTAGCGTCCACCCCACCTTAGCCTGAAGTGGCATTTCGAGGCACATCGCTCTGTCTCCCCCGTCAGATAGCTCGAGGTATTCGAAGCGTATTTCGTTCATGAGGATGAAGTCAGTCCAACGGCATTTGCTCTATTCATTGGTTCAGGCTTATACTAACAAGCCGCATTGATTGGGGAACCGCACTCTTGATCAACACAAAACTTGTTATTTATTTATATGTAAGCGGCTGCACTAAAAACAAGTAGTTCTAGTGTTTAGCTGACCATCATTTGACGCGTCATGGTGGCTTAGCGGCTATGGTGTTGCGCTGTTATGCACGAGGTCGCGGAATCATATCCCGGCCGCGGCGGCCGCATTTAGTTAGGGACGAAATACAAGAACGCCCGTGCACCGTGAATTGGCGTCATGTTAAAGAGCCCCTGCTGGTAAAGGTTATCCCGGAGTCCCCCACAATGGCGTGCCTCACAATCATGTCGGGGTTTCGTCACGTAAAACCCTAGAATCTATTTTTTTCGAACATCATTTGTGTCAATATAACAAGGGTTGCCGAGATATCATGGTAAAGTATATACTTTTGCAAATAACCGAATAGCCTTGTGCTCATTAAACTACCCGTACAAAGCAGTAAGTGTGTGCCGATGCTTGAATATATGTTATGCCCAAATTTATTTACATGCGATTGAATTTTTTCTTGCGTAATAGTCCTCCATGCTGATGACGCTGGTTTTATGGTTACTAGTACCCTCGCTTGACAATTAAAAAGCATTTATGCAGAATATTTTCGTAGCTGCTTTGCTGAGATCCTGTTTGACAAGCGAAGACGATGTTCGGGCATGCCAGTTCTCATCAGCTGGTGAAGAAAACCCAATTAAATGTGATCTCATCGTAATTTAGTTATTCCATTATAAAACTTACAGCGCAGGAAAGACCCTGGATGAAGAAGAGAATGACACACCCCAAGCGCTCTCTCACAGCTGATCTTTACCGCATGTACGAAGACAAATACACATATGAAAAATAGCACACGGCTCATGTCAAGACGGGGTATAGCAAACATACATCGAAGTCACGTGTTCAACATCGACTACTGAAATTTAATTCTCCGCTATGAAGTGATAACGATGGCTGGCTTGCGCACATTGTGGCATTCATGATGATATGATTGGCTTCCGAGATTTCTCGTGTGGTTTGATCAGGACGACGACAAAAAATGACCGTGTTTTCGAAGAGGGCCTGATTTACACTGGCGCAATTGTCAAAGTAAGGCAAGATGAGAGGACGTCGCACCATATAATGACTTTCTTTGTTCTCCGGGGCGTATGGTAACACATCGGCCTGTTTGGCCAATGTAGTACGTATGAGCACAGAAAAGGGGATTTTTGTACACCACGCTTGAAGCACAATCGACAAAACTATTCGCATGCTTCTGGCTGCATTTCATATTACCATATGATGCGCCTTGTGCGCCATAGAACAAATGCGGCTAAGATTCTGTGGTGCCGAAAATGCCACCCGTACGCCCCCCCCACCCCCCCCCCCCCATACCGATTTCCTGCATATCTTTAGGCCATGCGGCATTTAATGTACGGAGGGAATAACTGCCAAATTTCTGTTTCTGTCATTATGCCAGGAAGGACGACGCTCGTACTTCTTTTTCCTTTACTGTCGCACGAGCTTTTCAAAAACTCATGCGATGAGGTGCATAGGATAATCCGTGGCCATAAGGCGATTCACATGCCTTTGAAAACTGGTGTTCAGCTTACGCGCGCGACATTTCTTCCAAGGCCGCGCATAGACACGACAAAACAATTGCGCGTTTTATAATTTTTTTTGACTGAGCTGACGCGAAATCTAAAACTGTTTTTCTTTAAATCGTGGGTTGCACTGCCAGCAAACGTGATCCGCCAAGAAAATTCACGCACATGTCAAGAAACTGCAATCTATTATTACACGGCCTCTCGGAAACGAATTCTAGAACCATTCCTTCATTCCCAAGGCGATCACACAATGTGTGCAATGCTTTGAAAATGAAGGAATGGGTCGAGAAAACGAGTCCTCGCCATGTATACTATTCCTATACAAAGAGAAATTGATTCGGTACCACATAGGGCAATTGTTTTTCGCACTTATGACTGCGGGAATTTTGGGTCCTTTGCTTCGTTTTCTGGGCCATTTTCTATCAGTGCGCAAAATCAAAGTGCGCGTTGGAGGAGCAACAAGCGCATCTTGCACTGTTAACTGTGGTGTCCTGCAAGGCATCGTCTTATCGCCGCTTCTTTTCAACAGCATACTTGCTGGATTTCGAAGCCGATTGCCTCAAGAATGTGACTTTTCGATAGGCATAGCAATCTATGCTGATGACATCGCACTGCAAATCAGCAGTCCTTCGCACCACGGTCCCCGTCTTCATGGGACATTTCGGAGAGCTCCAAATGGCACATCAGAGTACACGGGTGAAGTTGGTCTGCACATTTCACCCGCTAGGGCAGCCGCAATTGCGTAGCATCCTAGACAACGCGCTCGACGAACCATGAGCCGGCGATACCTCGGAGATACACCGTTAGATTAGGTACAACAACACCGCTACCTGGGCGTAGTTACTTATTGTTTATTTATTTTATTTATTTATGCAGCATTGATTTAGACACAGTGAAGGTCTTGGATGGCAAGGCTAAAGGCAGTACATTGTCTGCCTGACTAAGGCCCTGTCACCCATACATTGCTCAACAGTGCGGTAGCATATAACACACAGATAGTATACACACATATCAATAGCGTGGATTAGACATACATAGCATACATTGCAAACATACGTGCATTAAATTCAACAATCACTATACAACTTTCCAAGTAGAGATAGTTTAGGATCAACAGAGTAATATGAACACGAAAAAAAACTTTATATTTACAAGCACAAAATGAAACGCACTTAAAATAATTGTACGTAAAACACACAAAAACCAATTAGCACAATGTCAATCAGAAAGGGAAAGCAAATATTTTTTCATGGCACTTTTAAAGCAGTTTAATGATCTGAAGTTCTGCGCTATAGTGATCGTGTTAGGATGTGCATTTATGAAGGATGGGACTAAGTATGCTAGTTGTTTTCTACCGTAGTTCGTCCTGCAAAATGGAACTCTAATATGGTCATGCCTGAAATTGTATTGGGTGTAGCTTGAGAGGTGGTTTTGATAAAGAATGAGTGAATTTTTCACGAGTTCGCCTCGTATGTATATAGCGAGCTTAAGTTCGTACAGTTGATTAATTTTTAAAAGTGCATGCTTTGTGAAAAAAGGTGCCGTGTGATCGCGGGGTCCAAGGTTCTCAACACAGCGAACTGCTTGTTTTTGGAGACATATCAATCGATCCAAGTTTGATTGGAATGTAGTCCCCCATACCAACAGGCAATAACTAAGATGAGACTGAATTAAAGCATAATACAGACGGCGTTTCAACCAAGTAGGAACAAGGTATCTAATTTTACACAATATGCCTATTGACCTACAAATGCTAGAATTAATCTTCGTTACATGAGGTGTAAAACTCAGGTTCTCATCAAAAAGCACACCTAAAAATTTAAAAGCTGAAGTCCGCTCGATTACACAACTATTGAACTTTACGCAAAAAGCGCAGTCATCAGGCCTATTTCTAGGCCTAAAAACCACATATTTTGTTTTATTGACGTTTAACTGCAGGTGGTTTGCTGATAACCAAACTAAAAGTTGATCTAACCAATTATTAGCTGTAATTTCTAGCACTCGTAGACTGTCACCTGAGAAAAACAAACTTGTGTCGTCAGCATACAAGACTATGTCTGGAGTAAGCGGTATGTTTACAATATCGTTTACGTTTAGAATAAAGAACAGGGGACCCAAAATTGACCCTTGAGGGACACCGAGTGCAATTTCTTTCTTGTGTGAACAAAACCCATTATAACTCGTGTATTGTTGTCTGGTAGTGAAGTAATCCTGAATCAGTTTCAGGGCCACTCCGCGAACTCCGTAGTATGACAGTTTATTAAATAGGATAGTGTGTTCAATGGAGTCGAAAGCTTTTCTAATATCCAGGAAAAGACCAACCGTATATAGTTTGTTCTCGATGTTACTAAGGAGTTTTTCTTTGATCTTAACAAGTGCCATTTCAGTAGATCTGTGTTCACGGAAGCCAAACTGTTGGTCCACAAGGGCGTGGTTTTTATCTAGAAATTTAGTTAGTCTGCACTTTACGAGTCGTTCCAACACTTTTGAGAAAAGAGGTAGTATGGATATCGGTCTATAATTATTTAAATCAGCGACAGAGCCTCCCTTATGCAATACAATCACTTTGGCAATTTTCATAGAATCGGGGAAAATACCATTCACGAAAGCACTGTTACAGATATGGCATAATGGAGCCGAGACAACATCAGCAACAGATATGATTGGTCCTGCTTTTATGTCATCAGTCCCTGCTGCAGTATCTTTTTTTAAAGCCTTAAGAACGGAATACACTTCCGTTTCAGTGCAGGGTGATAGGAAGATAGAATTGGAAGTTTCGTGGTTTAGAAATCTTTCAGGTGGCAGTAATGAACCACTAGAGTGGGATGACCCACCACCAAGTAAAAAATGATCGTTGAATTTATTGGCCAAGGAAGTTTCACTGTATTCAGTGTCACCAATCGTTAGAGTATTCGGGTTTGTGTTATACTGGGTTCCTTTTAACCTGCGAACTGCATTCCATAATTTCTTTGGATTGTTTGATACCGTAGAAAACATATGTTCGTAATACCTGTCTCTAGCTTTTTTGAGGTCTTAAGTCAACTTGTTTCTTATTTTCTTGTATTCATTTAGTATCGCAAGATCCCTGTACCGAATAAATGTATCAAATAATTTGTCACGTTTCTGCATTCTTTTATACATCTCTCGAGTTACCCACGGCTTCCTAGCTTTCTTGTAGGTCTTTATTTGTTGTAGTGGGAAAGCAGCATCATAACACGATTTTATTATCTGAATAAACGTATCATACGAAATATTCGGATCATTTTCGCTATACACTGTAGACCAGTCTGTATTCTCTATCATGGAGCGAAAGGAACTCATATTCTCATCGCTAAAGTGGCGACAGAAAGAAAGTTGACTTCGAAAACACCTTCTTTTGTTTTCATGTCGTGGCAAAAAACAAAATACCGGCAAATGATCACTTAAATCAGAGGTGAGAATTCCCGAAAAAACATCATTTGGATCGTGGTTCGTTATACATGTATCAATTAATGATTCAGAATCTGGCGTTATTCTGGTTGGCGAACAAATTGTGTTAGTGCAATTATAAGAATGCAGTACGTCAATGAACTGTTGAGTGTGAGCAGTAGGTAATAATAAGTTAATGTTCATATCGCCAACCAAAACAACCGGGAAACTCAGATCAGAAGCATATTCCAATATTTTGGTAATGAATTCAATGAAATCATCAAGATCACCTGAAGGAGGACGGTACACTGATGCAATAAAATATTTAAAACATTTTACAGCAATACACTCATAGGAATCAGTAACGCACGAGAATTCGCACAGCAGCTCGTAGGACAGATCGTTTTTCAAATAAAGTGAAGTACCTCCACCACGGCGGTGTTTACGATAAACACCTTCACATTTATAACCATCAAACTGAACAATATCATCCGCGCTTGTGAACCACGTCTCAGTAAAAGCTAGGACTTCGAATTTATGTTCTAAAGATTCCAAATAAGTTTCCGTTTCCATATATTTATTTTTCAGGCTCCTAGCATTTAAATGAAAGATAGATAGCTTGTTATCTTTTAGAAAAAATGAAGCATTTATGGCAGATGTAAATAAAGAACTGTCATAGTAAGCTGATGCGCATGTACCCGCCATGAGAAAAAGTAATCTGTAACGCCCAGAAGGCACGAGAAAGTCAGCGTATCAGATCGCCTATCATGGCGCACTGCCGTCACATCTGTGGGCGAAAATCGTAGTCCCTGCTCAGATATGTGGCCGCCTTGACTGCTAGGGGCGACGGTTGTGATCAGACGACAGTACTACAGGTATATCAATCATCTGCACTTTCTGACTTTATGTCTGCCGTGCCAGTGTTGAACGCGCCACCTAGTTTTATGTCTCAATTGGAACGGGACCATCGTGTTACCCTCCGAGTCATTCTTGGCCTACCTCGTGAGGCGCAGCCGGTCTCACTGAAGCATGTACTCATTGAAGCACACGAGTTTCTCGTGAAGCTGTAAGCAGACCAGAGAGCGTTATATCACTTAGAGCGTCTGCACCGAGCATCAGATGGACAAACGCTTATTAACCGGCTGATTCAGCGAACGTGGTCCCACGGCATTGTTTGTTGCCATTGCTCGCAGCTCGGAAGATGCTACCTGACTGACAACTCCGAATGAGCACAACAAACGCAACTTCCCTATTCATCTTTCGATTCCCGAAATACACACAAAGTCTGACAAGCCTGTTTTGGCACTATTCCAGTTGGCCCAGCTGCAGTTATTTCAAAAATATGAAGATCATGTTAAAGATTTACGAACGTATCGGTAAGCAGCGACCCTCAAGGCGCTGCAGCAGCTTTCATCTGCCCGTCGACTGACTTAAGAACGGTGTTTCGAATACCTCGTCCATCCTCATCATCAAGTGCGGAGCTGGTAGCGATTGATGTTGCCCTGAAGTACACACGTGAGCAAAAGTGTACGGACCAAAGGGTCAACGAAAAACGGAATTTCTTCGTAATTAGCACGCACAAACGAAAACTGACGAGTGCACTAGAAAATTCGTAATGCCAATTGTGTACCGCAGTCTTTAATTTCAAGTTTCATTCACAGACAGAGGAAGAAATTAGTTTTATCGCGCAATCCTTGGTCCGTATACTTTTGCTCAGGGGTGTACGTACAGGAAGAAATGAGCACGTCGAAGGTCGTCATCTTTACAGACTCCCGTGCTGCCCTTGACAGGCTGTTCAGAAAAGATGTCAATAGCCCAATTCTACGCAGTGTAATAGTGTCCGCCGACAAAATTATTTCTCGCGGAGTGTCCCTCATTTCCCAGTGGGTAACTTCGCACGTGGGTATTGCAGGAAATGAAGAGGCTGATCGCGTCGCGTAAACCTGTGCTCACAACGGGAGTGACTGCCCAGAAATTTCTTGTGTGGCCGACAACGCCCGTGTGTTAATCAGCCGATACCTCCTAAACCAGAACCTGCAGACCACCGTGTTGCAAATGACTCGTTCCCCACCCGTGTTCGGGGTTGTGGCTTGCGTCGTAGTGCTAGAGCACTGTTAGTGAAATTAAGAGTTGGCTCTGTGCTAGAGCTAGAGAATAGTCTAGAGGAATTTGAAATCCCACAGGTAACACCGGAAGAAGTAAAGAAAGCCTTGGGAGCTATGCAAAGGGGGAAGGCAGCTGGGGAGGATCAGGTAACAGCAGATTTGTTGAAGGATGGTGGGCAGATAGTTCTAGAGAAACTGGCCACCCTGTATACGAAATGCCTCATGACTTCGAGCGTACCGGAATCTTGGAAAAACGCTAACATAATCCTAATCCATAAGAAAGGGGACGCCAAAGACCTGAAAAATTATAGACCGATCAGTTTACTGTCCGTTGCCTACAAAGTATTTACTAAGGTAATTGCAAATAGAATCAGGAACACATTAGACTTCCGTCAACCAAAGGACCAGGCAGGATTCCGTAAAGGCTACTCAACAATAGACCATATTCACACTATCAATCAGGTGATAGAAAAATGTGCGGAATATAACCAACCTTTATATATAGCTTTCATTGATTACGAGAAAGCGTTTGATTCAGTCGAAACCTCAGCAGTCATGGAGGCATTGCGGAATCAGGGTGTAGACGAGCCATATGTAAAAATACTGAAAGACATCTATAGCGGCTCCACAGCCACCGTAGTCCTCCATAAAGAAAGCAACAAAATCCCAATAAAGAAAGGCGTCAGGCAGGGAGATACGATATCACCGATGCTATTCACAGCGTGTTTACAGGAGGTATTCAGAGACCTGAATTGGGAAGAATTGGGGATAAGAGTTAATGGAGAATACCTTAGTAACTTGCGATTCGCTGATGATATTGCCTTGCTCAGTAACTCAGGGGACCAACTGCAATGCATGCTCACTGACCTAGAGAGGCAAAGCCGAAGGGTGGGTCTAAAAATTAATCTGCAGAAAACTAAAGTAATGTTTAACAGTCTCGGAAGGGAACAGCAGTTTTCAATAGGTAGTGAGGCATTGGAAGTGGTAAGGGAATACATCTACTTAGGACAGGTAGTGACTGCGGATCCGGATCATGAGACTGAAATAATCAGAAGAATAAGAATGGGATGGGGTGCGTTTGGCAGGCATTCTCATATCATGAACAGCAGGTTGCCATTATCCCTCAAGAGAAAAGTGTATGATAGCTGTGTCTTACCAATACTCACCTACGGGGCAGAAACCTGGAGGCTTACGAAAAGGGTTCTACTCAAATTGAGGACGACGCAACGAGCTATGGAAAGAAGAATGATAGGTGTTACGTTAAGGGATAAGAAAAGAGCAGATTGGGTGAGGGAACAAACGCGAGTTAATGATATCTTAGTTGAAATCAAGAAAAAGAAATGGACATGGGCAGGACACGTAATGAGGAGGGAAGATAACCGATGGTCATTAAGAGTTACGGAATGGATTCCAAGGGAAGGAAAGCGTAGCAGAGGGCGGCAGAAAGTTAGGTGGGCGGATGAAATTAGGAAGTTTGCAGGGACAACATGGCCACAATTAGCACATGACCGGGGTAGTTGGAGAAGTATGGGAGAGGCCTTTGCCCTGCAGTGGGCATAACCAGGCTGATGATGATGATGATGATGATGATGATGGTGTGCGAAAGCCTGTGTCGTGAAGGGCATGTGGACAGTTCATCGTGTACGTCCTATGGCTCCTGTGAGACACTTGAACACGTTATGTTGGAGTGTCCCGCATTCGTCACAGAACGTGCACTGCTCATTAAGGAATATGGACTGATTGGACTCAAGTGTACCACCCTTGACGAGTGCCTCTTTCCGAGAGGGGCTGCTGCTCTGCTCAACGCTGCCAGGCCCATAGAGCCTTGCTGACATTCATGCAGAAATCTGATTTGGCCTCCCGTTTACAGACATTATTTCCCTATTCCTGTTTTCTTTTGGCCGTGTCTGTGTCATTTGTTTATTTCTTTTTTTTTTCCTATTTCGTTCTTTCCTATCTTCTCCTCTTCTCCTCTTTTCATTCCCTCCTCCCAAAGGAATAGGCAGGTGTTCCTCTTGGTGAAAGTTTTAAGCTTGTCCCTCCGTTTCCTTTGTGTGCTTGTATGTTTCCATAAATAATAATAATAATAATAATAATAATAATAATAATAAATTTGAAAGTAGTCGACAATGTCTTCACTTCTCTGTGACGCGTGTAGTTTGTCAATAAATATCAAATAATCGTCTACGTATGTAAAGAACTGATATGCGTACCTTTATGAAGTTTGGCGTGTACAGTTCTTTCTACCGCCCGAAGAATACGAGAACTTAATACTGGTGCCGCGCACCAACCCATACAGACGCCTGATTTCTTCATATACAGTGTTCCGAGCCAAATCCCGAACGTAGTGTTTAAATAGTAAGTCAAAACTTCTAAACGAGGGCTCGACCGAAACACCACATCTATTCCTAAGGGTAATTTTGCCGTGTCATCCTACAATGCACTTTTCGGCACTGTTTAACACTTTATCGTGCGGCAAGGAATAATAACGATCTGCTACGACAATGCTGGAGGCTGTGAAGCCAGCAAGGTCGTTGCTGCTAAGGTACTCGACTATTACGCCATGGTCTTTAGCATAAAAAAGGTCTTTAATAATTAACGCAGAAAGATGCTTCTAGAGATACTTAGATACGGCTTGCTGCCAGGTGCCCTGTTCCAATACAATAGCTCCAAATGGCATTTCTGGTTTGTGCGTTTTAGCAGAGAAAAATATTTCTACCTCTACACTTCTCGCTTTCTCAACGCTCGAGCCTCGAGGGAGGTGAAATGCGAAAGCATCGGTGTACTTAGATTTAGGTTCAGTTTAACCCTTTGAAGGTCGATTTTCTTTCGCCATATATGACCACCCAGGGTCGATTTCTTTATTGCACATTTAAATTCTTCAGAGGTACCTATTTCAAAAAGATTTACCGTAATTTTTCTAGGGTGACCGTAAAGTGAGAAAAAAATGTTTTGCGTTGGCATATATGTACTGTTCATTCATGAAAAACAATGTCTACACGAGAAAAATACACAAGAAGAATGCGCACACGAAAATTTTTCGCAAATCTCAAATGTTCCTCTTGCACTAATATTTCTTCAGCATGTGGTAGTTCTTGAAGCATGGCTCCACGCAGAGTGGTTCGTTGCACTCAGCGCACATATACCTTGTGTCCTTGCGACGTTTTTGCTGCCGAGTGGTGTTGGCGCAGACGTGGCACCTCCTCTGGGTACTGCTTCCCTGAGCAGCTGTGGGAGGCAACTTCTAAATAAAGTGTCTCGCTGTCAACCTCAGATGATTTTCTCCAGTTGGCCTTCTCCGTTTGCTTTTCTCAGTGTAATGTTCTTCAATGAGTTGGCTCACTATTAGCCGTTTGAACTCTGCATATTTTGTTGTCGACCCGGTGTTCTCACGAAAGAGAATGAACGCGTTGAACAGCGACATGTCTAGAAAGCGAAAAAAAATTTCTTATTCCACTTCATTGTCTTCCTAAAACTTTCGGAAAAGCTCAGCTGCATGTCAACTTTGTCTACCAGTCCCATTTTTTTGTTGTATTCTAACACGCATTTCGGCTTCTTCCTTTCACCTGTCCTCCAGTCCAGTTTCTCCGTTTCAGCAATCCCCGCTCCATGCATTTTTGACAGCATGTGCATGTCTCTTCTATCATGCCAGTTCAGAGCCAGTATGGTGTTCGTGTGAAAGCTATCAATTTGTCCTTGCTGAAGCTTCTTTGCGAACTTTGGAAGCCCCCTCCTATTTGCTCGCGCCGTGCTAGAAGCACTCGTCTGCCTGCTGTGGAGAAACTTGAACAGGGCTGGGCTGGTATACCAATTATCAATGAACAGGGAATGTCCCCTCCCCAGAAAGTCTCGAAGCAGCTCCACCACAACAGACCCTGTGAATCCAAGCTCTTTCAATTTGGTCACAGCTGTAGTAGCTCCTGTGTGCACGATAAACCGCAAGATGTAGTCTGTGTTGACGTCACAGGGCACAAACAGCTTTACACCAAACTGATGCCTCTTACAAGAAATATACTGTCGAAAAGCAAGGCGTCCTCTCCAAGGCATCAGAGACTCGTCAATGCACAAGTCTTGAAAAGGAAAACAAAGTGCGGCAAATCTTTCGTTTATTGCTTCCATCACCGGTCTGATTGCTCTTAGGAGGTCTTTTTTATCTGTGATTCAAATGAAATGCAGCACTCCCGTCAATAGGCAGAATCGGTTGGCGGAGAAGACTGACCGGAAAAACGGAGTTTCCAACATCTTATCTTTAGACCAGTATTCTCTGACAGTATTTTTCCTCACCAGGCCCATCAACAGCACAACCGCTAGAAAGCAGTAAAGTTCTGAGACGTCGGTCTCCTGCCACTCCCTGAGTAGCGACTTTCGGGGTAGACTACGCTCGTGAGCCTTCTGTATTGCGTACTTCTTTGTTTCGGTTACAATCTGCAAAGCCACACCTTCGTCAAAAAAAGAAAGCTTGAAGTAATCGACTTCTTTTGCGTCTGGGGGTAGCATAGAGCTGGACACTTGTCCAAAATGTGTGGCGTCAAACGCAAACAAGGAGGTAGAAAAGTCACCTTTGACCCAGTCAGCATCGTCATGCCACGAACGCTTTTGCGATGTAGCTCCTTCGTTAGATTCTGAGTCTGAACTGGTGAGTAACTCCTCATCTGACGGGCTCGGGTCCAATGACTGTGACTCCGACCTGGTACTTGGGTAGTAGTCCGCATCGGAGGAATCGCCGCGTGACTCACTCGCTGCAGAGCAGCCAGCGCGCACGTCCATAGCGTAATCGAACTGTGAGGTGAGCAAGCTCAAGAAAAATGGGCGGTTATGCGCTCGTCAAAAAAGTGAAACGTCGTGAAAAACTTCCGCTCATCGTTCAATCTTATCGTCAACCACGGGCACTTAGTTTTCTGGGTCTCCAAAAAAGGAAACGCATGCACGGCGACATCCTTCGTATGCGGACCCCTGTGAGCAACAAACGAGCAACAGGCAGTCACCCTTTGAGTGATCAGAACAAGATAGCCATTAGTTTTGCGAGCGAAAGAAATTGAACCCGCGTGAGGAACGAAATCATAACTAACCGCTGTGCGCCCGCGACGGCACCGATGCGCGAGCGGTGGCAGACGCTCCGGAGCAAAAAAAAACAAAAAAACTATACAACGAAAACCGAAAGAGAGAGACGGGAGAAAAAATTTACATGTATTCCAACATAGTGGCAGCACATGCCAGGCAAGAAAAAGTTAGGAAATTGATGCTCGTTTTAAACGTAGAGGCGGCGCCGTAAATATACGGCTTCGATCATTTTCGGACCTGTTTCGCGGCGCCGTATATTTACGGCGTCGACCCTCAAGGGGTTAAAGAACACCAGGTGATCGAAATTTCCGCAGTCCTCCACTACGGCGTGCCTCATAATCAGAAAGTGGTTTTGACACGTAAAACCCCATAATTTACTTTTGATTCAACGCTCGAGTCAAGCTGTTCTGAATTAAGCCTTTTTAACAAAAGCTTCGCTCTTGCTTTTACCTCCTTGAATTCCCCCGAAACTGGCTTAAAATTTCTCTCCGCGTCTTCCATAGTTTCTTTGGTAAAGGTTACATCATTAATAACCAAAATTCATGAGCCATTCCACTCTGTGAAGGCGAATGACCAGCGAAGCCGTTTAGCACACGACACAGAAGTGGCAAATAATTTTGAACAATGGTACGAACGCACCGTGATTTTGATATAAATTCACATGGAAGACTGGAGCGCCGCCCCGAGGAGTCGGAGGAAACTAGACACGCGTGAAATTTCCGCGGGGCCACCATCACGGGAAACCGGAAGGAAAGAAAAGTAGACACGTAAGCGCTTGGAACGCCGACAAAGAGAGGGCAGGGCGAACGTAGACATGGCCGGCGCGGGACAAAGTGTCTGTTCTTATCAGCTTAATTTCTGATACAGGTTATACTTGGATCCAAAATATACAACTTTATTTTTGCAAGTTCGCGGAGCGCTTGAAGCTTGCTTCACTTCCACCGCGGGTCGGCCCAGCATTGAACTATCTCCGGGATCGACCGACGGTTTTTTGCACAGGCACAACAAAAATGCACGGAACCATAAACAGCTTCGTTGTAAAAAGACACAAAAAGAACCTTTTTCAGAAGTGAGAAACCTGAGCTTCCTCTCGCAACAAAAATTTACCAGCGGGACAGCACGCTTTCTACACTTAATGCTCCGAGTTTCACTGGAGACTATGTCAACGAATTCCGCGACACACGTATATCGTTTAGAACGACAGAAAGCTGAGCTAGTCGGTAAGGATTCATCATGCAAAAAAGAGGTGAGGCGTGCAGGCAGGACACAATAGCAGAGAAGTGGACGTTCGTGTTGTCCACTTCTCTACTCTTGTGTACTGTCTGCACGCCTCACCTCTCTTTTGCATGATGAACACGTATATCGCTTTACGTATTTGGCCGAGCCTGGGGACTGCGCGAACTGTAGCTACTCTTTCTTCCGGGAGGAAGGGAAGCTCCACCGGTAAGTTCGGGTCCCGTGCCTCAGGACGTGCTCAAATTTCCCTGGCCGTGGCACGCCACTCAGGTTTAGGTCACGTGATTTCGCGCAAACAGATTAAATTGCCTGCTTTACAGAGACATATACACGGGGTAGGAGGCTCCGCCTTAAGCACGCCGGTGTGTTCGAAGGTGGTGAAATATTTGTAGTGATTCCCAGTGTAGGCTTTGCGACCAAAATAAGTCAATGTACAAGGACCAAGGACAAAGGCCTAGTATCCTTGGCTAACGGTTCCTAAGGAGGAGCCATATGAACGTTGTTCCATTATCCAGCGAGTGGCTCTTGTCTCCGAGGGTGGCGCAGTTCGAGGGCGTTGGCAGATAGTACGAAACTGGCAGCACTGCGCTTTTCACGAGGTTGTTTCAGTGTCAGTCACGGCCATTTCGCTAGAGAATCGGTGTCGTACCGCATGTTCTACATCCGTGTGCTACTAATGTACATACATGTTATAGGCATTGAGCGAACACCATAGTGTGACCTTGAATCTCGAATGTAAACTGGGGCATCGAATGAAAGCTTTTTTTTTTCACAAGTGCGTTGTTTTTGGGAAGATGATTGATTACGTGCTAGATGATACGCGGCTCTTATAGTGTCCACATACCGGTTTCACTTTCCAAATCTGTTTTACAAGCTCCTCTTGCGTCGCCTATTTTGCGGTCCACGTTTTTACGTGTATTTCTCTCTGGTGAGCACTGGTCATCTTTAATTAGCGCTGGTTGTCCGAACTTTTTTTCTCGAGCTAACCTTTTCAAGCTTTAGAAAGATGGCGCAACAGGG
This sequence comes from Dermacentor variabilis, assembly GCF_050947875.1. Lineage (NCBI taxonomy): Eukaryota > Metazoa > Arthropoda > Arachnida > Ixodida > Ixodidae > Dermacentor > Dermacentor variabilis. The sequence goes on along the minus strand of NC_134578.1, from coordinate 18,541,045 downwards.
ACTTTAGCATTGCTAGCTGCAGGAATGTTAATTTTAGCAAGTGCATCCCACACACTAGACGGGAGAAGAACATTGGACTCCTCTGGGAGTACTTATCGCAACATGGTCGGTACCATTACCGAATCTATCGGGAGAGATAGGTACGTTATTAGATTAGTCTACATGTAGGACTGCGCGCAGCAACACAGACTAAGAAGAGACACTTACACAGGAAGGGCGCGTTCTTGGAGCCAAGCAGCCCGAACCAAATTTTTACTGCTATTAGAGAACACACGGTGGGTCGACGCGAACCAAGCTTCACCTTGCGGACAGTTGGGACGAACTCCACACGTGAAAAATTGAAACGAAGTGCTGTTGTGTGTTCCCAAGTGCCCGATCGTGTTCGCACTATTCCGAAGCTCAAAGCTTGTTGCGCCCGCGGGGGCGTGTCTCTTGCTCCGCTGTTGCAGGAAGGCCATAACCATCAGCCAGAACATGTCGCCGTTGCTTACGGGTTCTTTTGCCTCCCACCGCCAGGACCCATAGCCATTACTCTCCCGTAAACTGCCGCCGTATATGGCAGAAGGTCAGCGGGGAACGCTGCAGGAACAGGAATCTATTCCGATTGGGATAGATGCACTCCTTGATGGCTTCGGGCGCTTTGTTCTTTCCGATGCCCTTCCGGGACGATGTACCGCAAAAACGATGAGTGCGCGCAAACTTCTGCGCTTCCTCCGTCCGCTTTGGGAGGGGGCTCCTCCGTCGGAAGACACATGAGCGCTGGTCGCAGGCCCAGTTTGTCTTTCGGGTCAATAATGAAAACGTATCACCGCCTGCGCGCGGAATCGACCTTCGGCGTCATCGCTTTCTCTACCTTTCCCTTCTACCACGCAGGATCGCTATTTCTTCCTTTCTTCCTTTCTTTCTTTCTTTCTTTCTTTCTTTCTTTCTTTCTTTCTTTCTTTCTTTTGTTCGTCCATTCATTCTCTGTTTTGTCATTAATTCTTTTTTTATTCAATATTCCTTGTTTCTATCTTTCTCACTTTCCTTCTTTCTTTCGTTCTTTAATACTTTCTGTCTCTTTTTCCAAATCTGGGATGCACGCGTATCGACCAACGATTGTCGCCCTTCGAAAGCGCGTTGCCCCAAGAATGCTCCGTCGACTTTTTGCGTGCTCATTTGGCTCGTAATATTTGGGGAAACCTTCCCCGATTCCAAAGACGGTGGAATTCACCCCCCCCCCCCAATTTTTTTTGTTAGCTTGTTTTACATCGACGGTGCTGCGAAGAAAACTGGCTTATCTGCATTGGATATGACCGCAGGCGTCGTCGTCCTCCTTTGTAGTGGCGTGAGCAGACTTTATTCGTGTAAATTCTTATCGACTCCGCCAGCGACTCACGCTTGCATTCAGATTGAAAACATCCCGCATAAATCGTTCGCTTTTAACCAGGACTGCCCAACATGCGGCCTGCGGGCAGTATGCGGCCCCCGAGAAGGCCTTTAGCGGCCTGAAGCTGAATTATGTTGCGTGCTGTTGGCTGCAACCATAGTTCGATCACACGATCGGTAAAGCAATACCGTCGCCAAACACAATATGCATGAACGATTTGGCGGCGTCACACACAGTAAAGCAAATAAAAGACAGCAAACTGAATAGATTCCTCCAGCTGGTAACTTATTTACTGTGACCGCAGGGGCATCTCCCAGCGAAGTCCAGCATCTCTTTCTTGCGCCCAAACACTGTCTGATACCCGTACTGGAATTCGATTTCTTTTGGTTGCCTGATTCTGCCTCGTATAATTGTGCTCAGCCAATACGGGGAACCGAACAAGAACTCCGCGGTTACGGGGCGGTTTGTTAGGGTAGAAGGAGTGGCAGTAAGAAAACTTATAATTTAAAGTAAGAATTGAAAGAAGAGCGTTCACGGGAAGACGTGAACACTTGTGAAAATTGTGTGACAGTACAGAAATAATGATGCGGATTGGATATCATCCGACCGTTTGTTCTTTTGGTGCACACAACTATCTTTTCGTATAGGATAGCATTGCTTGTTGTGGAATTCGTACCAGGTACAGTCAACCACAATATTTTACGCAACAGGAGATCTGAGAAAAATCTGATTATCTGCGCAGCCTCACAAAGCAGCCTAGTATTTGCATTTGCAGCATCTATAGTAATGTGAACAACGTTGTGATGTTTGGTTTTACTGGGTACTCCTACAGGCTGCTAGGAGATTGACGGTTTCCTGAGATCACGTGGTCCGTAAATTTTCGTGGTTGACTGTTAATCAATAGGCTTCAACACTCTCAATTTAAATGTGCTTTCTACAACGACATATGCTGATATTCTTCTTTTTTCGCGGCACTTAAACATTTTACTATCTGATTATATTATATTTGATAATTTGATATAAAGAACATCATATTTATTTCAGGTAAGGTTGGTGAATCATATCAATATTTGCTTGTTTTGCTTAAAACAGTCATTTCATCGTTGCGTGGCATATGAGAGGACCTTCAAATTTGAAGCTCTTTTGGACAATTTTTATGTTAGTTTTTGTGTAAATTTATATATAGGCTGCAGGTGAGAAGAAAGTTGCTGTGTTAAAGTCTATATCCTTCAGGCTCTAAGACTCGTTTTGAAGGACCCGCAGGGGGCCTTCAAAGGAGGCGTTGAAATGGGGCTTTCAAATGAGCTCTGAAGCCAAAAATCTGCTAGAACTGATGTGACGAGCAAAACGACGCAGTGTCACCTGCGAGCTACGAGCGATTTCATTTTCTCGGTAAATGTGCATTGCTACTACATAGGGCTCTTGGCACCTGTGAGCATCTGCGCAAGCTACGTGGTGTTGTCGCTTCAACATTGCTGTTGGCCTTGCAATGTTTAGTGCTTTCGGCGGGCTTTGCTACCAACAACCTTATTCTCGGCGCATCCTCTGTTGCGGGCGTGTGTCACGTATGAGGCTTATTGTGGTTATTGTCATGTACGCCTCCTCTGCGCCGCCGACGCTGCTTTCACGAACGTGACACTAAAGAAGTGCACACAAACACATAGCCATCTTGTCAAGAACAATTTCTGTCCAATACACACAATGTAAGCCTCATCCACACAGTATTGCTGGTTATAACCTCCGAAATACATAAACAGACGTCACTGCAGTGTTCTAAGAGCCTAGGTGGGACGCAAAACCCTTGCAATAAGTTCCCAGCACTGTTGTGGCGCGATAGCTCACGTGATTAGCGGGCTTGATTCCTCCATACGCATTGCTTGACTGGCGTGGGCTCAGATTCCAGTGAAAGCGGATGTGCAGAAATCTTATTTTAACGCGATAGCGTTAAGGAGCTCGTGTCGCAGAAAAGCCGGTGTCGTCGGCGTCGGTGTCGGCGTCGGCGTCCGCGGCGTTGGCCGTGAGCGATAAATCACGGCAGGCACTTCATAAATAAAAAGCAACTTCCAAGATGGGCTGGGTGGGAATCGAACCAGGGTCTCCGGAGTGTGAGACGGAGACGTTACCACTGAGCCACGAGTTCGATGCTTCAAAGCGGTACAAAAGCGCCTCTAGTGAACGCGGTGTTACCTTAGAAACGAGCTGTTTCTAAGGCTCAGGCGTGCGTCGCTTGCTGAGGCGCACATTTCGTTGTCGCGCCGAACGCTGCGTTGCTCGACGCTCACCGCGTCCGATGCGGGGCGCGTAGTCGCTGCGCCGTAGCCCAATACCGCTTGGCGGGTCGACGGGAACGCTGTCGCGTTCCACTCTTGAAGGCGAAGCTTAAGCGTCCTCCAATTTTTTTCTACGAGCTGTGCGGCAATGAAGAAATTGAGGATGACGAAGTTGCCGGATGACGAAAAACAAACAAACAAAGAAGGAACGTTGTTGTGCGCTGTCAGTGACGATAATGGTCGTTGTCAGCGTGACAGTACGGACGGGCGGATGGACGACGGACAAGGCATGCTTAGTTCCGAGAACTTAACTGATTTCGCAGTAAAATACAGCAGTGCATACTTTGACATCAGCCTTACCCATCCCAGAGTGGCCAGCGTGGTCGTTGGATTCGAGTTTTGCTGTTGAACTACAAGTCGTGGGTTCGATCCAAGACAAGATTTATCTTGCATACAGATTTTGGGGCATGTTAAAGAAATCTAGGTGCTCTACTCTGCTCCAGAGCTACCCAACTACAGCCCTTTTCGATGCCGGTATGATGTTTTCTCAGGCCAAACACCTTCGATCAACGTAAACAACCCAGATCCATTGAAATATACGCGTGAAGGGTATTTGCCTTTTGCGCAATGTACGATTCTGGGCTAGCTGATGCATAGCTGTCGATGATCGTGGCACAAAAGGTTTACAAAAGGAAAGAAGAAACAGGCGAAAAGAGCGCCAATAGCACTCCATCCGTTTTCGATCTTATAGGCGTGTGGGTTCACGCAGTGGAGCCTCGGCTCTCTTCGTTTCCGAAGCGACTATATAAGATACAGCGAATGAAGTGGCCAGTAACGCCCATTTTCTCCGACTGCCTCAAGTAGCAAGCTATATTTGCGCTTGTATCAATGTCGCTTGCTGCAAGGGCAATATTGGTCAAATGTTTCACGATAACTCGTCTGGCGAGGGAACATAGCGATGCAAAAAGTGTGCACTGGCCAAGGACGAAGGAAAATGAAAAAGAGCAACATGACGTTTCGGGCCCCGTACGGGTTCCTTGATCACAATGAAGATGCAAGCATGGGGGCGCGACTATATATAGGTGGGTAGTGCCGTGTGCAGGTGTATATTTCGTGAAGATTACCCTCCGCCCTGTTTATCCTGTCCTCAGCTTATTGAATGCATTATGATTCTAAAAGCAAACGGGCAGATGTTTCTCGGTTGCAATTAGGGCTGCACAGGGCCAGTGAGTGTTGTGTCTGCTTAGTTCGCGGTGTTCCGCTAAGGCGTTTACGGTTTTGTGGCAGTTGGCGACATAATTATTGTGTTGCTTCAAATGCCCATCGCTCGAAACAGCCATTTAGTTTCTTTTTTGTTTTGTTTGGTTTTGTTGTTTATTATTGGGGTCCTATAAAGCCACCTTTGTCTGTGAGTCATGGCTTGTAAGGCCACTTTTGTCTGCTCTGGTCATTGCGGGCTCTTTCTCACATTTACTTCGTCTTTCATTCATGTCGTTCTCATCTCATCTCATCAGGAATACAAGTCATATAGGAACAAGCTAAATAAGGAACTAAAACTGCATAGCATAGCAAGTCCTATTTTCATGCAGAATTCGAGGGTTGTTTGAACAAACCTGATATCTTATGGAAAAAGCTAAATGATGTCTTAAATCGTCAAAAATCAGCTCCGCGAATACAAGCTCTATTACTTGGTGGAAACGAAGTATCGGGAAGTTCTCTTGCAAATGTTTTTAATGATTACCTTGTAAACTTTTCTGGTGGTAGTGCATCGTCTGATATTAGTGAATTTATGCCAAACAGAAATTCATCTTTACTCTTTCTTCACCACTTTACTGAGCACGAGGTGACATCACTTTTCCTTTCACTAAAGAAAGCTCAAGTTGCGATGGTGAAGGCATGCAGGTTTGCTCTATCAAGTGTGTGCTTGATATCATTTCCCCGTACATTAACTATATTTTTAATTTGTCTTTGTCAAGCGCTATCTTTCCTAAACGGATGCAAATAGCCAGAGTGTCGGTATTGTTCAGGAAAGATGACGTTAATGATACTAAAAATTACAGACCCATTTCTATATTACGTGTTTTTTCGAAAGGCCTAGAAAAACTAATACTAATGCAGGTTTCGAAGTGTTTTGACAAGCACGGCCCAATTTCTCCAGCCCAGTTTGGATTTAGAAAACGACGCTGTACAGAATTAGCACTACTCCATCAAAAATCATTTATTTTGTCGCAATTTGAAATTAAGAACATTGCTCTTAGTATTTATATTGATTTTACTAAAGCATTTGATTGCATCCTTCACTCGGTTCTACTTGATAAGCTTGAAACCTACGGTATTCGAGGGCACTGTGGAAGCGTTATAAAATCGTATCTTGGTAATCGCTATCAGTATGCTGAAATAAACAATGGCCGCTCAAATTTGAAACATATCACCAGAGGTGTTCCTCAGGGTAGTATTCTTGGCCCGTTCCTGTTTATTGTGTATATAAATGACTCAGTAAATATATATAAAGATGCGAAATACGTAATGTACGCAGACGATGCCAGTATAATTTTTTCATCACCAGACTCTAGTAGCCTTCAGAATAAAGCTAATACTGCTCTGAAAATTCTTCATGTATGGTCAAAACAAAACTGTCTACAAATCAATATAGACAAAACAAAAGCAATAATCTTTAGGCCCAAATCTAAGCAAATGATCAGTTCCATGAACCTTGTTTATGACGATGTAAACATAGCAATTGTAGATACCTTTAAAATACTTGGAGTTATTTTCAGACAAAATATGCTTTGGGATATGCACATAGAATCGATATTGGGCAAATTATCTCCTGTAGTTGGCATGATGGCTCGGCTGAGACCTCTTTTAACTTACAGAATCAAGGTTCTTGTTCATAACACCTTATTTTTTTCTACACTTTATTACTGTCTGCTCGTGTGCGGTACAGCATCACGTACGAACCTAGAGAAGATACGTATACTTCAGAAAAAATTTTTGCGAGTACTATTTAACTTGCCTTACAATGCCCACACATCAGACTTATTTCAGAAAGCAAATATAATACCCGTGTTTAACCTTTATAATTACAAGTTAAGTCAAGCTTTCCAACGGGAGGTAAAAGAGAATTTAAAGTTTCTTCATGAGTTATCTAATCTCACCAGGAACACACATTCTTACATTACAAGGTGTACGGAACAATGGAAGGTAGTCACTCCGCGAGCCAATTATTCTACACAAAAGATATCATACACACTACCAACACTTTTAAACTTGTTTCTGAAATCAAGTCATGATATTTATATAACTGATGTGCGAGCTTTACGTGAACTTTTTGTCACTCAATCTTTCTTAAATAATTGAAGAGCGCTCTTCAGGAAATTTGTGTTTTTGCGTTTTTGTGCATATTTCACAATGTAGGCAATGGCTATGCGTGTATATATATATATATATATATATATATATATATATATATATATATATATATATATATATCCTCTTCAATCGCTGTTTGCCTTGAAAAGAAGGCTGCGGGTTCTAGTCTAGTCGCTTGCCTCTAAAGCGACTTTTACCCGCAGTCTCCTCCATCACTGTTGGAAATAAAGAAGTGATTATTATTATTATTATTATTATTATTATTATTATTTTCTTCTTTCTATTCCTATTTTTCCTTCCCGTCAACTTAAGATAGCCAACCAGACTGTTTTCCGATTAACGTCCCTGCTTTGTCTGTTTCCTCTCTTTCTCTCTCTCTCTTTTTGTCTCTCAGAGAGAACGAGTAATCCGCTGCACTATAGGTCTCCATAAATTATGCTAATACAGAGCTGTCAGAATTCTGATTTCTCAAATTACTTCCACCGTGACTCTTTTCTCTTTCTCATAAAGGTTTCTCAAGCGCTACGGTTCGTAAAGGAATCGCTGTACCAGAAAGGTTGAAGGATAGTTCCAGTGCATTATTCGCTGAATATGCTCTATAGTCTTAAAGCAAAGAGCGCAACTCCTTGCAGAAGCGTTCCCTCTCCGATATAAGCCGCGCAATAGTTCTCGACATGCTGTTTATTATTTTTTTTTCACGCAGCCGTAGAAGACAGACTTGGGGCCCCAACGAAGCATTCAAAATTTGGAGCACTGAGAAATGACTTCCTCGTCACCCGGAAACAAGCGAAAATCACAGCGAAAAGTGTAAACTCTCAAGGAAAGGCGATATTACTATCTTCAGTTTCTTGTTTTCTCTGCCACCAACTTCCTCCTCGAGATGAAAGAGAATAAGTTCTAAGGTAGCCTATTTTACTATGATTTTTTTTTTATTTCGTAAACAATGACAGCGGATTATGAAAGTGCCTTCCGGCGGAACGAGAGCTTAGCAACCCGGAGATAAGCTAAGGGAGGCAGGTGCAATGTAATCCGAAAGATTGGAGTTTTTTTTCTAATTACTCTTTGGGTTTATATTCTCGAAAATATCTCATCTGTGACACGCATACAAAGACGATGCCCGTCGATAAATATTGTTGTGCACTGAAGTGCTCAAAATCACTGCCATTACTTATAATCCTTTGCATTCTTCACTCGAATGGCTACTCCAGATAAACTAATGCTGTGTCTTTTATGAAGCCTCGCGTTCTGTTGCTGCCTGAGGGGGCCCCCATGTATATGAAGTTTCAACTGCAACTTTCGCCATATAATTTCTGCCATAGCTAATGGGCATAAAAGGGGACACCCCCCCCCCCCTCCGAAAACAAGCTGATGCAAACTGGAGCGGCATCTTCCAAAGGATCCCAAATCTAGCGGGATATGTTTAGCGATGAATCTTTTTCAACATGTTACTTAGGTGAAATAAGATATAACACTTACATGGTATTTAAGAAGTGCTGTTGTGCGGCCACAGTGGTTAACATTTATGGACAGATAACTGGTAAAAAATATCACTTTACCTGACAGAGTGTTTCGTTAAACGCTGATGTCGGCATGCTTAGTGCTGCTGTCCTCGTTTCAGATGAAGGTTACTAATTTTAATTAATGCAGCAATCAAGGGCGCGTGTTAATGCAGCCCTACATCACTGATTAATGCAAAATCCTGCATCAAAGTATTTATTTCTTTAGCCGAAGGTGGCGAAGGGGTTGCAAAAGCTCAAACGACGCTGACATATCACTTCGGACTCCTCAAATTATAACAAAAAAAAAGAGAAAGAGGCCATGAGACGCGCAAAGAAAGAACGGAGAGAAACGTTTTGATGAAAACTGCAGGTGTTTGACGTAGTAGTTCTGCGGAAACCCCCAAGGTGGAGAGAAGTAATTAATAAAGGGAAAATCAGACATCCACCCGTTCGTAGCAATTGCTACAAAGAAAACCAATACGGGTTTCCCTTGTAGAGATGGTAGAGCTCAGATGGTAGAGCAGCTGCCCCGGAAAGGCGGTGGTCCCGGGTTCGAGTACCGGACCAGGACGAATTTTTCTTCAACTCTGACGCTTTTCTTTCGAGGAACCCGTATGGATTTTCTTTGTAGCAATTGCTACGAACGGGTAGATGTCTGATTTTCCCTTTATTAACAACTGCAGGTGTTAGCCGATTGAGGCAAAACATGAGATGGAGCAAAAAAGCCCGGTCATTGGAAAATAAGTGGTAAGGATAGAAGAAAAAGTGAAGTCCGGGAATCATTCATGACAGACAAAATAAAAATTACAGAACAACTTGTAACACAGGAGATACGCAAACTGAGTAAATTCTAGATGACTGGAACACCTCAATCAGCGTAGCTGTTCACATTGAATATAACTGTCGTTGTTCGCGCTAGGCCTTGGTCGGTCAGCGTCTATTCTTGGCTCTGAAACTAGGAATGATTTCGCTTGCCAGGCCCGACGGAGCTTACGTGCCGACCTGAATCAGCTCTTTCGGGGATGAAGCGAGGCAGCCAGCGGAAGCATTACCCAGTCCTCTACCGCCCGTCTGCCCCAAGATTCTGCGCGTAAACATTTTTCCTGCGGTGTAGTCGTGTAGGTGCTGCTGCTGCAGCGAATCTGCTTCGGAAGGGTAAAGCTCGGCGGCACCGAAATGCGTGACGCGAAGGTTGACGTAGCGAACGCTGTGCGGCCAAGTTGAGCGATGACGCTGAATGATGTATGACGTGTCGACGACATGGTGCTGACGGCTGACTCGCGGGCTAGTCGCGGGCAACCTTCTGTATCGCAATGAAGTCAAAGCTACAGGGATGGAGCCTCGGCGCACTTGTTACTTCGCTAAGTATTCCGGCCGCGTTTGACAGTGCTTTTCATTTAATTTCGTTTATTTCACCTTAAAAGCCCGTGGGCATTACATAAGAGTGAAGTGGGGGTGGGGGTGGGAGGGGGAGGGCGAGAGGCAACACAGCAGCACATATACAGTTCATATACAGACTCAATATGCGGTTTCTTGGAAGAGATACTGGGAATAAGCGCAGCTTCTGACCCACTGCTTTTCCGCATATGCCCAAAACGAGGAAGACAAAAGCATAAAGTAAAAGTCAAATTTTAGACTCGGTGGCGTATGTTTGTCTTATTCTGCTGTTGTAAATGAGCGGTTTATGCTTTTCGTTTAACAATGTTTAAACTGACGCAGAAGAGAGTGTGGGAGTTTATTACTTGGACACAGCTAAGCGTTCGAAATTGTCTTCCCCTTGACCGTCCATTCCATCTGTCCGTCCATTCTGTTACGTTGACGGCGAGCGTCGTCGTCACCGACGGCACGCAATGACAATTTGTGTTGTCCTTAGGGCCTAGCTTCTCCATTGCCCCGAGCACGAAGAAAAAGGAAACTTCTCCCCATTGAAGTCACTTCACTCCGACGAAGGCCGGTCCTCCGGCCGAAACGTCAGTAAAGAGATATGCCATAACATTCGTCTTTTTTTTCTTTGTTGAATGTTGTACCTTCGTGTCTGGCGCAAAACCCTTCGTCTTGTATGTATGTATGTATGTATGTATGTATGTATGTATGTATGTATGTATGTATGTATGTATGTATGTATGTATGTATGTGTGTATGTATGTGTGTATGTATGTATGTATGTATGTATGTATGTATGTATGTATGTATGTATGTATGTATGTATGTATGTATGTATGTGTGTATGTGTGTATGTATGTATGTATGTATGTATGTATGTATGTATGTGTGTGTGTGTGTGTGTGTGTGTGTGTGTGTGTGTGTGTGTGTGTGTGTGTGTGTGTGTGTGTGTGTGTGTGTGTGTGTGTGTGTGTGTGTGTGTGTGTATGTATGTATGCTTTTCGAAGACGCAGGACACGTGTCGGAGTGAGCTCCTGAACAGCACCATGCGATGTGGTGAACGCGGTTTATATCGCAGATCCAGGACCTCAAAGAGGGGCTACGTAACGCTAACACCTTTCTCTCGCATTTACCGCTACCTCTCCGCTGAAGCTTTATTGACATCAATGAATAAGGATGCGTTAATTGGCATGGATATATGGTGCCGGCTACCCCTTTCACATGGGCAATATGGAAATTCATCACCCACTATCACGAAGGTAAAAGAAGTAGGGGTGTGAGAATAGCGATATTTTGAGACCGAATCAAATACGGAACGGATTGCACCAAAAGCGAATCAAATCGATCCGTTTCAGAGTGGTTTTCTAATAAAGAAGAGCCGTTATCATAGTTGCTATAAAACAACGTTCACATGCTAGTATTCTTAAAGTTATAACGTTTCTGTCGTTACATAGTCCATTATGCAGCGTTGTTTCTTAAAAGCACATATGGAGGAGCATTAAGAGCAAACACGCAGTTTCTGCGCATGCGCATGAATCTTCAGAGAGTGAGAATGATCACTGCGTAGCCGGTAAGGTATGGTTACCTAAGCAACGTAGCGTGCTCCACTACGCAATTTCTCATGCTTTATGTTTACACTATGCCGGCGGGACTAAAGATTTACCGTGCTGTTGCTCCAATTTTGTGCTTAATTTGTCGCAGTAGACGTTTTAAAATATAGGAAATGTATTAGCAAAATATTCGCATTTACACATAGTGACAATGCGATTCGAGGACCAAATCGACGAGAACACTACTCGATTTGTTAATCGAAATGTTTGGCGCTTCAGTGACTTCATCAGGTATCATCCAACTAGCAAAAGAACATGTTGTTCTACATACAGTATATACATACATGCATCGCACATACGTATTCCTTATTTCACCACACAAAGCTCGCATGCCTTTTGATATCTATGTAGTCCTCCGCAATATGAGTGACTTCCAAAAGCTATTTGAGAACAGCAAGCCTATTTTTTACATAATTATTTGTTGCTTATCGGCCCATCAAAAATTTTTAAGCTCATTGGTCTCCGATCAAGTCTCACGAGAACTTGTCCAATGCCAGTGCTGCCAAAATACTAGAATATACAATGTAGTCCGTGACGTCATACATACTCCAATGGTGGCATTAAGCAGCTCATAAAGTGACGCGGAGTTTCAGAAAAAAGACAAAAAATGTCCGCATTTGCCACACATGTTACCGTACTCTTGCTCTGGAGGGACATTAAAAAAATGAGTGTTCGTCCTAAGCTTTATCTAGTAATGAACTATTTCCAATCAGTTAAAGTTCTCAAAGAAACATGAGGCATTGACACAGGGCAAACGCAGAAACAATCAAACGCACCTACACCCTAGTGGTCGTAATTCATATAGTGTTGCTTGTTGGTGTCTCTGAAAATCTCGATACTTTTTACGACTCTCCTCTCGACTCACGTTTTCCAGCTCTATCCTCTTGACGTCACCGCTTTGTTCGTAGGGCGCACCCTCATATTCCTAGGAGTGCTCTTTTACCTTTAAGTTTCACGCACGACATGCCATTTCCAAGTCCACTTCTCTCTTATTAACTCGTCCTATATTATCAGCCAGTCTTTTTTTACCTGTAGGTTCATACGACTCCCCGTGCGGATCCCATGGATGGTCCAGCCCCATCATTTTTATCCCTAGCTCGGCACTAAATGTGACCAACTGCCAGTCACTTCTTGCGCCCTCTGCCCCTTTATATTGTTTTGCATCCTTTATTCCCACGAAGAAAGCTTAGGTCGTGAGCAATCTTGGACAGCCGACCAAGGCCACCAATCACTTTGGCTTTTTATGTTGTTAAAGGGCTATTCTTTCATACACATCAGGCCTTTGGAAGAGTGCAGGCCTCTTCCCGCTCCCCTTCCCACTTTCTTCTATCATTCTCTGTCGGTATTATAGGGTCGCTCTGATTGGTCTTGATCGGCAAGGGCAAATGTGTTCTTGGATGTATGGCTCTTTATTCGACGGGGTTATTTTCTATTTCCTGGCGAAGTGATGGCTCTGACCGCGCTGCTGAAAGAAGGCGTGGGGGTGGGCGTGCTAGCCTGTCTTACTTGTAAGGGCATTTTTTTATTATTGCTACATTAGTGCACCGTGCTGTATTGGTATTGTAATCACAGTCGGTGTTTTTGAGTTTCTCTTGTTTCTTTGTTGTATTATTTTTGTTGTTGTTGCAGGAACGTCTTCCCCAACTTCAGTAACTTCAAGCTGCCCAGTCGAAAAACTGGAAGAAAATTTCTGTTGGCGATATTTATGGCCTGTCGTCGAATGTCCTGTATGCTGTAACGTCCTGTAGTCTTACGTCCTGTACTCTACCGTGCTGTAGTCTCACGCCCGCATTCTGACGTCCTGTTGTCTGTAACTACGTTTATTGAAAAAAAGGCGACAGAGGTTTTCCAGACGATAATACATATTTTTATAAAATGTAAAAAGTCAATGAAAAAGGAAGAAGTTAAAGCCTTGAAGTCGGGAATTCTAACTTATTACTTAATACGCACGAACCAGGTATCATACCACGGAGCCACGCCGAATATGTTTCCATGAGGAGAGGATACGCTGGCTTCCCATGCCATCTATGAACATGCAACAAAGCTTGGAATGGGGAAATTCAATACTAAACTCTATAAGAAACTCCAGAAACTGGATAAGAAACTCCTGGACCGCGGATCCAACATCCTTGTGACTGAATCCCAGATGCCTCAAACTAACGTGTCCAAGTGCGAGGATAACCTATCCTATCGCTGTCACTGCTTCACCCTTCGGGTGAACCCTGCCATTTTTCTTTGCCTTAACATTTATGTGCGTATCGTAGCTAGTGTCTAGTCGTTACCGTTCCTAATTGATTCGAGTGCGCTGAGGCCACGTGATCGTCATTGTGCAGAGTACGCAGTATGTGTTGCATCTGTGTATAGTTTGAGCACTGTTGCCTTTATTTACTCCTTTTGCAATGTAATTTCTGTGTACTCATTTGAAAGTAAACTGTTCCGGAAAAGGCCGGCAACGCAAGTGTCCGAGATTTCCAATATTAATCACTAAATGCGCTCAATCTGCTGTTCGTTTCTGCTATGGCATATCATACATAAAACTGATACGATTATAGATTAGATTTCGCACCGTGTTTCAATGTACGGAGAGGCAGGCAGCACTATTATTGTGCTACTCTATTTCACTCTGCTATGTAGATTGCGGCACTCAGATGAAAATTACGTAAAAGTTCGGAAATTTGAGAGAATCATGATAGAGATATGGGTGAAATGCTGCACCATGGAGGTCAATTCCTATTTTGAAGAAAGAGTGTCTTGGTTGAAGCTTAATGGGTGTCTCTAAGTTGGTTGCTCATGTACTATTACAGCCACGCTGGTTCTCGGCATTCTTTATTTTTCTGTTTTCAGGCGCTACTCCAGGCCTGCAAAAATACAGTGGCATGGACTAGGATTTGAACTTAACACGCTCACACCAGATATTTGGAAATCGCGGGGAGAAGCCCTCGTCGCGCGGTGGGCATAAAATTTGGTTAGTGGTGATGGAGGACTTGAATATCACTTGATGCATGCAGCTGGCGAAAGTAGTGGAATCCCCTATGAGACAGTCGCCACGTAAACCCGTGGAAGCAGCAGGTGACAGGAGAGTGTGTTGCCGGATTTAACACGCTGCCACATCTTTCCACTGCTTTTATTTCGCACTATTTTTCTATGACAGCGTGTTACATGATCATTCCATCAGATGCTTCAAATTATGCTCACAGCGGCACACGTCATTTCACATAACACCTTCTCATTCCTGATGGCTATGGGATTCCTAAAAGGGCGCTCCTATACTCCATGAATGAATACTCCAAATACGGAGCAAATGCTCGCAACAAGATGAGGCATGTATGTGATGCAGCGAAAATCCGGAGACCACTCAGCCGATCCTAGTATAATGCGAAGGGGATCACCCAACGAGTCGAGTTGGTAACGGGCACCTCCCAGAAGCACTTGGATTTAAAGTGGATGGAGGCACCAACCGGTCAGCAGTCGAGATAAGCAAGAGATGTTTAGAGTGTTGGTAGAGAAACAGCGGGGACCGGATCCGTTACAGGCATGGGTAGCGGCACAAGGTAAATATCGAAGTTTTGAGGTACACGAGAAGGATTAAGGAGATGCATACAAAAATGCTAGAATGAGAAGCATGTATAGCATACCTGATTAATTAAAGCAGGCTAGGTTACTAATTGTCGCCGCCCTGTTTCAAAGCTAATGTCGATAAACCACCATCAATCATTAATGTACAGGGATACAAAAAGTCGAAAGAAAGACTTCGTATTGCATGATTCAATTCTAATCTTACGATTAAGCTCGATTCGGTTTCGAACACTCATTACTATTAACGAGATCGTATCGAATTGTGGATGTGGTGTAAATTGGAACTTATTATTTCGTTACCTCCCTTTTCCGCTCGCCTTAGTACATTACATCGCCACGGCCGCGCGTTCAAGGTAGAGGAAATATCAGTGCGCGCAGCTGTACGTTTGTGAATTACCATATTACGCTTACAGAATATTGCAAGTCTTTCACCTCTATGGCGTTGAAGTCGCATACGACGAGAAACCTTCCACTACAGACTTCGAAAACCATGTATAAAGGCATGTTGCTCGACCAAGTCTCCTACCGTATGTCCATTTCACACTAGAACTTTTTCGGTGCATTTGTGTTGTGTTAAACGTCTCATTTTCTACGTAAGCACTTTGCTTGCTTAATACATTTGTTGTTTTCTACGTGCACATCTGTTGCATAGTTGGCTGTTCTATAACCACAGCATTGAAAATTGATTGGGCGTTTGTATAGATTTCTGTATAACTGGAAAATATATATTATTTATATGTATGATTAGATGGTTGGATGACACGCTCGTCTGCGACCTCCGGAACCGCTAGCTTGAACAACCAACTACGGCATTTACAGAGGTATCGATTCCACAACACGTGTGTTGTGCGACATGTTGGATCCCCGAGTCAAAAAAAATTAACAAGCCAATTGAATGAGGGACCTCCCGTACGTGCTTTGATCTCCGAGAAGTGACGTGCATAAGAAGCTTGAAAGAACTTCGTCAAGCACCCTCCTCTGCTTGACGGCACAGAGCACGGCAGTCGTTATAGAGGAGCACACAAACGTGTTCAAGTGCCACCGTGTGGAATCACCGAGGAATAGCTTTATTATATAATATTTTTTGGTGGCGCTGCCGTGACCGTTTCGAAACTTATTCACGCATAGGGTAAAAGCGCACCAGCTCCTGAAGAGGAGCCGTAAATTAACTCCCCGTCTTTCCTCATTGCTTATGCCGTGAGCTGCGGAAAGCTGAAATCTTTTAAGCGGCGCTGAGTTGTGCCCCGAGGATGTTTTTCCTGCCAGCGAAAACGAAGGTGCCTTCCTTCTTTATTTGCCGTAAAGAAAACAAGACAGGAACGAATGTGCAGGGCTTCCTATCATGACAATCTTTTATAGTTTTCGTCGATTGGTAACGTTTTGTATTTCTTTTTTTTTATTCTGTGTGTGTGCGTGTGTATTTTATTTATTTATTTATTTATTTATTTATTTATGCAATACTGTCAATCCCTTCAGGGATCGTAACAGAAAGGGCATTCAAAAAAAGAGCACTAATACATACAAACATGACAATGATAAACGGTTCAGAAATGCACATTATTACATTGAATAAAATTATACATCAGCAGGAGTAAAAAAATATACACTGAGGTTTACGCTGCAAGAGTCGGGTTTGACAGATAAATGTACCATAATACGCAAAACAAAGGTAGTAACAAAGCGATACTGACAATAAACAAAATAATTACTCAAATGCAAGTAGATCGTTTTCAACAAGCGCGATAAAAACAGTTAGTGATGAACTATTAACAGAGCTCACGTTTAAAGCATTCCAATCACGTATTTTCTGCCGAAAGAATGAATCGCATGGCGAAGCCGCTTGTTAACGTCACCCGTCACCCGCAAGCGGAGAATTTTGGCGTGCCGTACGACTATAAACGCTGTTCTTCGTAATACTGCACAAGATGCCGTGTCCACATTTCTAATGGTCAACGAAATGTGCTCTTCTAAGTACCTTGCCCTTCGTCGCCTTTTTGAGCATAAGCTAAACGATATCAATAGCATATAGAGAAACAAACGACCCGAATATTACTGCGAAGAGGCTTGCCTTCAGGAACGCCAGGCCGTATAGTAAATAAACTGAGCATACACCCTTTCTTCGAATTCGATACTTTGAGCATTTAATAAGGTAGACGGCGTTCCAGGTAGGTTAGCATGGGGAGCCTTCATGCACAGGCTTGCTCATACGCTGTTGAGGCCGTAGACGTGGCTATGAAGACTCTCTAGATTACCTACATTTGCTTTCTTATCTTTCTTCATGCTATGGACAAGTCTCGGGGGGAAAAGAGAGGGCAGAGTGATAAATGATCGCCAGGAACCGTGTCAGATTTACAGCGGCAGTGACAGCGTTGCTGAAGTGGAGCTATGAAGGGTACTATGGCCAGGCTGGATCTTGCTGGCCCGGACACAGGGGCAGCGTGTTCCCTACATTGCCATGAGAGTTTCCTCTTGCCTTCCTCATATGGAATGCAAGCAAAAAATTGTGACGTTTCACTCCGTGAACGCGCGAAACGCGCAAGCCTTTGGGTGCTATAGCGCAGACGACGCTATCGGCCTTCGGTGCGCGTAGACGCCTGCACTGTCCACATCGTAAATCGTATTCAGCAAAGGGCTCGCGCGATCTCACCATACGCAACAGCCGTCGGGGTAGAAGGACCCGTTGTAAACATTCGCTTACTATCTTAATTACCTGGTTGTGTCAGCGCGCACAGGCAAACATGAACACTTCACACTCGATGACCGGGGACGCTCGCTGTCAAAACGCGGACGTGAGGAATCGCGGCAGCAGCAGCGAGCGAAATGACACTCGTGCTTTCCGTCGCTTCAACGCAAACTGTGCGGTGAGAACACAGCGCACGTAAAGCTACGAGCCGTCGGTCCACCCAGAATATGCCCCCAAAGCGGATAGCTTTCAATACAAAGCCCGCGCTACCGCGCGCAATCACGGCGTGGGACAGTGTGGTGGCACCGCTGGCAGGGCAGTAAGTACCGTTCAGTACCGCATGGTGGCACAGTGTTAAGGACAGCGTGGTCACATTCCTCCCTCGTGACAGCTAGAGCTTCGAGACGCTTTCGTTGAGACGCTGCACCTCTGGTCGCAGCGTTTGTGGTCAGAGGCGGTGGCACACGCTGCACGGGGTTCCAAACGCGTTGCTCGAGGAAGTGGCGGTCGAAGTACCGGTTAGCTTCCGCGTGCGGGTAAGGCACGGTTGTAAAGGTGTGCACCCTTCATAACAGGGCACAATATAGTGCCGCAAATGACCACCTCCTGATACGTGCTCAACGTGTTCTTGAATAGGAAGCGGGGTTGGTTCTTCATAAACTTGTTTCGTTATCAATTATTAGCGAGCATTTCAGCAGCGCGATTTCAGGCATGTGCGAGTCAGACTTTGAGTTCAAAGTTTTAGTTTACAGAGAATTAAGGGCGCTTAACAATTTTATCCTCAAATGTCGGCGCTGTCATTGTCCGTAGTGATAATTAAACGTGCAAACGAAATTCGCTGACAAATCGGAGACAGAACGGAAACCCAGGCGCCTTCCTCGTTCGGTTGCTTCGCGGCTTCAGACAAACACCACCGATTTCACGATTTGGCCATGGTTCAAACAAGAAACATGAGTCACAAATGAGAACAAGCGCTACATTCTGTCGGCACACCGACCGGGATATGTCCCTCGAAGGCCACTTTGGGTCAAGTAATATATACTTGTGCTCTTTACGGTAGCGCTTACAAAGGCGATAGTGATGCGGAAAGAAACCAGCTGCTCATGATCGGCGTATACGGTGCATGCTGCATTAGTACAACATCTGTAACTCTAGCTGAGCAGCGATACTGTCGTTGACAGTAGCGTCTAAGTACTTTACGCTATACGCTTTCACGAACACGCTGTTTCCGTATCGGATCAGCAACTATTTCAATTCGCTTGCTTGAACTCTTCGAAGACTTCAAGGACGGCTCGCCCGGAATATAGAGAAGGCCAACTTTACTGAACCCTACCGTGTGACGACATCCCGCAACTGGCAATCATTGACGCCCTCAGAACTTTCCTTTTATGCTCAGCACACTGCAACTTGTCGCGAAAAAAAAAACATCCGGCTATTCGCTGTTTTCATCTTCGTTTTTTGACGCGTCTTCGAAGCGACCACCGACTCAAGTCTGGCCTGCCATCCGGCTCTACTCAGTATACAGCCCCCTCCCACGGGGGCCTGGGTGTCTCCGCACGCAGCGCGTCGCTGCTTAGCTCTTAACAGCTGGGCGCACTCTGCCTTTCCGTTTTAAGCGCAAGCAAACGGGGAATTCCCTCAAGATCGTTCGCAGCGGTTGGCGTGGGCGAGGAGAGTCACACGCCTTCTACGGCCTCGCCGGCGCGCGATCAATACACCCACTGGGAGCGGTCAAGTGGCCGAGGTTCGTTTCGCGCCAAGTCGATGATACGCCACCCACCGTCGTCTGCTGCACGGGCCGTGGGTCCAGGACGAGCATTCGAAGCCCCCCCCCCCCATTTTTTTTTGTCTTTTATAACGACACAGCGCCCGAAGAACCCCGGGGAGCTCAGAGCAAGCTTTTAGAGCGTCAGGGACATTCCTCGTGGGAGGGTCCTTACGAGCAGCTGGTGCTTCGTCGGCTGCGAGATTATGGGCGATCCGATGGAACTGGCGCGTTTCTGAGGAGACCGGTCGGCCCGAGCGCGCCTTCTTTAGAAAGGCGATTGTGGAATGCCTTCTAATTTGCGAGGACGGAGGCGCCTTCTTCTGTTTGGCTGTGAGCGACGAAAAACAAGAAGTGATGGGACTAATTTGCCCAAACTTCTCTTTGGTAGGAACTTCTGTTAGATTTGTTGCCGTTTTCTCTGCCATTGCGACGTCGCAGCTGTTAGATTATTTGCAGGAGCAGTAACTTCCTGGAACTGTTTTTTTTTTTTGCGTAAGGATGCTACAAAAAAAAAAATACGCCGTACGGGTCTGCTGGAGCGCATTTCATTCATCTTTGCGCAAGCCTTTCAGCACCCCCAATTTCAGGCTCGAGATCCCGTTCGGAGGCACGTGGATGGAAGATATTTCGGAGGCGCATGATACACACAAAAAGGCTTCAGACAAGAGCCTTCAGGAACTGGCGCGAACACTAAGTAAAACTTGCTATCGAAATTGGAAGCCTCACGAAGGAAAAAAAAAGCAATTTCGGGCGAGATAGCGAATACACCGCCTGCGACATTGACGACGAGTGCATCCAGTTGTACATTGATGTAGTGAACTAGCAAGGAAAAGCACCCGATAAATGCAGGAGTAACTCGAGACAAAAAATAGAAACGAAGCGTCCTCGAGGAATGCCTTCTTTGACTAATAAGTGCATTTAAATGTATCCGGAAGTGTGGGCAAGTGTATTGTCGCCGATTTTTTCCGAAACTATGAATTGCTGAACGATTAAAGAACGGCAGGCTAAGGTGGGATGAGGGCACTTGCTGTTTCTGATTCCGCGCGTCCTGATCAAGCAGAACGTGTTTAATTACTTCTCTACTTAGGTACCACTTACAAGCTAACCATCCTCGAGTACCTTATCGACTGGCGATACGCAGTTGCTTCACTCCCCTATTTCCTCCTTCTGCGCGTGCGCATTGCCAAACGCCGCTTTTATGGAGGAGGTTTTTAACTGACCTCTAGCCTTTATACGACATCCTAAAACACTGAAGGCCACAAGCCGTGTCCCATCATTTTTCTTCTAAATTGAAAGCAGTAGTTGGCGGCAATCGGTGGTAAAGAAGAAGAATAAGAAAAAAGAAAGACTAGGAGACGTCAGCACCGTCTTCGTCGCTTTCACGAAATTCGAAAAGACCGAGAAAGCAGACGTCTGTGAGCGTGCAGCGTCTGCCCCGGCGAAGCCTCGTTTGAGACTTGACTGGGACCCCCACCCCCCATACCAAGCGCGCGGTTAATCAAGCGGAAAACGGAACCGTAAAACCGTAACGATCCGCGGTCGTTTCGATCTGACTTGGAAGGAAACTCGCCGATTCCCGATGCCACCGTCTTCGCCGCAAGATCGATGCAGAGCCCATCGTTTCGGCGCGCCGAAGAGCTTTCCGCGAAAACTGGTGAGCGTTTTGCTAACGTGTGAGTAGGTTCGCTGTGCACGACTTCTGTTATCCGTGATCCCTTCTGCTTCTAAAGAATGTGCCTCTCTATGCCTAACATACACCTCGCCATTTTTTTTTTTGAGTGATCGGTGTGTGGAGAGCTTACCTTGTGGGATCGTAGCATCTTAGCGTTCGGTTCCTATGGCATGTTGGCCGTTCGCTCGCAGTGGGCCTTTGTTAAGAGCAAGGAAAGGTACTGACGGAGAAGCTTTCTATTTTGTTTTATATTTTAACAAGACGATAAGGTCGGATTTAGGTGTTGCGGCGAAAACTTCAGCCGTCTTAGAAAACGTCGCTGCGTAGGCTCCCACTAGAAACTGTGTCCTTCGTGGTAGGCTTTCTCTCGATAGCCTTCTTAAAAGCAACACAGTGAGGCCAAAAAGAATTCAGCCCACTATATCCAGAAAAAGTGATGGTTTTATTGCTCTTAACTCTTTACTCTCGATTGAACAAGAAGTCGCAGCTCGAAAACCACCCACACTCAATATAACGGCCTTGTGGGCTTCGCATCTAAAGTCTCGTGCTCAGTTGCGACCACCTTAAGGGTCTCTTTTGCGTTCACTGAGCAGACCACGGTCAACATCGTCGTTAGTTGACTCACAGGTAAATAGAATGCTGGACACAAAATGTACGTGTGTGAATCTTGAATGTGTGAGCTCAAGAGCCATCCGCCGCGAGGGAGAAGCGACTACGGCGCTCCGCTGCCGAGGGTGAGGTCGTGGGTGCGATTCCGAGCCGCTGCGGTGCCAGTACGATCGGTGCGACGTGAATGAACGTTCTGTCGCCTACATTTACGGACGCGTAAAAAAAAAAAGGATACCAGGTGGTCTAAACTGATTCGTAGCCCTCGACTGCTGCGTCTCTCATAGCCCCAGTGTTTGTTTGATGATAAATAAATAAATAAATAAATAAATAAATAAATAAATAAATAAATAAATCAGTTAATCAATCAATCAATTACTCAATCAGTTAACCAATCAATCAATGAGTAGAGAGTGTCATTCTGTCGCATCATAACACGTTGGTAGGCGGAAAGCGCAAGAGTTCTGTCAGCCAATGTCTTTCGAATTTTTTTTTTAATTTCGATAAAACAAATATAATTTGGTGCTTCAATGTCAAGAAAGGCGAGAATTCATCCTAGTATTGCAAGGAAGAAAATATGTGTTCACGAAAAAAATATGGAAGCGTTTGGTCAGACAGAAGCGTTTCTTTTTTTTTTTACGAATATTGTCGAATCCGCTTTTGGGTTAGCTCGCATAGAAAACTGGTTGAGGCGACGGCTCTCAAAATATTTAGTGACAGAGCACCGGTCAATAGCATTGATTTTAAGTAATTATTACACACTGTGATCACTACAACGGCGAGAAAAAATCGCAAAAACGGAACATTGTACACTATTGGTTAAAGTCAAGATTTTGTTTCTCCGTATCTTTGCAGGGAATGCTTTTCAAAACTTGTCAGCCTTTTTTGCCATGAAAGTCGCTGAAATTTCAGTCAAGTATGCGCACCCCAATGTGTTGTTGGCTCACTGCAAGTTCTTCCGCTACGGACTCCCTCATTGATTGTCCATACATTGCCCTGTGTACTGCTAGAAACATTGTTCTATTGTCCTCTCAATATTTTACTACACACGGGATGTGCTCCTAAAGGCCCGATATCTAGAGTAATCGCTCCAAACCATGTGATAACACCACACCGTTCTGACGCTGCGCTCGTGCACAGGTGTTGCGATTCCTACGTAAAAGACGCACCGAGTGTTTTCACCCCCACATTTTCGGTTTCCTCAATCCTCGCTTCCCGAACCATCCTGGAGCATTCGCGTCTCCCCCCCCCAAAGAAAGAAAGAAGCCTGCAACCACGGAAACGCACGGAACCCACCATCTTATTAGTCGCATCTCTCGCTTTATTATATTGAAACAAAAAAGAAGATGTGATGCAATATTTTTTTGAGATAATATTAGTTCGAGTCAACACACTTTAGTCAAGAAATTTTGAAGAAGATTAAGGATTGGTTTAGATAGGAAACGGATTTTTAAAGTTGAGCTAATATAACAAGATGGCTAGAGTTCAGCGCTTCCCGCGAACTTTTAGCGCCACCTGACAAAGATATTTGCCTCAGATTTCAACGACATTCGTTGCAGCCGGCTGACAAAATGTAACAATCCATACCTACTCGCTAACTATTTTTAGAGCCGTGGCCCCAACACTTTTTCTTTGGGCGCTAACCAAAATTCTGTTTCCGGTAAATTCGTAATTAGCGCAGTTGACTGACCGGGTACTTCCGTATTTTTTTCGTTAAAGCAGTTTCTTTTTCTTGCAAAATAAAATCAGTTTCGTCGGACTGGCACTCAGGCAGCAACATATATATATATATATATATATATATATATATATATATATATAATCTTATAATAAAAGCTTTAGGTGGTCCCCAAACATGTGTCGCTTCGGGCTGTAGTCACGTGGATTACACTTCTTTTTTTTTCCCTTTCATGATACTTCTCCCGCTTGGCGGGATTCCGCACAACACATTTTGATGTATTCAGAAACAAATATATTGACGCATAATTTCACGGTATTCGATTAAGGAGAACATCCCCGTGAGCACCTATAATCTATTCGTGAAGCCCGTGTTTCACCGCAACAAATCACAATAAGCGAGCAGGCAAGTGAGGGGAACCGAAAGGCATTTTTTTTTAGTTACGACAGCCTGAAGCAGAGACGATGAAGTCAGCTAAAACATAGGGAAAAATAACTGCTCATGTCAGTCGGAAGGGTCAGGTAATAAGAAGCGTAACGAAAGTAGAATTCAGAGAGAACTTACTACATTGGGGAGATGCACCCGCAAGTTCCGATTTTTGCATTCGATGCTCTATACCATTAAAGCTATAGCGTCACCGTGGCTTTCGTCCTTTAGCCTATACTTCCTTGTGCACTTGTACCATAGATACGGTACCGGGAGTTGCAGTCATCGCCACTGACATCTATTACAGGAGACATGAACAACCTTTCAATTGTCTCGAGCTACGTGAACGTAGGAACGTGCAGATGGCCAACAGACCCTCGTATGCTATCGAGGCTGACAAAGTTGATACCTTCGCAACGAAGTGAACAGGAGAGAGAGAGAGAGAGGTTTAATGACACGAAATTCAGAGAGGTCGTCCTGAGGTATATTCCTCTAGCCAGCTACTCGGCATTGGGGGAAGCGGAAGAGGGAAAGAAAGAAAGAGGCGCATGATGGGTGACGATGACGATAGAAGGAAGATGTAGAACATATGGCAAGCAATTTGGCATGTTCAAAGCCTACAGTCCAGGCCCGTAATTTTTTAAAAAGTTCAGTAACGCCTGGATGGCCTTGAAACTCAATTGAGCGTCTGGCCAAGGGCCTAAAATAACGTCCTCCGACAACGGTGCGCTGTCGAGACGCGTAAGGTCGTTGTCCAAGTGAACAAGAAGAATACGGGAAACCTAGGGGTTTGATGTGTGTGTAACCTTATGTCGCCGTTACTTTTGAGTTCTGACACTGAGGTTCGTTGGTAAAACTCCCGCTATGTAGTCTGTTAGTGGCGTGTTGTGTGAGCACTGTGCAGTTATTGCATTTTGTCTGCCTTGTCCACAAAGTGAAATAAAAAATACGCAGATCAACGTGGGCATATGCAAACGCGTGCGTTGTTGCTGGCTTCCGCATCACAGCCTAAATCATTTTTTGTGCCAGTGAGCCCAATATAAATTACTATAGCGCTTGTTTAAGTATAACTCAAGCGAAAATTTCGTGAAACGACTGGTAAATTGCTATAGAGTTAAACGTGATGCCTACGACAATTTATTACTATGCTTTGAAACGCGTAAGCTGACGCAATATTTATCTACCGCACGGGTGCCGAGCGCTGATGTTGTGCAATGCATACGTTAATTCCCTACGCGGGCCAGAAGCCGTGCCGAAAAGTATACGGCAGTTCGTGTGAAGGTTCACGGCGACTCGTCGATATGCGCAGTGATTTCGCAATAACGAAGGAAATATTTGATGTGTTTGAGTTGCACGGAGAGGCGAGTTGTATGCGACATAGAAGGCGGTGAAGTACCGTCGAGTATTATCCACCCGGCTCGTTCTTCTGCGTCCATAGCCTAACGAAGGTCTGGCTCACCCGACGCGCGACATAAGGCATGTGCCGGTCGCCTCGAAAAGCTATAATTAGCCTTGGCACGAGAGAATTATGCGTGCTGTTGTCGCCTAATGGTCGGAGCATTCGGATGTTGCGCTGGGAGACCGTCGCTTGAGCCTACCATCGATCGGTTACGAAATATATTTTTTTTTCTTTGTGCGTCATGAACGATTGGGCATGACGTGAGCGGACAGCAGCCACAGTCAGCAAAGGTCGTAAGGGTTGCAAAGAAATCTTTTTCGCTTTAAAAACATTTAGTTCAGAAACATACTAAGCTAGTCTGGACCGTCGTTCCTAGAGGATCCACGCGGTACACGTTTCACGAAATGCATGAATGAACGAATGGTTTTTTTTGTTGAAATACTTATACTACGTAATTGAGCATCCATATTCAACGGGGGGGGGGAGGTTAGGGCAGGAGGTGTATTCTCAACGTGGTGAACGCGCACTACGCGAAGAAGTCAGTAGACGATATGCAAAACATGAAAGTGCGCTGCTCCACGCACCTTCTTTGACGAAATCAAGATGGCGGACCTCGGACGAGAACCAGAACTGAACTATCAACGTGCGGCTCGCTGACATCATTCCTGTCATCGTCCGTTCCCCGCACCGTCCAAGGTTTCAAAACGGGTATGTCAGCCTTGACAGCGCTTCCAGCAGGAACGCAGCCATCTTGGTAAGGGAGAGTTAGCTCCGTGGGAACGCCTGCTTACGGACTTTTCCATACCGTCTATAGCGTAGCGCACCAATCCAGCTAATGAGTGGCTCAAATTTCCCATGTTTATGGGAAAGGGTTCACGAGGGGGCGGCTGAGAGAAAAAGCTGAGGAGAGATCCTATAGGGGCAGTCCCAGTGTGGGTGCAGGTTGCTCGAATAATTCTGCACTTTCTGTGATGAGAAATGGAAAGTGTGGCAAAAAAAAGGGGGAAGAAAAAGAACTGAGAAGAATGCGAAAGAACTGCACTTGCAGTTGACGTTCATGAAAATACTGCACCGAAATGAAAACGCGTATTTCGACTTGCTGCGCTCTTCGTAATAAGGTCTCAGGTGTTCTGCCGACTTCTGTTCCGTCTATTCTGCCGTCCTTCTATTCTCGACATGTTTCGAGCTGGAATACCCACGCGAAAGAAATGGTTGAGGGAGCCAAAGCCAGAGAGACTAGGGCAACACTTTCCCTTGTCACGTCTGCAGAAGCTCAAGTCATATAAGTAAAAGTTTATGAGCGAGTACGCGGGCCTTGTTTTGTGCGTATTTTATTTTTAACACGGCATTCGAGCGCAACCCACAGTAGCCGTGTTTCAGCAACGTCAGGTTGGAATGGCAGAAAATTGAGGGGGGAAGTAATAACTTGGCAGGGCGCTTGGAAAGATGCGTACGCTGTTCTGTACATCGATGTCGTCACTGTAACGGAAAAAGAAGCTGCGACGGATGTTACGGAATATATACCAACTAGTTTCTTGAATGCATATCTTAGTGTAGCTTACAAAATATTATTTTTGTTGAGATAGCTTTTATGTATTGCGCACACGGCTGGTTGCTAGAATCAGATTCTCTCTCTCTCTCTCTCTCTCTCTCTCTCTCTCTCTCTCTCTCTATATATATATATATATATATATATATATATATATATATATATATACATACATTATTTACAAGTACCTTACAGAGCCCTTGTTGGCCATCGTGTAAAATGTCAGTGTATCAAACATATCGATAAAGATTGAATTACAATTACACCTTAACAAAGTAAGACGTCGATTAATGCAGCAAGATGCGAATGAACCCAAGAACTTAACAACATATATACACTGTAAACGCAAGGAAGTAACAGTAGCATTCAAAGAAAAAAAATCAAAAATGAAATTGCCACAGTGAACAAAAATGGAATTTTAACTCAACTGCAATAGTGCTACGGAAGACTAAACAATTGGCTAAAGAGGGTTTTCATGTAAAAAAAATAAGACATACATATCGGTAACAGTACTGTAGACAAGGGCTGTGGTGAAAGTGGTAAATGGAAAACATGAGACTTTGGAGCATAAATATTCTTTTAAATATTGTCGCAAAACTTTGCGGGATCTCGCCATAATCCACGGTTTTCCCGAACGCCATTCCACAACCTCATAGAAGAGCCGGCAAATTAAATGCGTATCACCGTAGATGCTCGTAAAGATAAAGTTGTTACGCATTCTGCGTAAAGTTCAATGAGCGAGATTAAGGTGCACAGAGGATGTCATACTCGTGTGAATGTCTTTGTCGATTTGTGATAAAAGAGCAATGTCATGACAAGTAATTAACGGCTCAATTGTTCAATTTGTGTTATGCTGGATGGGTATTTGTATATATGCGTAATGAACCGACTGGTTCTGTTCTTATTGATTTCTAACACGTGTTAAGATATTGTTGGTACGGGGACCAAATTGACGAAGCGGACTCAAGTTGAGCATGAATTAAAGCGAGATAAGCCAGTTTACGTACACTGGAGGGAGAATTATGTAGATTACGGCGTGCAAACCTAATAACCTTGATGCGCTAGCGGACCAAGAAAAATTCAGGGTTAGGTTTGTGCCTAGGTGCTTGCAATGCTTAGCACGTTCCACAGTGTCGTCACCAATTTTGTTTAGACCACTAGAGTTATGAAGTTTACGGCTAAAGGTAACTAGTTTTCATTTGGAAACGTTTAAAGTCATTAACCGTGTCTTACACCGCTCGCCAATACGTTGAAAGTCCTGTTGAAGGGCGAGATGGTCTGTATTGTTTTAAATTGAATGGTAAATAATACTATGAGCAAATATGCGCCAAGAAGGTTATATGTGGTCAAGGAAGACATTAAAGTAGATGAGAAAAAGTAACGGGCCTAGAACGCTGCCTTGCGGTACCACATAGGCAATGTAACAAAATGGTGAACAGTAATTGTTTACAGCAGTAAACTGTTGTTGATTATTTAGAAAAGTAAGGAGCCATGTTAACGTAAGTGGATCCAGTCTTAGTGATGACAGTGTTAACATCAAGCGGCATTGAGCTACACGATCAAAAACTTAAGCAAAGTCGAGGAGTACGCCATCTGTCTACATCACTGTTCATGTTTGAATGCAGGTCAGTAGTAAATTGAAAGAGTCGAATCTCGCAAGAAAAATTCTTTCAGAACCCATCCTGACTAGAAAAAACAAAAGCTGTTACTCTCTAGATGAGCGTAACTATGAGAAACATTTCGCAAGGCATGCATGTCAACGAAACAGGGCGATAATTTCCAGGAAAATTATTATTTCATTTCATTTCATTGATTTCATGTTTATTTCCTTAATGAACCCTGAGGGGGTATGACATAAGGAGTGGGCTTTTTTACGCAGAATATTGTTGATACAACGATCGTTTCGATGTTATATTTGATATGCTATGCATGAAACTTGATGGGCAGGTGATAGTGGCAATGTTGCGAGCGAGGCTGTTCCAGTCTTTTGCTGCTCTGGGAAAAAATGAAGCAGAAAATGTTTTAGTGCGGGCACGTGGGCGAAAAACTTTAAACGCATGACCAGCGCGATGAGAGATAATGACCAGGGATAATGTAAGGAGCAGAATTAAGTAGCGAGTGAAATAACTTGTGAAATAGAGAGAGGGTTGCAATGCGTCGGCAACAAGACAAAGGTGATAAGTTACATTAGGATTTGAGGGATGAAGCACTGATTTCATATGAATACGAAGCAAGAATCAATCTAGCAGCACGATTTTGAACGGATTCTAGGGTATAAGTGAGACCTACTTTGGGTGAGTTCTAGATGGGAAATGCGTACTCCAACTTAGCCCTCACTAATGATTTGTAAGCAAGTAGTTTTACGTGTCTCGGAGCGTTACGTAAATGATGTTTTAAGAAACCCGAAGTTCTGTTAGCTGATGACGTGACTTTAGCAATGTGCGTATTCCAAGACATATTGTTAGATAAGGTAACTCCAAGATATTTATAAGTGGTTACTGATCCAACGGGGACGTTAGCTATGTTATAAATGATGTGAAGGGGAGTTTGACGACGAGTAAAAGAAATCAGCTTGCATTTAGTAGGGTTTAGGAACATTAGCCAGTCATCACATGATTATACTATGTGGTCGTGATCTTGTTGTAGAATCATATGGTCAGATGGGCTAGTAACGGTTAGGTAAATAATGCAGTCGTCAGCAAACATGCGGATATTAGAAGATACATGCAGAGGTAGGCCGTTAATGTATATTAGGAACAGAAGAGGACCAAGGTCAGAGCCTTGAGGCACCCCCGATGACAGAGGAAGTGGGCTGGATAATTTGTTATTTGTAAGCACTACTTGTGAACGGTTAGACAAGAATTTGTTTATCCAATTTAGTACATTCGGGTGCAAATTTAAGAAGGATGATATTAAAGTTAGGCGTTTGTGGTATACTTTATCAAAGGCTTTCGCGAAGTTCAGAAATGAGTCGGTTTGCACTTATCAAGGTTAGCATGAAGGTCATGAACAAAAATGCAAGCTGGGTTTCGCAGGAGAGATCCCTACGAAACGCATGTTGAGAATAGTGAAAGAAGTTATATGACAGTCGAGGAAATTCATGATGTAAGAGTAAATGACGTGTTCCATGAGTTTACGTGTTCCACTTTTCTGGACTGGCACTACTTTCGCTATCTTCCAGTCAGCAGGTAACTTTCCTGTGATTATTGACTGCTGAAATATGTGGAAAAAAATTATGCTCGAGACTAACGCAGTATTCCTTAATACTTTAGAGTTAATATCGTCAATGACGGACGAACACACCTGAAGGTTTTCTATGATTTCAGAAATACTTTGAACTGTAATATCGATGGGTGCCATGTAAGTGTACTTTTGCTCAATAATTTTTGGAAGGTTGTCATCCTCACTAGTGAAGACAAACAAACATAATGAGCAAAAACATATGAATAATCAGTTTCACGGATATGAGTGTTATTTTCATTAACAAGGAAGTACAGTTACTGTCGCCATCACTACAAGATACTTTTCCTTGACAGCAGCAATTTCCTAATAGTATGACTCATACTTATCGCAAGCAGACGGTGAACGAGAATTTTTCACTTTCTTATAAAGCCGCTTCTTTTTGTTTCTAAGCCGGCACAGAGCCTTGTCAAACCACGGATTAGTTTTGCCATTAGTTACAGTAATGAGACACGTGCTTTTCTATAGGTCTCGACAGCTTGTTTTGGTAAGAAACCCACCTTCTTCTACTCAACGACTGTAAAAAAAATAGACGGTAATAATACGGCATCAAAAAGGCAGTAAGTTCGATGTTAATGGCGTTTTGTTTGGCTTTATTACAATCTCTAATATTTTTATTCAATTCCTGCAAAAGGCGGCTGGATAGCAAGAGTTACTTGTAGCAGCATGGGGTAACTAATCCGATTTAAATCATTTACGTGGCCAATCGTTTCAGTTACAGTTGTTAGAAAGAGGCCTAACATATTCGAACCGCGAGTTGGGTGAGTAATTACCCGTAAAAATTAGCCTAAAGTTAAGTTGATGAAGTCAGCTGAGAGATTGCAAGAATGAGGCAATTTTGCACAATCAATAAGTGGAACATTGAAATCGCCAGAGAGATACACTGTGCAAGCCTGACAGATTTCAATGGCACTATTAGTGCTATTGCGCAACTCAGCTAAATAGGAATGACGACAATCGGGAGGGCGGTAACAGCTGCCGATCAATACTATTGTGGTGTGAAAATAGGAAACTACCCAGACAACTTTAAGCTTAGAATATGAAGTGAGAGCGTATGCCGTAATGGATCCTTTAATGGCAAGAAGAACGCCACCACTCGTTCTGTCCGTGCGGTCCCATCGACAAATGTTGCAGCTGCTGGCACGAGAAAAAAAAATATCGTTTAGCCACGTCTCAGTGAAGACAACGATATCTGAATGCCTATCACCAACATGAGGACGCCATATCACAGAGACAAGGCTTCTGATATTGGTGAATGATGCTTTTAAGTATGGAGGAGTGAAAGGCTGATGCAGCTCTTGCTGCCTACATTCGCGTGAGTTTACTACTAGCTATCTCCGTGAGCGTACAACTGCGTTAGTGACGGCATCATAGACTTAGGTTTCACTCTCCGTGCGCAGCTTGTCTGCAAAAAGCTTAAACGGCTGGTTCTCAGCTTTCACGAATTCCAACAGCTTTCTTCGTGTCTTTCACGTTGTAAAGAAAAATAGATCATCGCGTATGGAAAACGTTGTCCCTTTCAGCTTAAGTGGCCATTTTCTTTGGCGGAAAGCCGTCATAGTTTGCAGTTTACGTGGGACGGTTGCTATTCTCCTCCCATTATTCAAGGTACTAAAGTTCTTTTCAAACACGGGAATTAGGAAATGCAGGCGTGCCATGTTAGTCACTTTAATAACACGTGCATAAGCCATGATACGCTTATGCTTCTTAAGCAATAATTGTAGATCATACACCGATAACATCCTAGACGGGAGACGTCTGTGAACGTTTCATGGTTTTTCGCTGAGTTCACTGCACTGTAAGCTAATACGCACCTTTAAAAGCGCAAATTGGTCGACAACTCGCGTCCTTACGCCCATGCGGGTGTAGGGGTGTAATTTGTGGATTAATTAGAGCCGTTAAGGACCCCTAAGGATGTAAATCTGCTTAAAAGAAAACTCGAGTAGGATTTTTTGTTCTTTGTGCCAGTGTTTACCTTTTTTCCACCGCAGGATGACTTTCAAGGGTTAGTCGGTGTTCGTGCTTTCATTTTCGCCCATCTACCGTATGGGGTCTCCAAAGTTTATTTTCAGAAATGTGTATCAATAATGTTAACTTGGCTATCGAGCGTGGCGTAGATGCACTGCTCGCAACATAGCCGCAAAATGCTGAAAACCAAACTACGGGTTAGAAAGTGTGCAACCAGTAATTTCTGAAACCAATTTATGCATACTGTCCGTGCAGTAAGCGAAGAGCCTCACAAGATGTCTTCTTTTTTCACTTTATTTTTTGTGCTTACCGTGTAAAAAGCAACGGTCCGTTTGGAACGAAAACTTAACTTTGATCGATAACCCTGTAATGCCCTTCGTATCTTTTCATGCTACACTGAGTTTGATGCCTCAATATCCTTAAATAAGCGAGAGAAACTTAGTATCTTTTTCGATGCGCTGGGGTCAGCAATTGGCACTCATGTGTAATTTCCATACTCCTTTGGATCTAACTCAAATAACGTTCCATTTCTTGTTTCTCTTGCTTTGCGCAAGCGTGCTACAAGAAACGAAAGTTAACAATTCGTTGTGATTTTCGTAAGCATGGCATTATGTTTGGCCGCAATACGGTTAAGTAGCATTTACTGTTGTGTCTAGAAAACAGAAAGAAATTGCAGGTTTATTGCAGCTTCCCCTCCAGTAGATACAGTAATGAAGCAAACGAAGGGCGCAGAATTTTGAGGCTCTGCAATAAATTCTTCAGTTAAACTACACACTGGTGCACATGACCAGCTTCTGCCTGTTATTTCGATCACATGCAAAGAATGGAGTGCGGACTGTAACGTCCTCATAACCAAAGACCACCCGCGGGGGACGTACCTGTTATTCAGGTCGGTTCCTATTGCCGACTGGTATGCTGTGAACGTTTCAATTTAAACCGACTGAAAAGTTAAATTCTGGGAATAGAACGTCTCCAAAAAACTGCACAGCGGGTCACACGGCACGCTGTAGCGAAGGGTACCGGATCAATATTAAGCACTTCCGGTTTCTTTAACGTGCACTTGAATATAAGTACACGAGTGTTTGTTTTTTTTACATTTCGAGAATGTCAAAATGCGGTCTCCGCCGCGCTTGTGACCACAATGGGTATGGGCATCCGATTTGAACAAATTGTCGCCTAACCTGCTTGATTTGATCAGGTTTTACCATGTCTGCCGCGGTTGGGATTCGAACAGGCAACCTCGGGCTCGGCTGCGGAACGTCATGGCCACTAAGCCCACGTGGCCGGTCGACAGAAAGTCTCTGGAATTTTCACACGGGGACAACGCATACTAACGCTGAGCTGTTGCAACGTCGTAGCGGTACCCTCTGGGATGCAGCATATGGCGCTCTTGCTGGGACAGTGTTCGAGAAGGGAGAAAAAAAGGAAATTCCGTGGGTGTCGTATTAGGTGCCTCATTTTTTTTCTTTTTTCCTGAACCGAACGATGACGACAATCAAGCAATCGCAGGCAGGACGGCTTTGTCTCGGAGCGGTGTTTACGTAATTTTGTTTGCAGCACCCCCCCCCCTTCTCACCTTTCTAATTTCGTTATCTCGATATTCGGAGAGTTGCGAAGAGAGCTCCAAGAATTTTCTGCCAAGGTAAACATTCTACCCTTTACGACACGCTTTTCTTTTGCTTCATTTCGCAACTCGAACTTAGCAGCTTGGTCCAACAACAACAAACAGATAAAGGACAGTTTAGAAATGCAAATACTCGTCGTTCTTTTCTGTCCTGTGCTTTCGAGAACCCGGGGATGCAGGAGCGATAACGCAAATATGGCGCCGCTTCTTACACCTTCAGGAATCCCCCTTTCTCCTCTAAATAAAACAGAATATGGAAGGACCGAAAGACAAATCCTATGAGCACGAAACATTTATAGAGTTCGGGGATACGTTGAAATGGGTAGGCCTGATTTCACGGGGAGCTACCGTTGCGAATGTTTGTGCAATTTCTGTTGTAACCTTTTAATGACCAAACACAATTCTAAGCCGAGAAAGAAATTCACAACTTGTGTACCTTTTTATCGGGCCATAGACAGTAAATTTATATAGATACAGTGAAATGTTAGTTGTGTTCCAAATTCATTAACGTGGCAAATACTATTTATAAATTAATTTGCTGAACTATATATAGCGGAACATTCACTCCAGCGCATTAAAAACGCCACTATTGGGTGGGGCGCCATGTTTACCGTGTTTAAGTCTCAACTTTGAATTATCAAACGCAGTGTAGCATAAGGTATTATACGTTATAACGTACATGGTAATGCGGTTATTGCGTATATCCTCAGTATTACCGAGCTCCTGTGGAAGCATGCGAGGCGATTAGTCAAGCTAGCAACTCCAACTTATCGTAAAGTCTGCATCTCTCCTCTCTTTCGCTCTTTCTCTCTCCTCTGATGGTTCAGGTCAAATACTTCTTAAGGTGGCTCTTATCCAAGGCTACTCAACAGTAGACCATATTCACACTATCAATCAGGTGAAAGAGAAATGTGCGGAATATAACCACCCCTTATATATAGCTTTCATTTAATACGAGAAAGCGTTTGATTCAGTTGAAACCTCAGCAGTCATGGAGGCATTACGGAATCAAGGTGTAGACGAGCCGCGTGTAAAAATACTGAAAGATATCTATAGCGGCTCCACAGCCAACGTAGTCATCCATAAAGAAAGCAACAAAATACCAATAAAGAAAGGCGTCAGGCAGGGAGGTACGATCTATCCAATGCTATTCACAGCGTATTTACAGGAGGTATGCCGAGACCTGGATTGGGAAGAATTGGGGATAACAGTTAATGGAGAATACCTTAGTAACTTGCGATTCGCTGATGATATTGCCTTGCTTAGTAACTCAGGGGACCAACTGCAATGCATGCTCACTGACCTGGGGAGGCAAAGCCGGTGGGTGGGTCTAAAAATTAATCTGCAGAAAACTAAATTATAGTTTAACAATCTCGGAAGAGAACAGCAGTTTACGATAGGTAGTGAGGCACTGGAAGTGGTAAGGGAATACATCTACTTAGGACAGGTAGTGACAGCGGCTCCGGATCATGAGACTGAAATAATCAGAAGAATAAGAATGGGCTGGGGTGCGTTTGGCAGGCATTCTCAGATCATGAACAGCAGGTTGCCATTATCCCTCAAGAGGAAAGTGTATAATAGCTGTGTCTTACCAGTACTCACGTACGGGCCAGAAGCCTGGAAGCTTACGAAAAGGGTTCTACTTAAATTGAGGATGACGCAACGAGCCATGGAAAGAAGAATGATGGGTGTAACGCGAAGCTATAAGAAAAGAGAAGGTTGGGTGAGGAAACAAACGCGAGTTAATGACGTCTTATTTGAAATCAGGAAAAAGAAATAGGCATGGGCAGGACATGCAATGAGGAGGGAAGATAACCGATGGTCATTAAGGGTTACGGACGGGATTCCAAGGGAAGGGAAGCGTAGCAGGGGGCGGCAGAAAGTTATGTTGGCGGATGAGATTAACGAGCTTGCAGGGACAACATGGTCCCAATTAGTACATGACAGGAGTAGTTGTAGAGGTACGCGAGAGGCCTTTGCCCTGCAGTGGGCGTAACCAGGCTAATGACGATGATGACTTCTTATCCACCTTACCCCATCGACAAATCACTCTGGAGATATTCATATGCTACAGTTAGTTGGCCGTTGTTGGGAACACAGTGTGCCTCTAGGCACATGTGCAAACTACTGAAGGAGAGAGAGGGAGATGCTATCTTTAATGAGAGCTGGAAATGAATGTCTGGGTGGCTGATGTCCTCGCATGTCACTTCCAGAGTTAGACGAAAGTTGCGATGTAGACAGTGACCCCACAAGCACTCGAACCGTACGTACACCTGTAGACACGCGCGCTTGAACTTATCATAAAGTCTGGTGAAGGTCCGTAGTTTTTATATATGTTGGGAGCGAAATGGCTGGACGCCGTGTGCAAGCGGTGTTTCGCCACGGGCCAAGAATGGCGCACATATTTTGGCTACAGTGGTGGCACAAATGCAACGCAGATGTCAAAGATTTCCTCTCTGTTAACTATTGGCTCGTCACATAAAGCATACGCTGCTAGTCCCCCATAGCACTGCCCACTGATCACATCGGCGAGACTAAAGAATTCGCTGTTATTCCACTCTCTGAAGATGGAATGACAGCGAAAGCTGAAGACAGTCAAAGCTCTCGAACGATGATAACAAGCGTGGTGGTATCATCCTTTCCAAGCCACTGGAAATACGTGGTCATAAACTGCTTGATTTCGCAATTGGAAGTAGCGGGCGAGATGTACACCGTCGAAATCGCGATTCGTTCTTGCGCTCGTATAGCACGAGCATTCGCACAGTCGGTGACGATTCTGTTCATCCTAAGATCGAACGGTTGCACTTTAATGTCGTTCTTCACCTACGTAGCAACACCCACAGCGAGCGAATTCGCCCGGCAATCCCACACGACATCTGTGCAACCGTTGACCACGTTTCCGAAAGGCACAGAGCGGGTGTCTCGTTCAGGATTGCGTCGTGATTGAGATCTTCCGCATGCAGATTCAGTGAACGAATGTTCAATGCCGCAGACTGCAATCGTATGTGGTTCCTGCAGTAGTGCTTGGCAAGTCTTGTTTTCAAAAACGTCTGTTATTACCCGCATGCCTGGGACCTCTTCGGGTCCCACGTGTGAAAAGAATACTTCAAGGGCGCGTTAAAAGTTCCCGAGCCCACAGGGGTATATGTGCCATGGAGCTTGGACCCTTTCTGCGCTATCACCAGGATCGGCCAACGTGATCATTATCTTTTTCTGTTACCGGGCGTCGAAAAGACTACGGAAGGTTAGTCATAAACAGCTTTCGCTGTAATAACTGAGGTTTGCATTCAAACTTGTTGGTGTGCGCCACGCTGAGCCTGACGCGGTCAAGACATGCTTGCTCACGCCTACGCAGTCTTCAAACACCGAAACAAGAGGCAAACGCAGAAACTGAATTGGCAAACCACTTCTGCGCAAGTCCGCTAGTTGGAGGAATTTTCCTAAAATCGAAAGATTGTCCTGAGAAGGAGAGCAGTACTAAGCTACTATAAAGCCCGCACGTGCTTTTCAGTAAGCAAGTTTCGCGGTGGAAGAAAAATTAGCCCTGGATCTGAGATCGAAACAGGAATCAGCGCCTCTAAAGTGCCTAAAGTGCAACTATACGTGAAAGTTCTGTGCTTTCGGGTCGAAAAAAGAACATACTGTGCACCCAAACACGTACCTCTTTTTTGTAAAACGGCCAGTCATAAAGTCGGTCCGGTGCTTTGTTAGCTTTGGATTCATTGGTGCATTGAAAATTGTGAATACCTGATTGCCCACGTGCGGTTTTTGCTCTGTTTAGTATCCCGTGAATTATTCAGACAGCGCCATTTTCTATAATTTTTTACTAAATCAATCTCAATCAATCTTTATTTCGCATTCATTCATTTACAAAAAAAAATTTACCAACTAAGGAATTGATGGACCAATGACGAACACAATGGAACGGGACTCTCGTAACGTTTGCGCGTGTGGCCGTACATCTAAGTTGTGAGAAAACTGAGAAGGAAGAAAGTTTAAAACATTCTTTTTTTCAGAACTACAAGGACGACAGGATGAGCACTCGTACTGTCGTCGTCCCTGTTCTTTTTGTGTGTTATTTCACGCCCGTGTTTTCGTGTTGACGAACTTGAAATAACTCTCCGAGCCGCTTACTTTCCTCCGCAAAATTAATTGCACGAAGAGAAGTCTGTATTATAGCCAACTTTGACGGAGCGTTAACGTGGGAAAATTTCTTTTTTTACGACTCGTAGTGATTGCTCTTGTAGTTATCGAAACTACCAGTACCGCTTTTCTTTAATGCAGTGTACTAGCGTGCTATTCTTCAATTTAACCATTCCTCTGTATGAACCAACTCGGCACTGCAAGAGCAAGAAACAAGAAAAACAAGTAATGCTTTCCTAAGTTCACGCGTATATTATTCGCACTTTCATCAAAATTCCCGGTGCGGGATTCCGATGAACGCCCTTTCTGAGTGCTTCGATTATAATGCTAAACTGGCGGGGAACATCAAAAGTCGAACGAAACTTCGCCTTCACTGGTCGGTGCGCATAATGCTTTGCGAACGCGAATAGTAAATGAAAGCGCTCGCGTAGTTTTGAGGACAGTTCGTGAATTAAAAAAAATGCGAACAGGTCAGTGAACAAGCATGGTTCCTGTTTATACAAAGGCAAACAATACGACAGCATCCCGCGATATTAAAATGACCAGAAGCTTACGTGCCGAACGCACATACGCGAATCACCGCATACACAAGGGTGCCGAGGGATGCAAGCGGAAACGAATGAGAATGGCGGTGAGCCATTATCATTTATATTTCCTGACCTCCGACTTCTTTCCTATGGCTCCGTTCTAAGTTTTTTTTCGTAGTGCTTTGCGTATTTATCGTTCAGGTGTACAAGACCCATTCAAATGGTGATTTTGAGGGAACATTTATTGTCGCTTAGATTTTTTTCGGTATCGTGCGGCATGATTTTCTCTAAAGAAGGGCAGGAGGAAATCTTTCGGGCTTATCGCTTGTTAAGGGCAAGAAACCTGACGCTACATATTTGTGACAAATGTTGGGCCAAATGTTCCCCAGACAGCAGTAAGATAAATATCAGTTTATAACACCTATCATGACTGTGCGCACATTCGTGTGTACAACTTCCTTTTGCCGGTTCTGTGCGGCAGAGACCAACAGAATGCCGCGAACTTTACATCGCGGGTGAGCCAGATCCTCTGCTGACCCAAGGCCATTTACATTTCACGTCAATTGGCAAAGTATTACGGCATATCATCAATCTACTTAAACAGTTCATTAAGGCGGAAATTGTCGTCCACCCTACTGCTGCACGAAGCTACAATGGAAACCCATGCATGACGTAATAGTTCTGCGGAAACCCGCAAGGTGGAGAGAAGTAATTATTTAATTAACTTTTGCCCTAATTAAACTCATGCATATGTCTCAGAAAGAAAGCGTCGCAGTTGTAGAAAATTTTGTGATTATTCGGTGATTGAAACCGAGACAAAACGTTTCTGGGGCAGTCGCTAGCTCAGATCGTATATAGGAGGCCTGCTGAGACGGTATATAGCCGGGGGCTGAAGAAGCCATGTGTTTCGTTTCGTGGCTTCGTACTGTTGTCAGTGGATCAGAATATTATTTTTACCTTTCGTAAATTTTCTTCCACCTTTCGGGCTTCCACAGCACTGATTCGCCATATTCGGAAACTTTCAGTAT
Source organism: Dermacentor variabilis (assembly GCF_050947875.1). NCBI lineage: Eukaryota > Metazoa > Arthropoda > Arachnida > Ixodida > Ixodidae > Dermacentor > Dermacentor variabilis. The sequence continues at coordinate 18,501,655 of NC_134578.1, read as the reverse complement.
TCTTAAAATCTGATAATTATCTCGCATTATTTGTTGTTTTATGTAAGCGCGTCCTCCTTTTAACGTTCGATCAGTATCAATATGCCTCCTACTACGTTCTCTGTACGCACAATCTTATACAATGGCTGCTACTAACGGCACGTCCTTGATAAACGGGTGCCCAAGATGTGCTGCCGTAACGTCCTCTAGGCGGCCTGTCATTCACAATGTCCTTGAGAAATTTCACTATCTTTAGTTGCTAGCTTTCGCCATATGTCCTGTGCTGTGAACGACAAAGGAATGTTTTTTTTTTCAAAGCCAACAATTTGAGGAAGCTGGGTCATCACCTTCGCGGCGCCTTAGGGAAGGAGTTCTCTCTAACAATATTTTTTCCCGTAGACGGGGTTGCGGCGCGGAAATGATGGGGGAACAACGTGGTGTTACTGTGTCAACTGTGTCAACAGAGGACCGTCACCATTTCATTTCCCGTCTGGTATGTCTGTGGTATGTGAGGACAAACTCCACTGGAAGGAAACCAAAAAGGTATTATTGACTCCACGAAAAAGATTATTTTCTCAATGACGTCCCTTTCATTTTTTTTTCGTTACCCGTTTAGTCAACTTTCAACCTGCTTTTATTATTTTAAATGGGGAGAAAATGTCAAAGATTCAAGTATGTTTCTTTGGGGCGGTTGTTCAAGAATTTTAGAAGGTTATTCTTTTCAAGCTCTGTTCTGAAATGCTCACAGTTTTATTCTGGTTTCCGATGCGAAATACTGCTTTTTTCCTGTTAGTTTTCTCGAAGACAAGTTCAGAATGAAACTGCTTAGACAAACACGGCAAAAACCTGAGAATAAAATGCAGGACTAGGCCGTGCCATATACGCGGACAAGTAGCTGCAGGATAAAGTGAAGTAAATTAGAAGAGAGAGAGAGAGAGAAATTAACACAGTACGGCAAATACATAAGTACGCTGCACAGGTTTTGAAGGATTAGTATAGGAAAATAGTTCCATTATAAGTATACACATATTCGTGAGGACACTACAAAAACGGTAGGACAATAATGAATGTTTGGAGCATTCTTGCATGCTGCTACAACTCCAAAACTAAGGATTTTTGCTTCAATGCCGTGTGAACTTTTGTGATCCTGGACTAGCAGTACCTTCCTATATTTAATTCATGCTTTTGGTTGAGTCTCAAAGTCTAGCATCAACAGTATGATATGAGCATTGGCTTAGCATTCCCGCAATTTGCGAAATTCGTTTACGGAATCTGTAGTAAGCACGCGTGAGAGTTTTGTGCATATTTGTTTTCGCAAAGTTTGTATATGGTGCCTGATTTCCACATCTCCCGATGAACTTATTTGCCGCTGTATGCACTTATAGTATTTGGAAATGTATTTTGTGCTTGTGTAACTATCTTATTTAGTATGTTTGTCTTAACCATCACAAAAGCGCTTGCTTCGCTTTATTCGGTCAATATTGGGTATTTCACATCGTTTTGTGAGCAAAAAAAGAAGCATTAGTAAGGTAAATAATGTTCGTATACCACAGAACTTACGGGAGTAAATTACGACGTTTTTCAGCGTGAAACAGATAGTTTGCATACGACGTTACAAAGTAAAAACTATACATTTCCTATTGAAACAAGAACAAATTTTTTTTTTTTTTTTTGAAGGCTCGTCCATCGCAATCTCTCTCTCTCTGTTTACAGTTTGCGCCTCGCTTCTCCAAACCAGTGTGTCAACACACAAAGCTTATATTTCCGTGTTTGCCTTCCATGTTTCGTATTCCGTGCGCTTCATGTGTTGTCTCTATCTAGGCAGTTCCTCTCGAACCAAGTGTCAACTCTAGAACCGTGTGGTCTGATCTCACGTTCGAGATTGCTCAAGATTAAAGGACAGGCACTGTGTACAAACAAGGCAGAGCAAAGTGAAAATGTCTGCCCGTTGATATCCTTAACGTCGATCCTGCTCAGTATATGTCGGGCCTGTCAAGAATGCCCAAACATTGGCGCTCGGATTTAGCGCGTAGGACAAAAGCGTGCTTAATTAAACACGCCTGGTTGATGAGGAACAAAGGCGTTGAGGCTTCCGCGAGTAGTTATCTATCTTGTCCACTCGAACAATGCCAGGGTAATCCGCATGGCTGACAATAGCGCCATGCGTTCTTGGAGGGAAGTCTACTTCGTGGCTTTCTAAAAAAAATATATGGGTATTTGCCAAAAACCAACATTTGGTTATGAGGCACGCCGTATATAGAGATTAATTTAGACAACTTGGCCTTCTTTAATGTGCACCCGACGCACTGTACACATGTGTTCTTTATTTAGCCCCCCCCCCCCCCCCCCGCCCATCATTGAAGTACGGTTGCGACGCTCGACATTTTATCCCAAGAAATTTTGTTTTGCAACGCAACGCCAAAAGCCGCTAAGCAACTCAAGCCTTTTCATTTTTCTGTTAGCATTGACTTAGATGACACCTTACAAAAGCATTCGAACAATAGTCCCTTGCGATGTTTTCCTGCTGACCAAGCACGTAATGGAGACAAAGTTTGGTGGAAGAAGTGGCGAAGTTCTCGTGCATGAGCTGGGGCGCATATAAATAATATATGCTCAGCTTCACATAACCGTAATGCAGTTAGAAAAGAGATAAGAGACGATAAAGTTCGAAATAATAGCGATGGCCCATGCCCTTTGTACATAACGAAGCTTATGTGTTTAGAAAAAGTTTATTTCGACAAGAGACGATACGAACTCTGAGTCATAATCACGGCACAATCCCACCGGGACGATAACATGTAAGAAACGAAACACAGCGCGTTTTCAACGTAAGTAATGTCCGAGTCCTCATGCAGCAACATATGAACACATATACCCACGGAAAGGCACAGTTACACATAAACTAAATGCCACATGTACAAAATTATCTTCAATATATACAGTGTACACAATGGTTATGTACAATGATGATGTGATAGAACACTTTACACAATTTTGAAGTGATGTGCACGAGATGTGTATATACAAAAATGATCATGTTTACTAGAGGACACGCACACAGAAATCACGGGCACCTGCATTCTATGTGCATTAAATGAATACTTCTGATGGTCTGGCTACAAGAACCAAGCTGGACGAAAATTCAGCCATACGCGTTCATCAGCCACCGACAGGAAACGACATGACCACTGTCGAAGGAACTCTTCTTCTCCAAGGAAGAACAACTCCTCCAACAGAAACGACAGTAGCTCTTTGCTCACTGACTTTCGTATATTGATTCCAGGTAAAATTTGGGTGGACTGGGTTAACTCAGGCCGACCTCTCTGCCGTCTTTCTAAAGAATTCTCTCTCTTTCTCTCTCTGGTTCCGCTCGCCTTTGCAGTCCGAACTTCACCATGCTGTGAAAAGGAGCATAATCGAGAAAAATAACAGTGTATTTACACAGAAAATACAGGCAATTCGCTGCTTACTTATTGCGAAAATAGCCCAGAGAGTGTAAACAACATACTTTTAACATATACTGCGGCAGCCATGTCATAGCTTACGTTTATCACCTGTGTAAACAAGCTGCAAAGTCCTTTGAGCCCACATCACTTGTTCGAAGTTATAGTTAGCGTTAAAGGAAGAAGATAATGGAACACAATTCGTGAATTTCTATGTTACACATGGAACCGGCAACTTCAATTTCGATTTCGCCGACACTGGGTGGGATTAGGAGTTTCGCCACATCCTTCCGTTGCGACCATGCAGGAACACAATTTTAACTGCAACTTATTTTGCAATGCATCGCGCATCTAATTACAGGAACCAATATACGACTATTTAAAAAAAAGATATCTTTTCAACGTTCGGTGACAAAACGTTTTATCACTAAATACCTTTGTCCTCGTCACTGACCGACATACCGGCATCAGTGGCTCTGTGACTGCACAATCCTAGTTCTTAAAACGCAAGCTTGAGGCTTCGTTTCCTGGCGACGGTGTCCTCGTCCATATGTGACAAAAAAAGAAAAGACTGTTTATCACAACCTTCGAATAAACATGGACAGTCGAACAGACAATGACCAGTCGTAATGCGGTGGAAGCAATCCCGCCGTCGTCTATACAACGCAAACGAAAAAAAAAGAAAACTATAGTTTACCTAAACTTCTTGACAGCGAAAATGGCCTTTTCATATCGTGGTAATAGGGCGCGGAAAACGTACGCAAGAAATGGAGCCAAAAGGGCACCCAGGCGTGTGTGCCTCTGTTAGTCGTGGGCGATTTCGCACCCGCTATGCCCTAGCATTAAAGGGCCAACACGAATGCGAAAAACGCTCTTTGTGAAGAAGCGTTATCACACCCGGAATGCGCGCGGAGTTTCATGCCTGGTTAAGCTGGTATCCGCTTCACTTGCGCGCTGTTGCATAATTTTTTTTTGCTCTCACAGATGACGTCCGCGACGCTCACGCGGCTTTGGGATTCGCTATTTTTGTGTCCCCTTTTGTGTGCAGCTTTCGTATGCTTTCTTGGGCTGCAAGTTCCGCAACTCAGAGGCTCCGTCCTTTTTTTTTTTTTTTTTTTTTTGAGAAGTACCCTTACTGCAATGGAATTCAGTTTATCGTCTCCGCGTTGTGAACTGTAGGCGCCGCTTTCATGAGGTGTCTAGCTAATTCACCGGAAACGCGAACTGCCGCCTCCGTCGTACTGCGCTTTTGTGTCGTTTCGCTCCACCTCGCGGCGTGCTTCTAGGGCAATTTTATTGAAGTGCATTTCAGAAAAAGCGTCTGTTTTCATCGCAAACTGGGTCAAGTGACTTCTCCTTTACATTTTTATTGTTTTATTGTTTTTTCCCTACTAAATAAAGAATTACAAAGGTCCCTTGTTTTGCGGCTGTCGGAACTCGGTTTTCAACCTGTCTTGAGGCTCACTTGGACGAAGATAACGATGGGTTCGACCCGAACAAGCTTTTGCACGCAAATACACTCAGAATAAAAAAAATACATCGAGACAATAACTGTCGCAGAAAACAATTACTCTTACTTAGGCGAGAACACAGTTTCTTGGAAAGCCTTTTGTCCAACAGGAACAGGTCTTTCTATTAGTCGAATGTTTGGGGAAGGTCTGATCAGGCGCATAAAGTCTCGCTTTCTTCGTACTTGAGTTTTCTGCGGTTTCCTTTATCATAATCGCCAAGCAACGCATGTGGGCAAATAATGCAGTCATCAATATGTTTGACGAATTTAAATGAACGTTAATGCTTTCAACATTGCAAGGCTGTCTCTCTCGGAATTCTGTCTGTCCGTCCATCCATCTGTCTGTAACACGTGAAACGATGCGTTACAAAGGTATACGAGTACAAAGGTTCCGGTAGGTGAAGGTGAGAATGCCTTATGACTACGCATGACTACTGAGGTGTGTGGTTATGACGGCGTATAGTGAGATATCAGGAGTAATTAAGATTAATAAGGCTCATAAAAATAAATACGGTGAAATTTAGTCTAAATACGACTATTTAATTCAGACTGTTGAAGGGCAAGGACGCCTAACGGATACAAATAACGACGAAATTCTTAAGAAGTGTAATGACGATAACTTGAGGGTAATTAAGAATAGTGAGTTTAGTTAAAAGTAATTTAGTGTACAAGTGAGCCTAAGGAATAGCAATTTAGTGCAAATTAATTATGCAGTAATAGAGATTTCATTTAAAAACAACACATTAAGGCTAATTGGGAATGATTAAGCGTAATTGACTACGAAGAACTGATAGAACGTGCGGCGAATAATCGTGTAGTGGTCGCAGGCAAAGCGAACTTGAGCAACACTTTCCTCGTACTGTCTCATCAGCCTGTTTGCACTAAACTTTGGATCATATTTTTTAAAAGTTATCGGATTTTACGTTAGAAAACTACAATCTGATGATGAGGCATGCCGTAGTGGGGTACTCCTGATTAATTTTGGCCAGCAGTGGTTCCTTAAGGCGCACCCTATGTATGGTACGGGGGGTACTTTTGCATTTCACCATCCGTAGAAAGAGAGCCGCAGTTGCTGGAATTTCATCCTGGGACCTCGGGCTTGGCCGCGCAACACCAAAGCGACTTAGCCGCTTTGGTGTTTAAGCTGAAGGATAGGATAGGAATAAACTTTATTTGTCCAACGGTTGTTGATGTTGGTGCCCGGGGCTAGGCTGCTAGAGTTCCATCGCCCGAGGAAAATCTTTCGAGATCCTCGGCAACGGCCCTGGCCCGCTGGACGGCCCACTCCTGGTCTTCGGGTGCCTCGCTGAGGAGGGCGGCTTGCCATCTCTCAGCGAGGCGCCCCGCTTCAGAGGGTTCTGCTGTTGTATTCCCCTTTCCTCTTTGTCCTTGTTCCACGTGGCGTCGGCATTCCCAAAGCACATGGGCCATATCGGCCCGTTCGTGCTCGCACCACGGGCAGCCGGGCGACGGGTGCAGCGCGGGCCACAGGCGGTGCAGGTGGTAGGGGTTGGTGAAAGTGCTGAACAATACCCGACTTTGGCGGGTATTGTTCAGCTTTCACCTGCTTGATCTTCGGCTGACATCCCCCATTTGTCCAGGGCACTTGTAAGGATATCGTATTGCCATGTCGAGCTGCAGCGTCAGTTGCAAGAGCGACACCTTTTCTTATTAGGGAGCTCAATTATGCCGAAGCCCCGTAGTGTGGAGTAAAATTCTTGGAAGGTTCATAAAAAGAAAAGTTCGCGAGAAAACATCATTCACCCGATGGTTTCCCACAAGCTGCAAAGAAAACCCATACGGGCCAATATGAGTCGTTGGCTCCGAAGTTACAGAAAAAAATTCGTCTTTGCCTGGGAATGTTTGCCAAATTTGTTACCCAAAACAACACCTCTATGGGGTGGTTTATCTACCACTTGAGATAAATAGAAGGCATACAGATCGTAGAGCGAGGCAGGATTAGTCAACAATCCGAAGCACAGGGACACTGAATGTGGCCCGCAAAATGGAGCAGTGATTGCATACTCCAGAAAAATAAAAACGGCTATAGCGCCGTAAAAAAAAGCAGGAGAGTTAAGCAGTCTGCAGAAGAATATAAAATCAGGCGACCTTGAAATTATCCATTTTTGGCATAGCGCACAGGCTAAGACAGGCAACACGTGGTCACATACGGGATCAGAAAATCATTCTTTAAGCTTCATTTAGGCTATATTTCTCTAAAAAAAAAATTCAGTTAGACAAGCGCTCGACCCATCCTCCTACTATTGTATTAGGTAGTTTGTGCGCTGTGCAAATGCGAACATGGACGAAGTCTGAAGTGTAGGTTTTTAAATTCTTCGTAAGCACCTAAAGCCTACGGGCCCCTTCCGCCCCCATTTAGAGAAAGTAAGCAAAGAATTAACCTCGCTTATCGTACGATAGTAGTTATATAGCAGTAGCTAGTATATCAATAGCATATACTACCTAGTATAGCAGTATATAGCAGTAGCTAGTATAGCAGTAGTATATAGCAATAGCTACTTTAGCAGTAGTACGTAGTAGCTACTATAGCAGTAGGCAGTATAGCAGTAGCTATATAGCAGCTACACCTGTGCATCACGGCTGGCCTGAACGAGAACAACGGGAGTCTTGCGACATGCGTTGAACAATAGCTCGGTCGGTTAGAAAACACGTCTATGTTGAGGTGTGTGCAAGGGAAAAAATGGCGTGCTTCTGAATGTTGAACAGTGTGAGCTTGTAAAGGAAACCCATCGAACGCCTTGTACTCCACAACCCCGCGTCTCAACCTGTTACGCAGCTTCTCTTCCATTCTATCTCTGCGAGGCCAATGTCATAGTAAGTATGCGAATTTCCTGAGCGGAAAGACACAAACGACAAACACGCGCGGCTTTGCGAGGCTCGAAGTGCTGCCTCTGACAGACAAGAAGTCTCCATGCCACGAAGACGAAGCAGGCGTAAGCCTATTGAATTGTTGAAAGAAAGGTTTATATATTCCAGTTTCATTGCATCTTAACTTGCTTCGCCTTTAGTAAGAGCACCACGCCCGGTTATAGCACAGACCACGCTACTCAGGCTAATGGATCACAATATGTTTTTATTAGATGCGCTTTAGCAGACGCTGGCGCCTACATGAAGCGCCTCGCTGGCCGCCATCTTCTTTCAACAATCAAATTAGCTTCAATAATAAAAGTAGATACATATATATGTATATGAATATTCTTGCTCAATTTCATCTATGTTACCAATCAGGTGTAAGCGAGGTCGTTCGTTCTTTCAGTGAAATTTCAAGAAAAATCATGAAGTGAAGAAACGAATTGAATGAAACGAGCGTTGTATAATTTGATTGATTGATCGATTGATTGATTGATTGATTGATTGATTGATTGATTGATTGATTGATTGATTGATTGATTGATTGATTGATATCTGTAGCGTTGGTCCCGTCCATTTCGTTTCTTCATCCGTCTCTGAGTTCACCGGAGGCAATATGAATGCGACATGAAATAAAATCGCTGATGTGCGCAGAAACAAGGCTCAAACTGTATGTTTTCTGTAGACGCATCAATGTGACAGCGTCAACCCGCCGTGGTTGCTTCGTACACTGTAAACGAAAATAAACCCACCTGGGAGTTTTTAAGACGTGATGTGCCCTAAAACCTCCCCTCTCAAATATTTACTCCGATGTATGGGAGCAAAACAGCGCCATCCCCTCGTTTCACTCCGCTGGCTAGCTGCGGGAGTATTAAGGCGACATGACGCGATTTTACTCCGCTTAAAAATTTTGTTCTTCCGTGAAACTCCGACAGGGAGTTTTAAAAAAACTCCCATCCGCCGATACAGGTTGGTCACGTGGCGCTTCCCATGAGGTTGTGCGCCTCGCCAGCGACCGGGCGCGTTCGGCGGAGCGGGCAGTGCTCACGGCTGACGGTTTGTTTACGTCTGTGAAGTGTCGTTCCGCGACAGCGTTTCGTCAATTTGTTTCCCGTATTTCCTTCCAGAAAGTGTTATTGGCACGCCTGAAGCTCACTGTATCTCAGCATCAAGTACATTAGCTGTGATCGCTTTGCTGACAACGATGATTGCAAGAACCACGTTTTCAAGTGCGGAAAAAGGCTTAGGTATACCTCGAAGCTGCTCACTGGCTCGTGATGTCGGCTCACGTTCTGGCTGTGTTTTCGTGCTGCGTCACCCTGTCTTGTGTTCTTCAGTACGTGAAATGCGACTTCTATGACCTTTTAGTACATGCTGACAACGTCCAGTGTAGTGTTTGAAAGGACCGCGTAGCAATGGCAACAATAGCCACTGTTCGAGCGACGACATCCGTGCTAGTCGCGCATGAATGGCGTAACCCAAGTTCGTTGCGGTGCTGTGTTGCCAGTGAGAAAGACCGGAGTGCAAGCAACTGTTTTTATGTATCTGTGAACGGATATCCTCACCCGAAGAAAAACGGTAGGACATAGGTATGCGTACTGAAAATAAAGCTTCTTATTGAGCGATGTGAATCAAATTGTTATCGCGCATATATGTTTTGGTCACGTCGTTGCTTCCTATATTGCATTAACATTACGCTCTATCCGAGACATTGATTTAGACGCATGCCTGCTGGCTCCGAGTTTAGGGATTCACTCGACAGATCAGCGATGTAGCTCCTTTTCGCAACCGAGACAGATTGCTCGGACGCAGAGCAAGTAGTGCGGTGTATAAAATGTATGACTGCGCATTTCTCGGTGTTAATTATGTCGGCTGCTGCGGGTCATGCTCAAACGTAATAATTTCTTGCTACGCTACCACTATATTGCAAAAATTTAATTTTGCTATGCAACACATGCACTTACATTTTTCTTGCTTACTGTAACTAACGCACTACTTTTTGGCCGCGAACGCCGGCAGTGTGCGAAGTCGCTTCAGCACTCACAGAATGGCATGATAATTTTGAAAAATTAGGCCATTAACTTTTTCTCTCTCACTATTTTGAATTAACAGTTTTGTGTTGCTTAAGGTATTCTGTTAATTTCAGAGAGAGAGATCTCGTATGAACGAGCATGTGAGTCGTAATTCTGAAAACATCACAGCTGCTCCCTAGGTGGTTTCGAGGCACACAATATCGTGGCTATATATACTGGCACCGTTGCTTCTTGAGTATCGCGTGTACGTGTGATGTCTTTCAAATTTCTGCATTGGGTGTTTCTGAAATGTTTATGTATGTCATGATATATGTGCTTTCATTGACTTGTTCCGTCGAATTCGACGCGGTCTCGTGTGCATATTTCGAAATTTGACCAGCAGCCTCTGCATGTAAACATGTTCGCGCAAACTCACGCGATGGCTCTTTTTATACTCCCATTGCACCTCGAAAGAACTCCGTCAATAGCAAAGCAAAAAATAAAGAGACAGAAAAAAAACTCCCATAATTCCACGCGATAATTCCGCTCGTACGGAGTAAAAATTCTACTCCGATCATACGGAGCAAAAAAAACTCCGAACCGGGGGGTCGCTATAGGACAAGCAGTATACTCCCACCTCGGAGTTATTTCCGTTTACAGTGTAGTTATGGTGTTGGCCCGCTAAGCACGAGGTCGCGGGAACGAATCCCGGGCACGACGGCCGCATTTCGATGTGGGCGATATGCGAAAACACCCGTGTACTTAGATTTACGGGCACTTTAAAGAACCCCTGGTGATCCAAATTTCCGGAATCCCCCACAACGGCGTGCCTCACAATCAGAAAGTGGTTCTGGCACGTAAAACACCATAATTTTAATTTTATTAATGTGACTGCATCACTGCGTAAGACTTCCCGTAAAGCAAGGCCGATAATGATAGTTAATAAAGTGTTCCAACGCTATGAACTACTCACGTTTGAGTAGATGCAACACAGCTCGAACATTGTGGTCGTAATATTAAAGAACCCGACCCGGCAAATGGGAAATGGCGCTTACGAACGAAAAAGAAACAAAAAGAATAGCTTCGGCCCCGACATCTTAAGACATTCCATCGTCAGCGTACCCACGAGAATGTGGCATATGCATGATTCAGTAGGACTCGCGCTCCGAACAACGCAATGGCTGACCATATTGTTCCTGCTGATCGTCACCGCCAGGGCTATGGAAGCGAAGATAGGAACAACAACAACAACCAACCACCACCAACAACAACCAACGAACCAACCAACCAAACAACAACAACATACCACCGCCTTTCGGACACTCCATATTGCTGGGCGTATGTACTTACCCGTCAGGGGGATACAAAGCATGCACGCGCAGAAGTTTTCCGCTTGATGATGCAGGTACGCGGAAATCGGGAACGACAGGCGTAGGCGGGGCGGCGCCTGTGCATTTTCTCTTTTCCCGAGATGCAGATGGGCGAACAGGGATCGCCTTCTCTCTCTCTCTCTCTCTCTCTCTCTCTCTCTCTCTCTGAGGCACGCGTACCGAGAGTCTCCCACAAACATCGGCCGTACGTGCCGAACCCGGCCAGGCTGCCCGCCGCCTACCGTGTAGCGCCAAACGCAGCGGCCCATACGCTGGACAGTTTTCGCTGACCGGAGCCTGGACGGTCTCTTTAATTACGCCGCATGCAACGACAGTAGGAAACTTCCGTGAGACAGCTGCGCCCGCTGCTATTTCCTCTTCCACGCATCCCCCCCCCCCCCCTTGCCTCCCCCGGGTCTGTACGCGTCCAGCTCGGCTACACGAACGGATATCCCACCTACAGGCGCTGTGCGCGAGCCGTACATTTAGGCAAGCGGTCGCCGCTTGTGCGGGAATGCTGTTGCTTCTTATTGTTTATATGGTTGTTTGTTTTGTTCACTGCGCAATGCGGCGCCTGGGATAGCTGGCTGAACGCTGCAGGCAGGAGGGCAGGATTCGCCCGAAAGCATTCAATTTGGTGCTGCAGTGTCTCCAGAGGAGGTGGGTGGTCAGTATATATGAGCTACAGCTTTGGCGTTTCTATGTCATTAACGGTTGCTTAAGTTTAGGCTAATGTATGTATACTTCATGGTTAATGTAATGCAGGCGAAAGACGAAAATAAAAAAAAAGGACTGATTTATTGGTAAAGATTTTACATACCGGGAAGGTAACTATTATGCTAACTATTATTATTCCGCTAACTACTTTGTAACCTCACCTCGTTTCTAGTACCTTAGTATACGTCTCCTGTATTAGTTATCTCTTCTTTGTAATGCTTCCACTTATGAAGGTATACATCTTATAATTCCCCGCTCACGCAACACTCCTATTGGAGCCTGTGAGGTTTTTTGAATAAATAAATAAATATATAAACAAAGAATGTTATGAGGCTGTTAGGTGTCGTTAGGAACAGTCATTTCGACACCATTAGACGTTGGCTTTTCCAATAGTTAAGCTACATATAGAGGAAGTCTGATCTCCCTTGCGCGACTGACTGTTGGTAAAAACTAATGTTATTAGACAGTTTTAGTACTGAGTACGTAGTGACCACATGACCGATTACCACATGACCGATTTGAATGAAGTTTCTTGTATTTAAGAGACAAGTTTAAAAATTCTAGCGACTGAAGAAGGCGCAATATTTATTCGGGGCTTTCATTACTTCACGAAGGTTGTACAAAATTGGTAAGTTGAATAAGATAGAAGCAAGAACTTTTGAAATTCCTAACTCTGCGCCCTGCATAGAAATCACGCTGCTCTAAATTTCATCCGGGAGAGCATCTGAAGCGGACGAGTTTGATACGCAAATTCTCAAGTTACACGAAATTGTGTGTAGGTTTACAAAGGTGTTGCCAAAGTTCTATTCACATATTAGGGGTACACTTAGGAGCAGTGTATAATGCATAAATGTTTGTCTTTTTAGGTGTATTATTAGGAGCAGTTTGCAGCATTACTGTGTCGTTTACATTGTTGACTTAAGAAGATGTATTATTGATAGTTTAGGTTTTTGAAATTTCGCAGTTTCGAACTTTTTCTATTTTAAGAAATCGATGATAGAAATGAAAGATCCACTTCCAACACTCTCTAGATCTTAACTTCTTTTTCTTTTTTTTAAGTAGAACGAAGTACATAAGCTTTTTAAAACAAACCTTCCAATACATTTAATACTCGAGCTAATGTGCAATTTTCAGTACACTCGCTGCAAGTATGCTTTCCGCATTGTTTTCATCCATTTTTATGCGTGATATACGACAATCGTTATTCGTTTCTCCGATATTCTCGGTGAATCAAAGCACCAAGGTTTATATTCAGCTAACTTAAGGGACAGGTCGTGGACAAAGCATAAGAATAGTGGACTGATTCTGGTCTTTGCAGCAAATTACGTACGCTATAGGCCTAACTACAGCCCTCATTTTTCTGGAGCTTTATGACTGTGTTTTACGAATGGCGCAGTATTTTGTCCACGGCCCAGTCATGACGGCAAACGCCACCGAGATGAAATTTATCGAACGTGGTAGGAGGGGATACGGCAAATAAGTGTGCGGACATAAAAGCGTGTGGATCCAAATGCGGTCGTCGTAAAGGATTCATTTGTGAAAATTTCGAAAGCTCGTACTAGTACAGTTCAAATAATTTTTGCATTCTGTGTCCCTCTAAAACCCGCGATGCAAAATTTTCTAAAGTAACTGCGAAATGCCGGCCGTAAGAAATCGAAACGCAAGCAATCGTACGGAGCCCAGTCTCTATATTTCAACGTGCCATTCGACGAGCCACATCTCCCGCGGGATAAATTACCCCTGCTATTGTAGCCGTAATCTCAAACCAATATGTTCTGAAACCGAAGTGTGCAGTTCATCTGCTCTGAGACTACAACGGCTCGTCAACGTGGCGTAAGAACTATTTCTAGACGCAGCCACTGGGCAGTCAGTGAGGTCTTCGCGAACTCCGACGCTCTTACGACTAAATTTCTGGGACGGTAAAAAAGGAGCTCATAAAATTGCAACACGGAAGCTTCCTGCGAAGTGTGTTCCATAATAGTAGTCAGTTGACTTCACGCCTTTACTAGTGGTTTACGTGCCCCCTCTGTTATTTCATCACTACTTTAAGAATAATTAGAATGATAGTGTTCTGAGTTATACGGTCACTGTTCGTAGAAAAGTGATGGCCTCCAAAATGATGTGTGTTTCACTGCGAACGTTACGTTTAGTGCCATCTCTTTCATTCTTCTTTCCTTTCATTCTTTTGATAGTGACGTGTTTAATGTTCGGTTGAACGCTTACAGAGATTGGTGGCCTGACACTGGCGGTCGATAACACACAATAAAAAGGCCCGTCAATGAACTCCTACAAGTTCGCGCGTTTTATACGAGCTGAAGCAGCGTACTTATCTGGCCATACAGTAAAGCGACTTCTCTCCTATGTTCGATGTTTCGAAACGAAATCGCTGCTCTCGTACACATAAATTGTGAACTATTGTTCTGCGTCATTTGCCGTTGGCGCGGTAATACGCCTCCGCCACCTCACTGATGTAGTACGCCTTTTCTTCTTTTTTTCTTTATCGGGCTGCTGTGTTACGCCTTTCTTCGGCCTCCTCTGACCACGAGAAACTTGCGCGAGAATGCGTGTGCACGTTGCGAAACAAGAGGGACCCAACAAACCCATCGTCGTGGTATAGGGCGCAAACCAGCTGCTGCTTACGTAACGACGACATAAAGCCCACACGCACATATTCGCTCTTTAATGCCTCCCGTTGGCCATCTAGAGTCGATGAATCTGGCTGATAACGTCGCCACAGCCCACACAAGCACGCACGCACACACGCATGCACACACACGCAAATGCATACATACATACATACATACATACATACATACATACATACATGCATACATGCATACATGCATACATGCATGCATGCATGCATGCATACATGCATGCATGCATGCATACATACATGCATACATACATGCATACATACATGCATACATACATACATGCATACATACATACATACATACATACATACACCCGCCGTGGTTGCTCAGTGGCTATGGTGTTGGGCTGCTGAGCACGAGGTCGCGGGATCGAATCCCGGCCACGGCGGCCGCATTTCGATGGGGCCGAAATGCGAAAACACCCGTGTGCTTAGATTTAGGTGCACGTTAAAGAACCCCAGGTGGTCAAAATTTCCGGAGTCCTCCACTACGGCGTGCCTCATAATCAGAAAGTGGTTTTGGCACGTAAAACCCCGTAATTTATTTTTTATGCATACATACATAAATAGATACATACATACATAAATACATACATACATACATACATACATATAAATACATACATACATATACATACACACACATACATACACATACATACATACATACATACATACATGCATGCATGCATGCATGCATGCATACATACATACATACATACATGCATACATACATACATACATACATACATACATACATACATACATACATACATAGCGCCTTTAACATTCTTCTTGCCTTCTTGTTTACTTTTTCGATAGCCTTACAAAGCTGAAGCGACATCGCCATCGTGTTTCTCTGCCGATTTTTCTTAACAACTTCAGCCACATTCGCCCAGAATCGGCATGCTGCGTTTGCAATCGAAAAATACTTATCAATGCATCACGTTTATGAACACTGACAAGACGCTGGGCTCACTGTCATTCGAGCCCGTTACTCCTAATGAGCCTTTTGCTTGTAGAAAAACAGTATTTCGCAGTAGTAGGCTCATCATCGCCAACTCGAGTTGGCCAATTACTACATCCGCTTGAGACTGCACGATAAAGGGAAACAAAACAGGAAATCAGGTTCAGTTGACGAAAAACATCAGCTCACGCGACTGGGTGAAAGTAAGTGTTTTAAGGCTCGGGAAGCTTCCTACTCGCGCAACACTCTGATGCTGGCTAGTTTTCTGCCGCATTGGGATCGCAGCGACGCGTAGTGTCGAGACGAGGCAACAGAACGCACGAGCATAGCGTGCGGCTTCCTTATCGTTGCAGGCTTGCTCGATCCGGCATGCGATTAACGCGTGTGCGCCGCATGGCAGTTCAGTCAGATGTTTCTTCTCTTTTACTCAACGTGGTAAGCAAGTTTGGACCCGGTAAACTGACTCGAACCTCGTTTTCGTCGTGTTCATTTCAATGTCACTCTATGCGACAAAAAGGCTGACGACGAAAACTAGGAGTATAGATAGTTTCAGTTTATCCAGACATACATTGCCTGGGTTGAGAGGACTAAAGGCGGATGAACTCTGCCCCTATAAAGGCTCTTCCACGCATACTTATTTACGAAGTGGACGAACAATGCGAAAGCAGGCTAGGAGAAAAAAACGCGCAATACTGATTCACGGCTGATTTGTTGCTGTTTTCTTTTATCTTGTTCTTCTTGTTGCTAAATATAGGTGCTGACATACTGAAAGGTTAAGTTAGGGCTGGGAATCTCGATATACAATAAATGATTTGAGGTTGAATCAAAAGAAGCCTCCCGTGTATGCGCGGGCGTTAATTAATAACAGCTCGTGTCCACTGTTAAAAAAGAAAGGACATCATGTCCGCCCACATCTCGGTGTTTTGCGACAACAATATACCACAATAGAGATTCTCAGGGGAGCGGGAACATCCTTCGCATCGCTGGCCGCCGGAAGTAAGAATCTGTCTCCAGTGAGCCAGCAAGACAGCGGGAATGTCCCTGATAACAGATAAACACGCACAATGCGGCCCATATCCGGCACGTGGGTTCGGTTGGTATGCACTTTCCGGTCAGCCAGGACTCGTGTGCGTTGCTAAGGAAGTCAACGTTGTGGGACACATGTCACGTCACGCTCTCCTGGCGACTGGTCCAATCGCTGCCGTCTCTTACAGACACATTCTGTTCCCCCTATACGATCTCTCGGTCGCGTTATTCTATAGAGAAACACTGTATGCCGGTAGGTCGTTCATTCTTTTGTCCGAGCAAGAGATGAGCAGTCCAGCAAGAAGGAAAGGAGGCTATGTTAAACTGAAGCCGTGCCGGATAGGATGCCCTGCACTTTGGGAAAGGGGGACAACACACGTAAAGTAAACCATACCAAAAATAATAAAAACGTCATCAGTCTGAACACACTTCCACAGAAAGTTCCCTCACCACAGTCGTATGCAGTCGTGCAGTTCCGTCATCGTCGTGGACAGCAACCTATTTTGTGCTTGCAGAAGGACGAAAACCTTACCCGGGCAATTTCCAGCTATCATTGCCTTGGGCCATGTGAAAGAAGCTCACTACTACTATCAATTTCATTACATCATCTCACCAAGTTATCTGTCATCGTGAACGGCGCAATTCCCTTGGCAACAATTCTGAAACTCTCACCACCGGTTACCGGTCCCATGCAATGCATGGCCTATATCTTAATCTCTATTACATTACCTTCCTCTTAATTTAAGCGACAACATCGTCTACGGTTAGATCGGTCCCGAAAGGCGCTATGAATCTTTTGTGGCCTTGTGCGGCAATTTCACGTGCGCGAGAAATCGGTGGCGCTGGGAGGCTTGATCTTCTGTTCCTTTTTCTTTTCCTTTCTTTTTCTTTGTCATTTACAACCATATCAAGCTACATCCGCCACCATGACCGTGGGTGGCGCCGGCTAACGCTTTTCAGGGTACGTCGAGCACACAAGGAGTTCAAAAGATTAAAGGTAGGCAGCCGTCGCCGTATCTCAATCGGTAGGGCATATCGTGCGCGTTACGCGGAGGTTGTGGGCTCGACTGCCACAACCGGCAAGTTGACCTTGCTTCCACTTTGGTTTCTTTTCCTTATTCCTGCATTTCAATCAAAAATTTGTTTGTTTCCATTTTGCTTGCTTTGTATTCGTCATCTGTTGCTTTCACGTGGTCGTAGTTTATTGTACGGAATTTCGCTTCGCACCATCGACTTCACTTTGTTGCTTTACCTCAGTGCTAGGTTATGTTTCTTTTAAGCATTTTTCAGTCATGGTAGAGGTTTACCTTTTCAAATTGATATCTTTGAAGTAAATTGAACTTTTATTGACTTCCCTTTCGTACAGTGAAGTAGCCAGTTGACTTCAGTACTTTAGTGCAGTACACTTTAGGAGAAGGGCAAAAGGCAAAATGCCTGACGAGGCCCATTTCCCTACAATCAGTCGTAGCATTTGTCAGACAGCTGTGTAAGACACCCCACAACACAGCGGACATAAAGCAGAGTCCGTTTCGCGTTATGAAAACACGCATAGAATAACATCGTGTACCGCCTAAGCGCACTTGCACTGAACACACGTACTACATTTTTCTTAAACCATTCCTCTCAACAACCACTGATGCGCGCACTCCGTTTCCCTCTCGATTGTACAGTTGGCTGCACTTTCAGTTTTGATAGCCACGGACTCTGTGCTCCAGTGCACCTCAGGTCAATTCTTTGATTTAATTACTTGTGTATTTGTTTATCATTAACACAAGATCATGACGGCGGTCAGTACCAAACCACTATTACTGGTTGCATCTACGGTGACACAGTGATTGCTGCTCGGAAATGGCTACGAGTAGTCGAGGGGCCAAAAACTCGACGGGCACTTCAGAAAGCTATAGATTCTTGCCAGTCGGATGACGTCACCATATTCAGCCGCAGCTGCACCTCAGATGAAATAGAGCAAAACACCTAATATGACGCGTTCCTTAAACGTGAAGTACAAATATGTTCGAAAAAAAGTTAAATGTGCCTTCAGTATGCGTGAAATCGCTTGAGCAGCTAGAGCGTAAAAATGTTATGACATAAACAATGAGTGCGTCATTTCACTGCAGCAACAAATGGACTTCTTATTGCTTATTGAGACCGTAAGTTCAAATGGACTGACTGTGGAAAGTAATAAACCTCATGAAGCCCAATTTGCAGAGCATGTAGCTTGTCATAGATTTACCATAGACTGCTTCGCCTTACTGGAGTTTTCTTCTTTTGTCTACAAAACTTTACAGACGTTTTGTTGATATGGGTAGCTAAGGTGTCCATTCTATTAAGTATGCTTTTCTTTTGTCTATAGAAAAACGCTTTTAAGCTGCCTATTTCTTGCATGAATTCCTTGTCTATATATTGTAGGGAGAAAGTCTTTTTGTTTTCAGCCTATTTTATATCATTGAATTAGGCTATTAACAATATTCGTCAATGTACATATTCAAACAAAATATGATATTCCTTGAACTTACGAGAGCACTACCCATAACAACCGTTTCGCGCCTGTTTCCGGTTTGTTGTTGCTGCTTTGATTCAACCGTTTGGAGCGATTAACAT
The DNA here is from genome assembly GCF_050947875.1 of Dermacentor variabilis. Lineage (NCBI taxonomy): Eukaryota > Metazoa > Arthropoda > Arachnida > Ixodida > Ixodidae > Dermacentor > Dermacentor variabilis. The sequence goes on along the minus strand of NC_134578.1, from coordinate 18,482,503 downwards.
GCAGCCTTTGTGAAAAACAATACTTCGGAAAGATGGCAATGGTGCTAAAAGATGGCCTGTGAAAATGAAGATTCATGCAGCAACTCTAATCCACGTCTGGTAACGTTTCGCGCCAACTTGCAATCTCTAGCTTTCGCAATTCGTCAATGCGCCCATGAAGTCACTTTCTTTCTCAATTATTTTCTTTTCATTGCGGAAGAATTTTAAAACGAAATGAAACATCGCTGTCGGCTACGGTAACGTTTTTGCTGCAATAGCGTTGACAGTCAAAGTAGCCTGATCACGTTATATATATTGTTGTCATGCTAGTTAGGAGCGTTGCTTAAGAACTAGAGACTAGAAAACTTATCCGGCATAATTTATGGTAATCGATGGTCCAGAAATACTGGAGCCCAAACTTTTCTTCAAAACACTCCACGCTAATAAATGCGCATTTGATTATACACAAGGCCACCATTGTTACAGACATCCTCATGCGCAAATATTTGACTAGCGAAAACAGTACCTACTTTGCATATAGAGGCCACTTAGAAGGATACATGAATAAAATCACCATCAGAACATTTTGCAGACTTGTAAATATTTATAATCTACAGCTTTGTAGAGTCCGTCTTCTTTATGTTTTAATGCGACCACGCTGATTCTAACATTTAAGTTGAATCTGCATGATTTATTTTTACTATGCAACTGGCTGACCGAGGCGCTAAACTGGGCGGCAGAGGTCATCCAAACATTTCCTAATTTTACCACCTCCTTTTGTATGCCAGTGTGAATTAATGTTAATATTTTAACTTATGGCACTGACACACCATGCTATATTCGTTGAAATGCTCATCATTTACTTTAAACTTTTCAAGTAATCAACAAAGTCATTGCAGCTAGAATTGTCCTCCTTTTCGGTGATGTAATACCTTAAAATTTTATTGCACGACGTAGTTGTGGCAACCTATACTGTGATACGTAAAATTCTAGCCTGATCACTGGTTTCTTTTATATGGATGTACAGCAGTAATATATGCTCGGATAATTATGAGTATTATGCGAAACTTAAAGGACTCTTCTCCAGGGTCACGAATGAAACTAATAATTTGCTGTATTGAGTATAAGTACCGGAAGTTCAAAATAAACATGATAGCTATACAAAACACGAGCCTGGTTTCTAGTTTCCGACAATTGTAAGCCAAATCCTGCAAAAAAAAAAAACAACAATGATATGAAGATTTGTTGGCGTCAATACGAGCCATAGATATGCCCATGCTTGTGTGCAGTAGCTTCGCCAATGTGAAATCGGGTAAGTTCCTATTGTACAATAACATTCCTGTTTTACTCATTGCAGCTGGCGCCTGCTTCGTTTCTTTAGTAAATTCTTTAGGCTTGCGATGATCGGTTGTGACGGCAGGGAGTATGCACGAGTCTCGTCGTTCTTGATTCTGGCGCTCTGTCAGCTTTTCTGTGCAAGCAACGCCGTCTAGTTTGCGTTCAACTGGCGCTCTAACCATCACGTGCTTTGTTAAGTTTCTGTACAGTGCCGTACAGTAATGTGTAGAGCTGCACAATATTGTGCAGTAATGAATAAGAGCACTTGCATATACTGCGTCCAGATTGTACGAGGTTACACAACCAGTCAAGCTTCCGTTCGAAGGTCGCTCTATAATCTTCGGCGTGCTCTTGTGCGAGTGAAAACCCCACCCGACGGAAACGATTGCTCGTCATAATTGGTAATATGCTTTACAAGAAAGCCACAATGAGGAAACTAAGCTTGCACTCGATATATTGCACTTGAAGTATTGTATTTGCTAATGAGCCAAACAAGAACAAGGTGAAAGCGGGAGCCGTCGGGAGATGGAAATTCAAGACGATGAGCGAAATAAGAGCAAGGTGAAAGCAGGCTCCTGCTTTCACCTTGTTCTTGTTTTACCGATCGTCTTGAATTTACATCTTCCGACTTCCCCCTGTTTTTTCCTGTATTTGCTAATGTCGCATTAATTTTCTGTGTGGCGTGGATATTCCCATCATTGTACTGATGTGCTTTTTTCCCCGATTCCATACGAATGGGTTACCGCATTTCCCCCGTTGCACAATGTATTCTCGAAGGCCTGTAAGGTACATGTAAATAAATAAATAAATAAATAAATAAATATATAGATTGTTGAGCACCCTTGTCAGAACACGCACTCTCATCTTCTGCGCCACTTTTCTCGCTTCAATAATCAACGTCAGACTCTCCAGTGTGCCTTAAATAGACTGGATGTCAGGCCATTTACGGAAGCGAAGATCTTGGGAGCCTGGCCTCACAGTTCATTAGCCCAGAAACCAGTTCGAGCGCTTTTTCACTACCTGAAGGCAACAGACTTAAGTTCCCGACTATAGACATCCTACACCTCAGATTTCTCTCTCTCTCTCTCTTTCACTCCCCATTCCCCTCACCACGTGTAGGGTAGCAAACTGGATTCAATCTGCTTAACCTCCCTGCCTTTACTTCTTCCCTTCTCTCTTTCTCTCTCTCTCTCTCTCTCTCTCTCTCTCTCTCTCTCATGAGCACGTACAGTTTTTTACTTATTTATTTATTTGAACCTCAAGGGTCCCTGGCGGGACATTACATGAGAGGAGGGCGCAAGAATGGCGGTTAACAACGAATGTTACATGAGAATTAATCATGACGATGACATGGCTTCCTCGATGGCGGTCTTGAAATGGGTTGGATCAGAAATTAGTGCTAAGTCGCAGGGAAGGTCATTCCAGTCGCGAGCTGTGTGGACAAAAAATGATTTCTGAAATGTAGTTCTTCGGGAACGATGCGGGATGACGCTGTTTGGATGGCCTGTGCGAGGTGTTCGACGTACTGGTAGGATGAGCTTGCTGTCACGGGGCGAACAATGGAAAAACCAGTTGTTCGAGGCATTGTAAAGCAGCCTAGTGGGATTGAAAAATTGGAAACCCGAGAGAAGCGTCCATGTCTTCACTGCTGCTGTCATTTAAAAATGATATTGCAGTGACGACCGAAGCGAAAATTTCTCGCCTTTTGTTGAAGAAGTTCTAGCAGCACTGGCGGCTAGTTTCGACGAATCCTCTACTCGAAGATTAATTTTTTTCTGGTCTCTCCGATTCGCCAAACATTGTCATATATTGAAAATATTATGAGCTCAGTCGTCATTTTAGACGGCGTATGATGTTTGCGAGTAGGAGAATTTCAACGGATGTGTAGGGACAACGCGCAGAAAAAGTGAAAAGAAGACGGTAGCGAAAGAGTTATAGTAAATATTTAGTCGCACGGAGTCATTCAGCCGACAAGCGACGTCGTTATTCGGTCGGTCTGTTACAGAAAAGAAAGCTCCAGTGAGTTACGGTTAAAGGAGGACGTCGGAACGATAACCTTAGAACTGAGAAATGGAAATTCTTGAGTTCTTTTGCGTCAGAACAACCTACAGAATATGAAACGCGTAGTATAACGAGAAGTCGATGTTTAAAATTTGAACGCCCGGGTTTCATTGCCGAGCGCTCACAGCTCGAGACAAGTGCAGTTTTTCATTTTGCGCCTGTCAGAGTGGGGCTACTGTGACTGTAAATGCAACACGCGACATAGTGTGCGCACACACATAGCGCTATATCCACAAAGTCAGCGCGGTGGGCTCTTTTCCCACTACGGCAAACAATACGCCCTTCTGTCACCAGTTTATTGTTGCGACAGTAGGGCACACTCATGCATGTCCCGGCACGAGTATCCCTCTTGCACATGACGTACTGCGCTGCCACAAGAGGTCGGAAGAGTTACTATAACAATCTCATGTCTGTAATTTGTTTTCGTAATGTTGCTGCACCCATTCCTTAAACATCATTAAAGAGTGACACTAATCGACTATATCTTTCGTAAAATTTCACGCAACATTTGTAAAATCGTACATCCAATCCAACGTCGTAACTTTAGGACAAACTTAGAAAAGTTGACAGGTATGATCTGTATAGGAGCTAATCTTAGATAATTAAAAGAGTTCAAAAAGGCGCATTCGCAACCACACACACTCCCACACACGCAGACACGATAGAAACGTTCCCCACAGTCGGAGCTGTCTGGTGGGGACGTATCTAGTGTGTCTGCACGCGCCGTTGCGTGTGCGTGGTGGCGAGTGGGTCTATTTGCGCTCTTTCATTTATCCAAGATAATTTTACCAACTAGCCTCACGGGAATTTCTTTTGGAATTTATAGTAGCCGTTCTTTCAAGATCTGTCGGCTCATACCCATCCGCCCACTCGCTGCTGTGTACCCACTCTTTGTTGTCTGAGCACATGGTTATGACACCAAGAAATCCGAGTGTCGTGCTGCATCAGCCCCAGACTCACAAAACGGCTCGTGGTCCAGTTTCAAGAAGCCTCTCATTCTTACGTGCTCATGCCAGTTGGAGGCGGCGTTCGGCTTGTAAGTTAATGACATGGCCCGATTGCACCGATATCTGCCCTTATGAACAGTACTAGCGTCGGAAGCACGCGTGTGAAAGGTGAATTGTAGCCCGAACTATAACACGAAGCTACAAAGGAAACCCGTAGGGGTTTCTCAGCTTCGTGTTACAAGAGGATATATATACATATATATATATATATAAATATATATATATTTATATATTTATTCATATTATATTTATATATTATTTTATATATATATTTCCCTTTCATAAAGCATCCTCCACCTTCCGGTCCTCCATAGAACTGAGTTCTTACCTGTGTTTGCGCATGTATGTTTGTGTTTGTGTGTGTGTTGTTGCACAGAATCGGTGGTCCGTTCTGTACCTCTGTTTGGTACACAACAGTAGTATGTACTCTGTTCTAACAGCCAGCTAGCTTCCCATGATGCTCATGATTGTGCTATTCTCTGCGTCGGTTATATAAGCTCCGTATCGTGTCAAACCTCTCTTCGGTTCGCTGGACTTGTAGCTCGCTAACGAGCAACAAATGAACGACTACACCGCAGTTTTGTGCCAAGTTTCTTTAAAAGAGAGACTAACGTGACTGCCTGGTTCTTTTCTCTTTTTTTCATGTAACGCCTGCTCTGCTGGACTGGCCGTTTGCAGGTAAGTCGACTATAGCGTTTCTTCTCTTGCAATGAAAAAAGAAGAAATGCGATCCTGACATAGTTTCGGTCAGTTTTGACAGAATTATTTTTGGTGGGCTGCTGAACCGCTCAGCTCGTCGTGCATTTTTCTCCATCTGGGGCAGAAAACCGTAAATGTATCTAGTTCACTTCCCTTACCTATCGTTTCTTTGCTTCTTAAACGTGTCTTCCCCAAAAGTTCAATTAAGCATTTCGATGTTTGTTCCAGCAAGACGGTCATTTTGCGCTCATTGACACACTGCTCCGTTTCGTGCATAGCACCCCAAGAGCGTGAAGGTTCACAAGTAATGTGATCGTAAATTTGTGTTACTCCGCGTGTTTTTTCCCCAATTAATTCGTACCTGCGACATCACTCACGTAATAATTTCTTCCTGTATTGTAATTATAAGGTAAAATATTAATATTTCATCGAACTACGTAATGCGTATACAGTTGAAACTCGATTTAACGAAGTGATGCCCTCGCTCGAATCATTTCGTTGAGTCGGAAGGTTCAGAAAATCGAGTAACGATTTTTTCGGTCCTTCTAGATGTAAAATTGTAATGTATCGATACCCAAAAGGTACCGCGACATTGCATTTGCCGCTAACCTACGCCTGCGAGTGTAAAGAGTTCGCGAGGGTGGCCCAACTACCGCCACGCCTAGCGCCATCTGTTGTATAAAAACACTAGCGACTGCTGAGTCCGTTGTGCCGCGCCGTTGTGCCGTGCCGTACAGCTACGTCAAAAGAGAGGCAGGGCCGTGACTAGGGCGGAGAGATGTTTGAATGCGATAGCGTTAGAGCGCACGCTCGAAGAAAAATCAGTCTGCGACCAAATTAGAAAAAGAAAATTATGCGGTTTTACGTGCCAAAACCACTTTCTGATTATGAGGCACGCCGTGGTGGAGGACTCCGGAAATTTCGACCACCTGGGGTTCTTTAAGGTGCACCTAAATCTAAGTACCACGACTGTTCTTGAATTTCGCCCCCATTGAAATGCGGCCGCCGTGGCCGGGATTCAATCCCGCGACCTTGTGCTCAGCAGCCTAACACCAAAGCCACTGAGCAACCCGGGCGGGTACCAAATTAGAAAGAAATCATAGCTTTTTTTCTTACTCATTTGTTTCTGCAAAAGCTTCGCTAAATCGAGTTTAATGAAAGCTAATTTCGATAATTCGGGTTGATGACAACGTTGAACCTTATGGGTACTTGCCGGTGTATGTAAATTTCTTCGTTAGATGGGGAACTTCGTAAAATCAGATTTCGTTAGATCGAGTTTCGACTGTATAACTTTTTTTTATGCCATCACATGACGCACTCGTTTTCGTCGCGGATGCAAAACAATGTGGCGTGGGTGCTTAGCAAGCAGTGCGAGGAGGAACGTGTCACTGCGCTCATACCGACGAATAGGCGTACATCTGCCTACTTATTCTATATATAACTCGTCCTATAGTGAGACTCCAACGTATGAAGTTAGTTTCACGTCAGATTGCCCAACATTTTCAAGCTTCTGGCTTTCACAGCTTATGCGCACTACTTTCCAGTGGCGCATGCAGGCATCGCGATAAGGCGCTCTTGCTCCAATATCACCGCCCGCCGAGTGCGATGCAAGAGAGCTTATTTCCAGAAATACCAAGGTGTATAGGCGGGCCGGACGGAGCGGGACCCGACGTTTTCAGGTAAAATGAAGAGAGAATGATAGAGAGAGGTTGGTAGATCGAAAAAGAAAGAAAGAAAATATGCAAGGTAAAGCAGTTCCGTCTTTTGGTTTACGAGAAAGCCGGAAGTGCTAGGAAACGGGAATGTGAGGACATAGAAAAAGTAATGAAGGTGGGCTCAACCAGAAATAACAATATCTATAAGGCGCGCTGTCCGGCGGAGGCCTTTATACGGCACAGGTGCCGGGGGTGCGGGAGACGGAACGAAAAATGAAGCGGCAGGTATATTGCGCGCAGCAAAAACGGAAATGAAGCTTTTGCTCCCCCCCCCTTTCTCTTTCTCCCCGGTGATGTCCACCTTTCTGCGTCCTCGCTTGGCAATATTTTGCTTTTTGTTCTTCTTTAACTTGGACGCGAAATTCCTTCCAGTACGCCGCGTGAAATATGGTGCCGAACGGGAGAAAGCTGTGCTGGCTTACGAAAAAAGCGGATGTGGTGGTTTTATTAGGTGTTTTTTTGAAACTAATATCGTGAATGTTGGAATGAGATATGGAAATTTATTTTCGCACAAGCATCGTGCTGAAAAACTAACAAGGTAACGCGACGATTGCGCGAAAGCTACTTTCCAGGATATGGACGCGGTTTGGTGCGTCTTTGTGTGAAAAATAAAAATAATAACGACGCGAAATAATTCGTGCGACCAGTACGCAAGCCAGCGTGCATGGCCCTTAGGTTGATGAGTATCATCTATTTATGCACAGCTGAGTTCGTTGTTTTTTTTTCTTTCATAGAACCTGTAGCCCGTATTTTGGGGGGTTGTGTGTGTCAGCAGTGATACATTAGTCATGGGAACATGGTTTGCTTTTGTGAGTGCCTTTGCGTACAAAAGGCAAGTGTCTGCGCAGGCTCACTCTATACCTGATTCGAATACCTCAAATTTATTTTCTTGTTCTTTATTTCACTACAAGCAGTCAGTGTCAGCACTGACTGCTTGTAGTACACAGACACACGCACTCATATATATATATATATATATATATATATAATATATATATATATATATATATATATATGTGTGTGTGTGTGTGTGTGTGTGTGTGTGTGTGTGTGTGTGTGTGTGTGTGTGTGTGTGTGTGTGTGTGTGTGTGTGTGTGTGTGTGTGTGTGTGTGTGTGTGAACGAGAAGAAAGGGGGTTGACCGAGGGGCCCGATTTTTATCATTTATATCATAAGAAACCAACAAACACTAACACCAAAGACAACATACGGTAAATTACTTGTACTTAATAAATGACATAATGAAATGATAAATTAATGGAAATTAAATTGGATGAACGAAATAACATGCCGCCGGTGGGAACAGAGCCCAAAACCTTCGCATTTCGCGTGCGATGCTCTGCCAATTGAGCTACCGCGGCGCCATTTTCCCATCTTTCTTGGGTATTTAAGTGTCCTTGTAGAACCCTGGAAGTGTTAGCCAGCGCCACCACTCACAGACCTTGGCGGCGGACGTGGAACGTCCGAAATGCGAAGATTGTGGGTTCGGTTCCCACCCGCGGCAAGTAGTTTTTTCATCCACTTTAATTGCCATTAATTTATTGTTTCATTATTTCATTTATTAAGCACAAATAATTTCCCCTATGTTGTCCTTGGTGTCAGTGTTTGTTGGCTTCTTATGATATGACTAATATATATATTAAGTGTGTGTTTAGAGAAGTCATTATTATTCTAAATGAAGTTAATGATGAATAAATCGCTCACGAGCTATGAAATAATGCCTAAAGGCTTCACAAACCATATAACTTCTGCTTGCTGAAAGCGGCACCAAGCACAAACACTTATGTGGTTTACTTCGTTAAACTAACAAAATTTTCTTTCTCAACTGTCTTTCCGGATTGTTTTTGTTAGGAGGCTCTGATTGACGAGTAAAATAAAATGAAGGCCAGAAAAGCTTCATATTTTAAATTTTCATTTCCCTCTTAAACGTCAGCGCCAGTAAGTCAGTGAGACATCAGTACGACGACGCCAATTTCGAAGTATTTTCGGGTATTATGGGTTACTGGAATGCAGTAAAAGTTTTGGAAACGTGCTACGTTCACTCTCCAGCTTCATTAGAAAACAGTGTAGTCAATTCTTGGCAATTAAAAAAACTTGGCTACGTCCCAGCTGATGCCGTCAGAATCCATGACGTCACGGAGTGATGGTGCCATGACGCAGGCACCCGTATTTCATTGTGGGGTGTCATCTCAATCTAACAGTGGCTTTCTCTGTATTGTGCAATTGTACTCCAGTAATCCAACTCCGCCTGTGTGTCCTTTTTTTGTTTTGCTTACCCTGTAAGGGCGATGCGACGCGTCACGATCAGACGAATACTCTGTAAACAGGTTTCGTTTCACACTTAACCGATTGCGGAGCAACAGATTTCTTGATGCGAAAGCATGAAATGATCCTTTGAGCGAAAGAGCCTGCGGCGGCATCTGTAGCAGTGAAGCGGCACCTCAATTCCCAGTGGCTTAGGCGCCACGCCATGAGCACGCCTCCTCAGAGCAGATACTCTGACGTGATGCCGCGTGCAGACGCTGTTATCTGGTTGCTTGTGTTATCTGGTTGCTTGTATTATTATCCGGGCGTCCTTTGTCCGCGCAAGCTCTCACTGTGTTCTAAGTGCGCCTCGGCGAGGCCAAATCACAACGCGCCAAGCGCCTCAACGCGCTCGCTTGCCCGCGAGGAGTGCATGACTCTAAGAACCGCTCAGCGGCGTTCAATTGAACATTAAAGGTTTCGCATTCACAACTGATAACAAGTGCTTAGGCGCCCTCGGTTTTTAAAGCGAAAGCTTTAAGTGGCTCGTTGCGCGATGGCCTTGGAAAAAAAATTGGCAGTGGCTTAGCTCGGATATTACAGGATATACATAGCAAAAACTAAGGCATAGCATGGTTAGCTTTGGTTAATCTTGATTGCAAGTCCAGGTTAGTCTGGTTGTCTTGCTGTGTTGCGCCGGTTAGCTAGTCGTTCGGCGCGCTGTTCGTCTGTATCCTGGGCGATTCGTTTCCTCTTCATCTCGGTCCGATGTCAATTCCAGGCCTCCTCCTGCTTATCAGAATTGTCGCCGTCCATGCTGCCGCATCAACTGTGGTTGCGGCGCACGCGAGCTCACCTTTTTAATCCTCCGACATTTTATCAGGCATGCGACGCAACTGGCGAAGCGAGCGCGGGCGAGCGCAACAACGAGGAACGCGGTGTGACGTCATACCAAACGGTGGCGGCGGCAAGGCGCGGCGCTGCGCAGCGGCCGGAACACCTGTGGCTCGGTGCTACTAGTGGCACATGCGCAGTAGTGACTAGGGAGTGAGAGAGAGAGAAAAATATTCGCGGCGAGGCTCGCGTTGGGTGACATCATGTGCTTCCTCGGAGCACCGCCGCGGCAAAATCGCAAGTTCGCGGCCAGTAAAGGCCTTTAAAACTGGTCTTGCATCGCTGATATCACGCGGCGGCAGCGGTGTTGGCGGTTGTGCCGACCATCGACTACGAGAAGGCGGGGGAGATCGCACGCACGGGCCCTAGCCGATTTCGCGGTAGGCCTCAGAAGTACGCCATATCCTCGGAGGCTCGCCAAACGATAAACGAGGTGCGACGCGCGAAGCAGCGGAAACAAGGCGTTTGACCGCTAGTGCTGCTTTCCCCTGCTGAGATGATGCAACGTAACTGCGTTGGGATTGTGTTACACATTTGTAACATTTGCTGGCGACAAGCATGCTGCACTTTTAGGTAGTGCCTTAAGTGCTCGCACGTGTCGTTGAAGAGGTCGACCTAAGGTACCACACGTCTACTTCACACTCCGGCTCGTTATGTCTTGCCAGGAGTCTGACCCCTGTGATCGTATAACTCAATGCATTACCACGTGTGCAGCAGTCTTTCGCCTTCACGTGTTACAGGAATGTGACACGCTGCCGAACTTTTTAAATGCGTAAGCATTTCTATGTCTACCCAACGAGAAAGGTGTCCGTCACGTAAGACGAATGCAATGGCTCATAACCCGTTAAGGAGGCAAATTCAGTTAAATCAACCATGCAAGACACAGAACCGCATACCTTTCAATAAAGAACAATCTCTATACAAGCATCCCAACCACCACTGAAGCTTTGCATAATGTGTGCGGATCGAACATGTTGGATGAGGTCGATAATGATGCCAGGTTGCATGGACATGAGCAAGTGTCGCGCCGGGGCAGTTGGTGTGATGGCGCCGCGGCCGCATTAACCGTAGTGGCGCCAAGATTAAAAACGCCAGAAACAACTCAGTGACTGTGCGCAGAGCAGGGTGCTACAGCAAGACGCTCACGAGCACATCCAACAAGTGGAAAGATGCCATGCCACTGCCGCCTGACAATGAATTTCCAGGAAACGGCGCAACGTAGAACAAGCGCGTGATATCCTGCGGTCGCCGGCAACCTTGCGCCGATGGGCGGCGCCCCGAACAACAACATAGCAGCATACGTCACTCAGAAAATGTAGGGGTGGTTTTGCAACAGCTGCTTCACTAAATTAACCTTAATTCACCTCAATTAGCACAAAAGGTCGTGGGACTCGACTGCTACACATGGTCGAGGATTCTAGTGTCTTAATTAAATTCATCTTAATTAACTGTGGATAATTAATTTCACCTTAACACCAATGGTCGTAGGTCCTGTGCCGTAGTGAACCCTACCTTAATTACACCTGCCTTATCATGCTCGCTATCGAACATGATAAGCGAATGACCAATGGGGAGGGAGGGGTAATAAGGGTTCATAATGGCCAGATCAAGTTCCGTAATATTGATAATGACAACGGGCTGCGTGGAGTTGCGCAAGAGGCACAATCTACTTAGAGAAGTACCACAGGAGTTTCTGCGTGATTTTTTGTTCGGTGACTCAATCTATTCGAAGGGATAGCTAGTTCAAGCAGCACTCACTTTAATGTCGCTTTTCTATCGACCCAACCATTGTTTGGTCGTCCCTTACTGACTCGACAACGTGCGGCCGACAGAACAGAAGCGAACGTGTTGATTTGATTCGTTCTGAGATCGATTGCCGCAAACCGGGCGGAAATAGAGTCCTAATCTCGTGCGTCCACATTTTGTGGAGGTTCTACATTATCGCATACCACCGCGCTATATATCGTCTTTCCTTTATCTCATCAACTGTTTACTCCTCCTGCGAAAGGCTTCTTTCCGAACAAGTTGCCTTCCCCGTGGTATCCACGTATATCTTCGATCTGGAGCAAGGTTGTCATCGAAGCTCCAAGCACCGACTGTTCACGGAAGCCTGAAAGCGCATTGCCGAGCTTTTGTACCGACCGGAAGTATAACATTTCCTGCGGTCTTTCCATGTCGTGCCTCTACACTTTGTCATGCTTAGCGGAACTCGCGTGGACACGTCATCGCAAGAAGCGTTCAGAGCAGCAGGTGAGATACTGATGCTTCTTTTTTTTGCAGACAGCCCACGCCGTTTTCACGCACGCTTTATGGATTTACGATGTGTCGCAGAACAAGAAGAAAGACGAACAAGAGCCCGTGTGCCAATTTTATTTAAATTCTGAGTCGTCGTCAGGATGCACGTCGCTTCGAGTTTGCACGCCTTTTTGTTCGCGCTCAACGGGAAACGAGCTCTTCCGTGAAGTGTGTCCAAATATTTGTCTTTCTCGAGTACCTAAATAGTATTTCTTTCTTTTTAAGAACTAAGAAAACTTATCTCGAAAAATATGCACAAACATAGACACACACATCTGTTTAGGCACGCACGAGCGCAGATATAGATACGTACACAGCGCACCCCCTACAGACACAAATACGGGCGCGAATATGAAAACAGATACAAAAACGAAGCTTTGTCCCGAATTTGTGTAGCTACGGGAACGAACGTTTCTATGCTTACTTCCTTTTTTTTTCGTTTTCGTCATCATTCAGCCCTTTTCGTGCAGCCCTGTCAGTCTGGTTGACAGTTCTGGTGAAACACTTCCCCGGCCACTACTTCACTCGCTTTTACGTGGAGACTTTTCGGCAGCCTGGGTTCTCTGACTCCTTCCATCCTTCCATGAAAGCATCACCATCCACTCTGTCTTCTTCTTTCACGTGCTTTCTTCACAACTGCGTCAGTGCTCTCAACAAGCGTCTGTATCTATTTCCGCGGTGCCGCATATTAAATTTCGAAGTTACGCTTTCAGTCTCCTTGTTCAGTTATGTCATTGCAAGTCTTGTTTTCTTTGCTATAGCGTCCTTTTTATTTCACCAAGTGCTCTCCGGAATGGGTGCTCTGTACTCAGCGCTTCGCGAAGAAATTTGTTTTCGCATTCACAGTTTTATTTTTTTTGAGGAATAATTTTTTGTGGTTGCTACACTTCAGCGTTCAGCGTATGACTCTATGTAAAAGTTTCGTAAATAGAAGTGTGTTGCCCTCTAAACCTTTGAACAATCTTCGTTGCCTTTACATACAGTCCTACTTTTCTTCGGAGAATGTTCTTAAAAAATACAAGCGTGGTTGAGTTTCTTACTCTTTTGCTTTCCGATTTGTATTGAAAAGAAAGAAAGGAACGCAACAGCATATACTGGCATCCGGAGACGCCTTCCGCAATTAGCTACGGAAGCAGAGGCCGGGTAGAAAAAGCGCCCCAACCTGATGCTTGCCGCGCACAGACCATTTTACAAATGGAGTTCCCGGCGTCCGTGTGACTGCAAGGCGTTATACGAAAGATCAATTTACATTTTAGCCGTTACATTGCTTGTAATGTTCTCCAGAGCCACAGCTGAAAAGTGGGCTAACGGCCGCTAACTTTTTCATCCTGGTTTTGCAAGAAGCCTCACCACCCGCCGTGGTGGTTAGTGCCTATGGTGTCGAGCAGCTAAGAAAGTGATCGCGGGATCAGATCCCAGCGACTGCGGTCGCATTTCGATGAGGGCGAAATGTAAAAACGCCCGTGTTCCGTACATTGGGGCACAGTAAAGGCCACCGAGCTGATCAAAATGAATTTGTGTCATCGTAGCTTTGGCACGTAAAACACCTGAATTCAAGAGGCCTCACCATACCGGGCAAATTCTCATAGCGCTATCGTGATCTATCTATCTATCTATCTATCTATCTATCTATCTATCTATCTATCTATCTATCTATCTATCTATCTATCTATCTATCTCTATCTATCTATCTATCTATCTCTATCTATCTACCTATATATATATATATATATATATATATATATATATATATATATATATATATTTATCTATATCAAACTACCTATCTATATATATATATGTATTTATCTATATCTAACTACCTATTTATATCGATCTAGCTATATCTAACTACCTATTTATATCGATCTGTCTATATCTAACTACCTATTTATATCTAGCTACCTAGCTCTATCTACCTATGTATGTCTGTCTGTCTGCTTGTGCCTGCGTGCAAGCTTGCATGAATTCATGTATGTGTGTACTGCCGCCATCACAGTTAACCGAACGCAGGAGCGAGCGGTGGGTGGATGGATGGATGTTATAAGCTTCCCTTTGGAACGGGCGGTAGGTTGCGCCACTAAGCTCTTGCTATCATACTGCCTAATGTTCTACCTAGGTTAAACAATAAAAAAAGAGAACAAAACACTATGAACTCCCACAACCAAATTTTCTGATCCCCGATTGCGAACTGTGCTTTTGTACGTCTCCTCTTTTGTCGTTTCCCTACTTTTATTCCACCAATCCTCCAATCGCCTCTTACTAATCTCTATTGCAGACATGTTTACTTCTCCGCTGCTCTCGTTGAACCAGGCCAGTGGTGCCTAAATCGACCGTTGGATAGGCATCTTCACATTCTAATAAAACGTGCTCCATAGTTTCTCTAGCTTTACCGCAGCAAGCACATGCTTCTTCTTGCTTCTTATATCTCGCTTTATAGGTGCGTGCTCTAAGGCCTCCCGATCTCGCTTCGAAAAGTAATGAGCTTTCCTTTGAGTTATCATAAATGGTTTCTTTCCTGATTTCGTTTTTTTTTCTTATGTAGTTACTCATGGCAAGTTTCTTTTCCATCGCCGCCACCCAAGAGCAGATTTCGGCCTCTCTGACTTTCCGCTTGACGCTCTTTGTTGCTCTGTTGCCCACCCTATAGGCCGCATACTTGCTGGTAAGCTTCCTAGTCCTTTTCCTCCATTGTGAATCAATGTTTTCCCTGTACAGATACCTCAACACTCTCACAGCCCATTTACTTTCTTCTATATTCCTCAGTCATTCTTCATAGTCAATTTTACTGCGAGCTTCCCTCACTTCAAAACTAGCGGTGCGCGTGATCATCAGTGCCACGAAGCGGCACCGGCTGGAATCGAGAGGTGAGTGCGGCCGGGCATGCGATGCCTGTCGACAACATATGCGATCAGTTGTCGCTACGCTGACCCAGAGAGAGGAAGGGGGTGCGCATCGTCATATCGGAGTCGCATTCGCCGGCGGCCCCGCGGTTTCTTGCTGACAAAGTGGCATTATTGCAGATTCGCAGGTGACTTATAGATGATATATGCGTGATAGAATCACGCCGCTGGCCCGCAAAATTTCGAGTTAATCTAAAACTCGAGCTGCACGAAGCAGCTGATGCGATTATCATGTCAGCAGGGGGTTGAGGGAAACGAGCTTGCACATACTTGGGCTCGAGCTTTCCTTTCGCGAGATTCTCTCTTGCTGACTTACGCTCCTCCTCTCCGTTAACAACATACTACGAGATGTTACAGCGTTTGCGCCTTGAAAGGCACGAATTGCCGGGACCCCCTGAGGGTCTTTGTAAATCGAAACTGCGTCACTAATTCCGTCAGCTGTAAACAATGTCGCCTAATAATCTGCAGCCAAGCTTCACGTCATTAGGCCCGAGTCTGCTTCGTCGCTGTTCAAGCTCTGTGGCCAGAAAGCAGGCTTATACTCTATGGCATGGGCTTATCAGCAAGATAGCAGTAATGTCATAATAAGTAAGCCAATGTTGTAGGGCTGGGAGGCGGCCCTGTCCAGCTGGGATCTCGAGAAGCAGTGAGCCCTCGTCGAAAGAGCGCGGTCAGCGGCTTTTGGCAACGCTGTCACGGTCTAAGAACCCGACCAGTCATCCCGTAACCAATGCTGTTTTTGTTTATCAATAAATGTTGTTATCATCGTCATCGCTGAGGCTGTATGAACACAGTGCATCCACACTGGGCGACGATGAACCCAGCGGAGACCTCGACGACATAAAATAACGATAAATGATTACTTATCGATGCAAATACACCGCTTCATGTTAAAGAAGGGAATCCACACTGTTTAGCCGGCGCCTTCAGTTTGAATCGCGTAGGCAATGCTTGCCAGATATCCGTCAAACGTGGCAGCTCGCCAGCATAGCAATGACACGCACAGAAGACGCCGGCGAATGTAGCTCGGAAATGGGTATTGTTTGAAGTCGGAGGCGATCCCACCGCTGCCACCAGATGTTTTGATCCCCACCGATGGCATCGGTTGTTGTGAACTCGGCGCTGACGCCCGTGGTTGTACCTGGGTCGCAAGCCCCAAGGGTAGCGTTGGCCTGGCGGCCGGGGTTACAACTGGAAGCATCCGAAGGTCCCGGCAAAGCATGAGTCGACTGGTAACAACAAAACAACTTGTTTATTTTAACATCGCAAAGAGTTGGCGGTCAGGTTGACCGAAGTAGAGAGACGGGAGAGCACTTTACTCAACAGAAGAAATCGGAGCCCTCCTTTTGGCGTCCGGGGGCAGCTGTTTTTATACTCTCGCAGTTGAGGGCAAGAAGGAACCCCTCAATAGACGAGCACGTGAATGTACAATGGGCTAATGGTGACGCACACTGTCGTAGCGCTGCCGGTCGGGCACAATGACTGGAATGAGAGGGTGATCCCTGCTGTCGCACCGCCTGGTTCGGGCACAATGACTGGAATGAGAGGGTGACCCCTGCTTTCGCATCGCCCGGTTTGGGCACAATGGCACATACACTCACACACGCACATGAAGACACGTGGCATCGGAACATGCCTGGAAACGCCTGGAAACACCTGGCGGGGAGCGTTGCGGCGACGACGAACGGGCCAAAATGTCTGCCGCCCCGCCGCAGTCGCGCCGGCAAAACCGCGTGTCGCAGGCGAAACGCAACAGACCGCCCCGCCGGGGGAAGGAGATCCCGATGGACAGGGGACTGCATCCGCTGTCCGGAGGGATGTCGCTCGATGATGCTCATAACCGAAGTCGGGCGTCCCTCGACGTTTCTTGAGCGCAGCGCACAGAGAAGGCCTTGTTCTCTCGTTCAGGTTCGCACGGGACACTGCAAAGTGACTTCGGGAGAGTTCACATTTTTGTTCTCGTTCCCGGCAAGCGTTAGAACTACGCTGAAACTCAACCGCTCAGTCAGCAAGCACGGCACAACCCTCACTAAGCCCTGCCAGGCTCTTTCCCCTTTTTATACCACTGCCTAGTTCCTTACAGTAGTCTAGCATCACTCAGAACGCGTCCACAAATTGGAAAATTGCACTAGAAAGCATATCATCACTTTGAAACACTAAACAAAAGCAATATGTTAAAAAAAATCCTGCCTCAGGAAGAAAAACATCAGTAACCAACAATTTTGAGGCTGATTCCTACGTTAGGGGCTTCGACTTAAGCCATCGGCGTTACCGTTGAGACTCCCCTTTTTGTAACGCACCTCAAAGGAATATTGTTGTAAAGCGAGGCTCCAGCGCAGGAGGCGGCCATTTTTGGGAGAGATGGTCTGCAGCCATTGGAGAGGGCAGTGATCCGTCTCAATGATAAACCTCGAGCCGGCTAGATAGCATGACAATTTTTGAACGGCCCACACGAGACACGCACACTCTTTCTCGGTGGCGCTATACGCCTGCTCACGACTGGTCAGCTTACGACTAGCATACAGGACGGGGTGTTCTACTTCTCCATTTTCCCGTTGGCACAGTACAACGCCCATGCCTCGCTCACTAGCATCGCACTGAACAATGAACCCTTTTGTATAGTCTGGCGATCGTAGCACAGGCTGGTTTGTTAGGGCACTCTTTAGGGCGCTAAAAGCTCTTTCCTTTGTCTCGTCCCAGACGACTGTTTGAGGCTCTGTCTTTCTTAGAGCATCCGTCAGGGGAGCCGCGATATCAGAGTACCTAGGGATGTACCTCTGATAGTAGCCGGCGACACCCAAGAACGACCGAATATCGGTCTTGGTGCGCGGTTGCGGAAAGTCTCGCACAGCGGCCACTTTTATTTCAGAGGGGCGGCGACGACCCTGACCAATCACGTGACCGAGGTAGACAACCTCGGCCTGTGCTAACTGGCACTTAGGAGCCTTTACTGTCAAGCCCGCTTCGCGCAGGCGGGTTAGCACTGCCCGCAAGTGTGCCATATGCTCAGACCAGGATGCGGAGAATATCGCTACGTCGTCTAGATACGGTAAAGCGAATTCTTGCTGTCCCCGCAACACTTTATCCATGAGGCTTGAAAAACAGTATGGCGCGTTCTTCAAACCAAAACTCAACACCTTAGGACGGAATGTTCCCATTGGTGAAATGAACGCCGCATACCTACTAGCCTCTTCTGTAAGTGGAACCTGCCAATAACCCCTGACAAGATCTAGGGTAGAAATAAACTGAGCGCTACTAACTTTCTCAAGGCGCTCCTCGATGTTAGGGATCGGATAAATTTGATCCTTAGTGATGGAATTAAGCCTGCGGTAGTCGACGCAAGGACGAGGTTCCTTGCCCGGTACCTCAACTAAAATCAAAGGGGAGGTATAATCACTCTCACCTGCATCAATAACACCGAGCTGTAGCATTTTCTTTACCTCAGCCTCCATAATATCGCTCTGGCGGGGTGACACCCGATACGCCTTGGATCGTACTGGCTCTGGGGAGGTAAGTTCTATATCATGAGTAAGTACAGAAGTCCTACCAGGCCTCTCAGAGAACAGACCTTGAAACTCTTGTAATAGCTGGTGTAGTTCGGTTTTCTGCTCGGGCGACAGCGGTGCTTTACTGATAAGGTCACTAATGACTTGACCGGTGTCTTCCCTGTTCGTCACTGAGCCTAGTCCCGGAAGCTCGACCGGAAGCTCTTCAGGAACGCTTACCATCATGCACACCACTGCTTCCCTTTGTCTATAAGGTTTGAGCAGATTACAGTGGTAAACTTGCTGTGCTTTCCGCTTTCCTGGCAGACTTACCACGTAGTTAACGTCCGACAGTTTCTGAACAATTCGTGCTGGGCCCTCCCACTGCACGTCTAGTTTGTTGTTTAGCGATGTGCGCAATATCATGACCTCATCGCCCACCTCAAAACGACGGGCCCTGGCTGTCCGATCATAATAAACCTTGGCCCTCTGCTGGGCCTTTGTCATTGCTTCACCTGACAACTCCTGTGCCCTTCTTAAGCGTTCGAGGAGCTTAAGTACGTACTCCACCACGACTGGGTCGTCGCCCCTGCCTTCCCATGATTCTCGAAGCATGCGAAGCGGAGACCGAAGCGAGCGACCGTACACCAGTTCAGCTGGCGAAAACCCCGTAGCCGCATGCGGCGCGGTCCTTAAAGCAAACATCACCCCAGGCAGACACAGCTCCCAGTCAGTTCGATGTTCAAAACACAACGCTCTCAACACGCGCTTCATGACGGAGTGGAGCTTCTCAACGGAATTCGACTGTGGGTGGTACACTGAGCTGTGTAGCAGCTTTACCCCACACCTTTCGAGAAAAGTTGTCGTCAAAGCGCTAGTAAACACTGTGCCCTGATCTGATTGGATTTCCGCAGGAAAACCAACTCGCGCAAATATGGACAGTAGTGCATTGACTATCTCAACTGAGCTGAGTTCTTTAAGCGGCACTGCTTCAGGGAACTTTGTCGCTGGGCAGATCACAGTCAAAATGTGTCTGTACCCCGTGGCTGTTACCGGCAGAGGTCCCACTGTATCAATAACGAGCCGTCTAAAAGGCTCCGTAATGATAGGTACCAATTTCAACGGCGCCCTTGATTTGTCCCCTGGTTTGCCCACCCGCTGACAAGTGTCACATGTCCTCACGAAATGGTCTGCGTCCCGAAAACACCCTGGCCAATAGTACTCTTGCAAGAGACGGTCCTTAGTTTTCTTAACTCCTAGGTGTCCGGACCACGAACCCCCGTGTGACAAGCGCAACAGATCCTGACGATAGCATTGAGGCACGATCAGCTGATCGAACTCCACTCCTCGGCGGTCTAGATACTTCCGGTACAGGACTCCACCTCTTTCCACAAAACGCGCAGTTTTCCTGGCGATACCTTCTTTGACATTGCAGCGCACGTTTTCCAGGCTGCCATCCTTTTTTTGCTCGGCTATCAAAGCCGACCGGCTGACTTTTAGCAACCTATTTAGTCCGTCTGACGTAGGCGCGATGAGCAAATCAGTAGATAGCTCTTCTAACTTTCCCGTGTCGGGCGTTTCCTCTCCAGTATCTGGCGCCTTTAACGTTACAGACTCAAGTTTATTCAGTTCGGGCGTGCTCTGAATATCAGCTTGCTGCGCCTCTGACCCTTTTTCGTTGTTTGATAACGTCGGCCTCGCAACTACCGCCTTTGCAGCGAGCTCCCGAACCTTCGATCTGGTTAAGGCCTGAACACTAGCTTCACCAAACAAAAGCCCCTTCTCGCGCAGGAGGTGATCGGACCTG
The DNA here is from genome assembly GCF_050947875.1 of Dermacentor variabilis. Lineage (NCBI taxonomy): Eukaryota > Metazoa > Arthropoda > Arachnida > Ixodida > Ixodidae > Dermacentor > Dermacentor variabilis. Next base: position 18,462,077 of record NC_134578.1, on the reverse strand, counting down.
TTTGAAAATAGGTACGGGTACTGGGGGGGCAGCATAGATGACACTGCCGCCTCCGTCTCAAGCGTTCCGAAAGGTCCTTCAATAAGCACCTTTGCTACTGGCAGACACACGCTATGAGCTTCCACGGCTTGCTTGATCCATGCGCACTCGCCCGTGAACATATGGGGTTCTACGTAAGACGGGTGAACTACATCCATCGTAGCTGCGGAATCGCGAAGCACTCGGCACTCTTTCCCGTTCACGAGGAGGTTTCGCATGTAAGGCTCGAGAAGCTTCATGTTCTCGTCAGTGCTGCCTAATGAAAAAAACACAACTTTTGGTGTTGTTTCCGGACACTGCGCCGAAAAGTGACCCGGCTTCTGGCACGTATAACAAACGCGCGCTTGCCTCATCTCGAACCGCTTTCTGCGTTCGGCTTCGGCTGCCGCCGTCTCCTTAGGTTCGGTCGCACTGCTTCCACTCGCATCCGCACTACGCGTGTTCCCCTTTGCTCTCATGGGTGTGAACTTCGGCCTCTCAAACTTCGAGCCAAATTCACCCTTTTGACCGTCCTTAGCTCCGCGAGCCCGACGCGTCACAAACTCCTCGGCTAGCTCAGCGGCTTTAGCCACCGTACAAACGTCTGGCCTATCCAAGACCCAGTATCGCACGTTCTCCGGTAACCGACTATAAAACTGTTCTAGCCCGAAGCACTGCAGAACTTTATCGTGGTCACCAAACGCTTTCTCTTCTTTGAGCCACTCCTGCATGTTCGACATAAGCCTATACGCAAACTCTGTATATGACTCACTTTTGCCCTTCTCATTTTCCCGAAACTTCCGACGGAACGCCTCCGCAGACAGCCGGTACTTTTTTAGAAGACTCGATTTCACTGTGTCGAAATCCTCTGCCTCCTCTCTATCCAAGCGAGCGACTACGTCGGCCGCCTCGCCGGGTAACAAAGTGAGCAAGCGCTGTGGCCACGTTTCCCGAGAGAACCCCTGCTTCTCGCACGTTCGCTCAAAGTTAACCAGGAACAAACCAATGTCCTCTCCAAGCTTAAACGGCCGCATCAGGTCAGTCATTTTGAACAATACGCGTTCTCCTGCACCGTGTGCCTGACTTCCATTACGAGCGCGTTCCATCTCTACCTCAAGACGCTTCATTTCCAAAGCGTGTTGACGGTCACGCTCTTGTTGCTCTCGCTCTTTCTGTTCTTTACGTTCACGCTCTTCTTTTTCTTTCTGTTCTTTACGTTCACGCTCTTCTCTTTTTGCAGTCTCCCTCTCTTCAATAGTCTCAAGGCATTCCGACAGCTCGTCATCCTCAGCCTCTAACTCCAGAATAGCCTTTAGCAGTTCAGGTTTTCTGAGTTTGTCCGAGACATCCAGACCCAACTCTCTTGCAAGCTCCAACAATTTCGGTTTGCGCAACGACTTCAAATCCATGGCTGCTCTGAATGCTGCTTTCTCTACTGCTTACTATTGTCTTGCCGCAAACTAACCCGGCAGCAACGACAACCACAATTACCAGCTCTGTTTCTGACAATAACAAAAGCCTGGCAAAGCTCAGAAGAAGAAAGTCCCGCACTCACCAAACCTCGCATCCAAGAGTCCAGCGTAGTCGTTCCGCTGCAGGCAACCAGTCATCACACAGGGCTCGTTGCACTGCTCCCGGATCGTTGTTGAGCTGTTCAGCATACAGTCAACTGCATCTCTTCGCTGCTGGCCTCCGTTGTCGCGATCTCACCGCTGGCAGACAGTTATTTGAAGTCGGAGGCGATCTCACCGCTGCCAACCAGATGTTTGGATCCCACCGATGGCATCGGATGTTGGGAACTCGGCGCTGACGCCCGTGGTTGTACCTGGGTCGCAAGCCCCAAGGGTAACGTTGGCCTGGCGGCCTGGGGTACAACTGGAAGCATCCGAAGGTCCCGGCAAAGCATGAGTCGACTGGTAACAACAAAACAACTTGTTTATTTTAACATCGCAAAGAGTTGGCGGTCAGGTTGACCGAAGTAGAGAGACGGGAGAGCACTTTACTCAACAGAAGAAATCGGAGCCCTCCTTTTGGCGTCCGGGGGCAGCTGTTTTTATACTCTCGCAGTTGAGGGCAAGAAGGAACCCCTCAATAGACGAGCACGTGAATGTACAATGGGCTAATGGTGACGCACACTGTCGTAGCGCTGCCGGTCGGGCACAATGACTGGAATGAGAGGGTGATCCCTGCTGTCGCACCGCCTGGTTCGGGCACAATGACTGGAATGAGAGGGTGACCCCTGCTTTCGCATCGCCCGGTTTGGGCACAATGGCACATACACTCACACACGCACATGAAGACACGTGGCATCGGAACATGCCTGGAAACGCCTGGAAACACCTGGCGGGGAGCGTTGCGGCGACGACGAACGGGCCAAAATGTCTGCCGCCCCGCCGCAGTCGCGCCGGCAAAACCGCGTGTCGCAGGCGAAACGCAACAGTATGCGCACCCGCTGCCTGTCGTATGCCATGCAGGTATTGTATGCGTGCAGGAATTGTATGCATGCAGGTATCGCATGCCGTGCCTCGCACTGGTCTCGATTGCAGTCGGTGCCGCTTCGTGGCGCTGAGGGTCACGTAGGCCGCTCGCTCCCGTGTTCGGGTTAAGTGTGGCGGCGACAGTGCACAAACACATACATCTTTTTTTTTTTCACCAATGCATGCACCAGCTGTCACAGTACGAATGGCAAACGAACTTTGCAAAAAGTCCGCTTCTAGTGTAGAACCATTTCGCAATGAACACAGTACCGCCGCTACCGGAATGAAGAAGATAAACAAAAAGCCATTTCCTCTATTCTCGTTCTCTGTGCCTACTGTCGTCTACCTGTTACTTGCACCGTCCATGAAAAACGAAGCACTTATGACTGTTGCTTCCTGCGCTATATTGTAGTCACCTCTCTTTCGGAAGCAGCAGGCTCAGCGAAAACATGCTTTTGCACTCCGGTTTCTTCAATATTGACCGACCAAGGGGATGTTGGCGACAGCCAAGCGAAATAGCTTCCGTGCGCCTCACGGGGAACGCCAACAGCACGGAGAGATATTTTTACGGTCATCGATGTCGTTGCCATCGCCGTCTCCGGGATGTAAACGCTGAGGATTTGTAGTTGATTTCTTTTTTCTGCGCACTGTTTGCTCACTCGCACGGTCCTCAACGTGATAGCCAGTGTTTCACACACCTTTCTATATATTATATACGTACGCCTTAGTTCGAAAGTGAAAAGCACCTCCCACCCTCTCTCTCGCACCCTCGCTTTCACAAGTCAACGCCACTAAATCTGCCGCTGTGATTGCGCATCACTTTATGAGGCAGGTGCCGTTTTTATGTTGTGTTTGTGGAAGTGTAGAGGCCGAACACATTGTCGACTAGGAACGATAAGAACGGCTCTGATGTAGTTGGTTTAGAAGCGCAGGTGAATCTTGAAGCGAGGAAGAAGGAAATAAAGGAAGAAGCAGTTTCGACTTTTGGATATGTTGGTACATCAAAATACCCCCCTCCCTACTCAGACCTTTCAACCTAAGAATAGTAACATTTCCACGCCTGTGATATAAGCTTAGGACATAAAAACTCCCGTGCTCTTCAATTGTGGCCAGGAGAGGTTTTCCGCAGCGGAACTTGTCTTCAGATTTTTTAAGCGTACGACGGAAGGGGGGGGGGGGGAGGACTCGTTTTCGGAGTATAACCGTCGGCATCCTTCTGACAACGTATTCCTTTTTATTTGCCTACTCTACAGATGCTTCATAAAGCAGAAAGCAATTGCTAATTCCACCTATCCGCTTTCCCTGTTGGCCGTTGGAAATTTTCCGCTTCAAGCGAAGTTTTCTTTGCATCGTATGCCTCGGCTTTTATGTTAGCCCCGCAGTGACAGTGTCGTTATACATCCGCCATCTTGTCTTCTCTGATTGGCTCACAGTACTCCTATGGCTCTTCCGATTGGAAACGCCCGTGTCTAGAACCGGTTATTTTGGACTCCAAAACAGTGCCACCTACGTTGCCACTGTAACCACAGGGAAACGTTGCGTGACATGTTGACCGAAAAAGGGGCCAAGGCAGCGCCATTAACACGAACAACCTGCCGCATCGTCTTAAGTGTTTCTACCGCTGTCCGCGTCTCTCTTTAGCGGTAGACATTTCACGCAATGAATATCACCTATAGGTCAAGTTCAAGCTCTTCTAGGCCACCGGTAAGAATGCGACAAATATCGGCAGGACGACGAGTGCCCCCGAACGCTTGCTTTCGGAGTTAGTGAAGTTCAGATGGGTTTCGGCGTAGGTGAAATTGAAAACGTTCCCGTAGTCGTGAGTGACTGGGTTCTACGCTTGTATTGACAGATGAATGGAGAGAAGCATCGCCGAGATTAGAAGAGGATCATTCATTATGCCGCACTTGTTTGTCCCGCCCACTTCATGATTGTTTCATGTAATGTTGGGTCGTATGTTTTAAAGTCCGCGTGAACGCCCTCCCAGGCGTTACCGCAGCACAAAAGATAGCAAGACGCATAAACACAGTTGAAAACTTCATTTAAGCTTAGGACTGGAAGATAAGCTATTCGTTAGGCATTCAACGCATGTAATTGCAGGCGAGCAAACAGGACAAATAGGAACACAAGGAAGAAAGAAAACATAAACGGTGTTTGCGTTCTCCTTTTCGTTCTAGTTGTTTCCACATTTGCATTGCTGCCGCTTCCTCACTTATGCACTTGCAGCAAGCTTCGCTTCACATAGATGCGAACAGGGCACCGAATTTCCAGGATTTCCTTAAAGCCGTCCTCCTTTAAGATGATCGCTTGAAGATGCGCCCAAATGAAGAGCAACTCCTGGCGTAGCGGCTGTTTGCAGGTTATCTCTGTACGTCATGAAAGTTTCAGGTATAGTAGCCACAAACCGCTGACACCAGTCTCGGTCAGCGTAGTCGGGGTTTGGGCCTAGGCCAGTGGTCACAAGCCACACAGTGACCGCGTCTCGCCGAAAGGTGGGCCTGTCTGCAGCACAAACACTTATGTGCTCTTTCTCTGCGCTTCTCCTCCGCATTCCAAACGGAAATAGTAAGCTTGGTCCTCTGTTGTTGTTGTTGTCCTCTGAAATCGTAGCCCATATGCACCGAGTACCGAGGTTTAGCCGTCGCTGACGTTGGCGCACCCCGTAGCCCTTCGTCTTCTTCACCTTCCATCCCGTATTCCCCATACCTGTGACGCTTTCGACAATGCGAGCTCGAAGCGGCTTCGGCTACTCTCGCTGACCCACGCTTCAGTGCTGCCACGTGACCTCGCACCCCCTATAACATTCGTGGCACGCGCAGATGAGTTGCAAACAAACCACTCGCCTAAATATATCTTGCACGCTTCTTTCTTTTAATTTGTCTGAAAAAACTATGCTATACTTAACAATTTCTTGTACGTTTGAGGAATATAGGTGTCGTACCGGGAGAACAAGAACGTTGGGTCAGTTCTGTTATAACAGCATTAGAAAAGTGTTCAGAAGAGGACGGCACGTAAGCTCTGAACACTCCGTTTCATTGTACTTAGCAGGTCACACTGTGGAAGCTGCGTTTGTTCAGTGCGGTCGTAGAAGTCGCAGTGCGGCGCGTTTTGCTGCGCATGCGTTTACGATCTGTGGCGCTTTTCACCGAGTATAACTACTGCGGAGTAGCTACCTCGAAGCGAAATTTCGGCATGGCTCGTCTCACGATCAATGTCGACGTTGATGTGACTAGCAATGAAGCAATGCCGCGACACACCCTATTGGCAACGCAGAGACGCGTCATGCGTGAGACATGTACTGCAGCTGGGCTCCCGTCTCGCGCTTCACGCTGTACACGCTGCGCCATCTAGCGGTGCCGCCGCGAAGCCTTCGTGTGGCACGTCTGTGAGTACATATATTCAGTCAAAATTGTCAACATACGATATGACGGGGGATCAATACCACCCAGGACCGGATAAATTTTAGACTATTTGCCAATGAAGAGCAGCATGTACACAATGGCGAATGCCAAGTGGTGCAGTTGGCGTCGGAGCGATTCACTCAAGAGTTCCAGGTGTCCAATGACTCAGGTCGGCATCAGGAAGGTTTAGATATCCAGCGACCCAAACTACCGTCACAGAGGTTCATTGAAGAGCGACACATGCAGTGTCGCATGCCTGCAAGATCCAGTTTGGTCCGTCGGTTGCTTTCGAACTTGGTTGACTTAGCGCAACAGCTCGATACTCTAACCCTTAGACCATGGACTAAGCAGTGAATCGTGTTGTCTAGAAAACGGTTAGAGACTTAGATGGACCGATAGGCAGACAGAGAGTTAGTCAAAGCAAAGTGCGTCAGTTATTGTGAGGTTGCTAATCGCATTAAAAGTACTACCTATCTGCACTTCACGCTCGAACCGAAACTGCCAAGTGGCTTTTTTTTTTCACGTTGGCGCTCGGGAAGGAGATGGTGTTGTATACCCTCCGTATTTTGTTAAATTACGTTAACGAAGAGGATTTAACTATTGAGCGCCCTAGTAGAAGCGGTATATGCAAGATTTTGTTTCGGTTTACTGAATGCGTAAATGAAATGAAATTAGGTGTAATGCATTCGACACTATGTTCCCGAATGGTTTATTATTTCTTTCTTCTGTTGCTGCATGCCCGAAAACTTCCTATACCGTTTCATGTGCAGTTCGCTCAATGTTACAAAGTTTTCCTTTTCGGAGCATAAAATATTGTCTCATCAATCTGTGAAAATGTACGACATGACATATTGGCTTTCTCATAACTGTCGAACATACGTGAATCCATCTCCCGCTGCTTTGCTAGAGTGGCTAGAACCTTCAAGTGAACGTCGCTTAATTTTTGTTAGGTCTCTTGTATTTTGCACGGCGTACGAGAATGGCAAATAAATTCATTTGTCATTTATCGTGTAATAAATCTAAAACATCTGCAGGTAAGGGAGCGTCACATCACGTGTCATTTGTGCGCACTCGTTCTCACAGTATGTGACGCACCATGCGCTGGACACGAGCGGAGGCGGTATGCGCTGTGACCGCTGATCGCCCGGGGTGTCGCTGTGCCCGTTCGACAGTCAATATATTCAGATCCGCGACATGTTCCGTGTAATAGTTTCGCCATAGTTCCCTACATAAATGCCATCATCATCATCATCATCATCATCATCCTTGCTAAGCCCCCTGCAGGGCAAAGGCCCCTCCCATACTTCTCCGGGGTTGTTGAAGTATGGGAGAGGCCTTTGCCCTGCAGTGGGCGTAACTAGGCTGATGATGATGATGATGATGATGATACTTCTCCAACTTGCTCAGTCATGTGCTAATTGTGCCCATGTTGTCACTGCAAACTTCTTAATCTCATCCGCCCACCTAACTTTCTGCCACCCCCTGTTGCGCTTCCCTTCTCTTGGAATCCAGTCCGTAACCCTTAATGACCACCGGTTATCTTCCCTCCTCATTACATGCCCTGCCCATGCCCCTTTATTTTTCTTGATTTCAACTAAGATGTCATTAACTCGCGTTTGTTCCCTCAACCAATCTGCTCTCTTCTTATCCGTTAACGTTACACCCATCATTCTTCTTTGCATAGCTCGTTGCGTCGCCTTCAATTTAAGTAGAACCCTTTTCGTAAGCCTCCAGGTTTCTGCCCCGCAGGTGAGTACTGGTAAGACACAGCTGTTATACACTTTCCTCTTGAGGGATAATGGCAACCTGCTGTTCATGATCTGAGAATGCCTGCCAAACGCACCCCAGCCCATTCTTAGTCTTCTGATTATTTCATTCTCATGATCCGGATCCGCGGTCACTACCTTAAGTAGATGTATTTCCTTACCACTTCCAGCGCCTTGCTACCTATTGTAAACTGCTATTCACTTCCGAGACTATTAAACATTACTTTAGTTTTCTGCAGATTAATTTTTAGACCCAATTTTCAGACGTATATTTATGATACTTAAATATACATAGAATTGCATCACGCACACGCGATGGCATTAGTTCCGATTGATGGCAAACAAGCAAAGAGAGAGAGAGAATGAAGAGGAAAGGCAGGGAGGTTAACCAGATATGAGTCTCCGGTTTGCTACCCTACACTGGGGATGGATAGGGGTTAGAAAGATGACAGAGAGGCAAACGCTAAAAAAGGAAAAAGAAACACGCACACATGGAGGCACACACACAAAAGGCGTTCTAGTTAAAGTCGTTCACACAGGCCGGTAGATCGCAAAAAGCGCAATAGCGCTTGCACGGCCTTCTTCTGTGATGGTAGGTCCTTTAGATGTTGTAGAATTCTTTTTTCGGATAGCGCTTGGTCGTCCAGTTGGTCGAGTTCGTGGCGAAGGCATGCCCTCTGTGTACTGTACTGCGGGCAGGCACACAAAATATGGCCAATTGATTCTTCGTGGCCACAGTGGACACAGGTTGGGCTTTCGGTCATCCCTATGCGGAATGCATAGGCTTTTGTAAAGGCAACGCCAAACCAAAGTCGATATAATAGCGTGGCGTCTGTACGGCGAAGCTGTGATGGCGCTCGAAGACTTAGTGTTGGATCAAGCGAGTAGAGTCACGTGTTTCTTAAATGTGGCTCATTCCATTGCGACGCGGTGCACTGCCGAGCAAGTAGGCGGAGCTTCCGTGCTGCGTCAGTTCTAGAATGAGGAATTGGGACGTGGCGCTCCTCAGTATGGGCTGAGCGGGCAGCGTGATCCGCTCGTTCATTGCCGATAAGCCCGCAGTGACTTGGAAGCCACTGAAAGGTTATCTCATGGCCTGCATCACTTATATGTTGCAACGTCTCTGTAATATGGAATATTAGTTCGTGTGGTCCGCGTCGTAAACGTGACAGTAGAGACTGCAGTGCCGCCTTCGAATCGCAGAATATTGTCCACTTATGTGGTGGTTCATCACCAATGTGATGAAGGGCAGTAAAGAGCGCTGCGAGCTCTGCTGCCGTCGATGTTGTCGCGTGGGTCGTCTTAAATTTTATTGTTGTAGCTTTCGCAAGTATGACGATTGCCGCCGCGGAGCTACTTGGAAGGACAGATCCATCAGTGTAAATATGCGTAGAATCACGGTAGTTCTCGTACAAATGTAGTAGCGTGAGCTGTCTAAGGGCTGGCGATGATAGGTCAGCTTTTTTCGAGATACCAGGTATTGTGAGGTTGATTTTTGGCCTAGCGAGGCACCATGGAGGAATCGAAGGTCTCGCAGCCGGGGTGAAACAAGCTGGCAATGATTCATCATATGCGGTTATCGTCCGGCTGAAAGATGTGTGTGGTCTGTCCGCTGTTAGGGAGGCCATGTGGTGACGAGGAGTCCTGGTCAGATGCCTTATATGGGTCCTGAGTAATTCAATTTCAATGTGGGTCCTGACAAGGTGATCTCCAGCGATTGCTATCGTAGCCACTGTTGAAACACTCTGAGGCAGGCCTAGACAGATCCGGAGCACTTGACCCTGAAGACTTTGTATTGTGCGTAGATTTGTTTTACCTGTGTTGTTTATTGCTGGCAAGGTGTATCGCAGAAATCCTAGGAAAAGCACCCTGTACAGTTGCAACATCGCACTTGGCGACATTCCCCAGGTCTTGCCAGCGAAAAACTTGAGGAGGTGACAGATGCCTGTCAACCGTTTTTTCACGTATGATACGTGTGGGCTCCATGACAACTCCCTGTCGATTATGACACCTAGGAACTTGTACAATCGGACCCGTCGTATTATTTGGCCATTTATTATTACACTGTAGTTGGCCATGAGTTTGCCCGTAAATGGAACTAGTGCGCATTTCTCTGAGGAAATTTCCAGGCCTCGATTACGGAGGTAGAGAACAGTTTGTGTGGCGGCTCTCTGAATTCTCGCTCGCAACTGTAGGCGTGTTACTGCAAACGTCCATATGCAGATGTCGTCCGCGTACATTGATAGCCTGACTGTAGTTGGCACGTGTTCAAGGAGAGCAATTAGTGTTAGATTAAATAACACAGGGCTAAGTACACCGCCCTGGGGGACGCCGCGGTAGCTATAATGTAGACAAGTATGGCCTTCTTCGGTGCTTACAAAAAAGGATCGCATGGATAAATAGCTCCGTATCCATTTAAACATCCGACCACCCACTCCTACCTCTGCGAGAGCAGAGAGTATGGCTTCGTGCGTAACATTGTCATACGCCCTTTTAACGTCGAGGAATAAAGACGCGCAGAGACGCTTACGGCATTTCTCATGTTGAATGTAGGTGACCAGGTCGACGACGTTATCGATCGATTATCGACCGCGTCGGAAGCCCGCCATGGCATCTGGGTAGGTGTTGTGGTACTCCAAGTACCGCTCCAGGCGTCCTAGGACCATCCTCTCCATTACTTTGCCCACACAGCTCGCCAACGCGATCAGGTGATATGATGAGAGTTCCAACGGCGACTTGCCAGGCTTCAGCAGTGGAACAAGGCGACTTGTCTTCCAGATTGTTGGTAGTGTGCCATCTCTCCAAGATTCATTGTACACCTCAAGGAGAACTCCTCTCGCTCGCTCCCCCAGGTGACACAGAGCTCGGTAGGAAATTCCGTCAGGTCCTGGCGCTGATGTGCGGCTACACAAAGCTAATGCTGCCCTAAGTTCGTGGATTGAGAATGGTAGATACATCCGGTGATCACGTGGTGCGGACAGTTACTCGAAGGCGATGAAATGTTGGTAGCTGTGAGTTGGCCGGATAATCTGGCGCAGAAATCCTCTGCCACGTCAATCTCCGATCTCTTTTGAGAGAGGGCAAGCGCCTTGAATGGGAATCGCTGTACTGGGAGTGTCCAGAGACTGCGCACCGTTCTCCATAGTTGCGATAAAGGCTTGCGTGGATCTAGCGACTCACAGAAGGCAGTCCAACGTTGCGATTCGAGCTTGTCTGACCGGCGATGTTATCTTCTTTTACGTGCGCCTGGCGGTCCGTAAATCGTCCATTGTTTTCGTACGTCTGTATCTTCGTCTGTAGCACGTCGTCGGATTGCTCGAAGTCGTTCTAGTTCCACATCAAATTCATTCAGTTTCGAAGAGCATGTGAGAGTGCGCATAGTGTCTTGCACCGCGCTCTTGATTGCCTCTTCCAATTCGAAAGATGGATTGGCGTCGCAGCGTTCTTCCATAATAGACTGAAATTTAGGCCAGTCCACTCTTTGGATCGTATCCCGTATTTTGGAAGGGGACAATCGTCTGATCTTGATGTACGTGGGGATATGGTCGCTTCCGTGCGTCTCTATGTCCGCAAACCACCCTGCACGTCTGACAAGGCTTCGTGAGACAAAAGCCAAGTCAAGACAGCTGCTGTAGGTGGAGCCACGTAAGAAGGTAGGACTTCCATCATTCAGCAACCAAAGTTCATTACTGGAGGCGAAAGATACCAGAGCTCTGCCTCTTGCGTTGATCATCGGACTTCCCCAGAGTGTATGATGGGCGTTGAAATCTCCAATGATGACCCAGGGATTGGAGGTTGAGGAAAGGATGTCTTGTAATCAAATAGACTTGACGGAGATAGGTAGGCGCCCACCAAAGTAAAGGCCAAATTCTTTTTCCTTACGTTTAGGCATATATATTGATTATTGTCATTAGGTGGTACAGGCTGATGAGTGTAGGTGAGGTCACGGCGAATACACACCAAAACCTTACTGTTTTCATAAACAGTTGACGACATAAATAATTCATATCCAGAAAGCCTGATTGTGTTCGATAAGTTCGGCTCACAAATGACGATAATGGGAAACATATTGGCGTACACGAAGCGACGGAAATCCGAAAGGCACGCTCTGAGTCCGCGCGCATTCCACTGAAAAATAGCTGCTTGTCGGACCTCTTCCCTAAAAGACCGTGGCTGTGGAGCCATGATCTACTCAAGGGTTGCAAGCACCGGACTCAGAGCGTCCAGTACTTGAAGCGCACTTCTGGCAGACGGTGTGTGCATGTTGCTTAGCAACACGCGAATGGCATTCATTAAAGGCCTAATAAGTGCTATCACTTGCTCATCTGTTTTCCTCGACTCCTCGGATACAGCACCTTGCTGTACTGGGGGCGGCTTCTTCTGCGGCTCTTCTGGCTGTCGTGTACGTGGAAGTGGCGTCCATTCCTTTGTGGAGAGAGATCTGGCAGTTTTCTCCCTTCCAACATCGGTGTTCGGAAGGCTGGAAACTTCCGCTGATGATGCTGCTTGACGAGTTGACTGTTCCTGAAAGCCTGATGTTTTCCGTCGTGAAGACCTTCGATGGTGACGTCGTCTTCGCCGTACTTTCACAGCAGCCTCTTTGTGGGTAGAGTTGTCTCTCACCATTTGTTTAAGAATGGTGATCTCTTTCTTGATCTGGGGACAGTCTTTGGAAGAGGCGCAGTGATCACCCTGACAGTTAGGACACTTCAACCTGATTGCGCTGCAGTTGTCTTCTGAGTGGGGTTCGGCACATCGAGGGCACACGGCCGAATTTCTGCAAACACCCTTCACATGGCCAATCTTCTGACAATTGAAGCATTGCATTGGTCTTGGAATAAATGGTCGAACCTGGTGGCGAAAGTGGCCGACCTTCACGTAGGGTGGAAGGCAGTCGCCTTTGAACGTTAGTCTCACGCAACGTGTGTTGCCGAGGCGACAAACATGCACAATGACGTTGCGTTCACTTGCTGGTTTTATAAGAACTGGGAGGTCTGCACTAGGAATTTTATTGTCAATGTCATAGATGACTCCTGTTATTGTGGCACCATTCGTTGGCATGATGGATCGGACCTTGATGTTTCCCAGCTGCGTTACATGTTGTAGTATGGTCAACGCGCTCGGGTTCATCACATCGATTGCCAGGATGTTTCGCCTGGTGTTTATCCTGACATCCTTGATCTCGTTTGGCACAGTGTTTTCGAGATACACGGAGAGTGCTTGCCTGTTGAGGACGCGCAGGTTGTCGGTAGCGTTCTGTGGCACAAACAGGATGGAGTGAGGCCATCGTTGAGGCGCTGTTTTCAGTGTTCGAGCTGGACGCCGAAGATGAGTTGATAATTCTTCGTTTGGGCCTTGTGGTACTGGACAAGTCGAAAGCCGTCTTCCGAGGACTCGTCACCTGATGCGGAGTACAGCTCTGTGTCGTCGCTACCACTCGATGTATTTCCTCGCTTCCTCCAGCCGATGTCCGCGGGTGAACGGGAACCGGGAGGATCCTCGGGGTGTCGCACATCCATCACGGCGACGGAGAGGGCGGTAGACCCCACAGGTGCAGTGAGAAGTCCAGAAAAGCACAGAGACGGGCGAGATGTGTTCCGCAAGAGAAGCACTTCGTCTTCCTTGTGCCCCAAACAAACAGAAAGCTGCCAAGGGACAAGGGACACAAGAGAAGCACTTCGTCTTCCTTGTGCCGCAAACAAACAAAAAGCTACCAAGGGACAAGGAGACAAATATATGAAATTATCGTTATCTCTGATAATGACCATATCTTTCTCTCGCGTGTGGCGCAGTACTCATTGCTCTCGAAGTCGAGCAGTGGCAGAAGTCGCTCCTCGTTGCTATGTGTGAAACGGTGCGTGACGTGTCAGAATGGTTTCCTGGCCTCCCTGTGAAACAGCGCGAAACAGATCTCGTCTTCGAGAAATGAAGGCAATAGTTTAGCATATGTAAAGTCACGCTGCTCCTGGCACGCCGTCATTTTTGGTTGTTGTTGCACCGTCATTCGCACCAACTTAACCGTTATCTGCACCAAAGGCTTCGCGGATAGGTTTGCGAGACATCGCTGGACTGCTGAATCGTTGTTTCTTTCGCCCAGTCGAGATTGGAGGCGTTGACATTGGTTTAGCGTACTAGAATACTGAATATGCTATGGCATTAATGCTGGTTGATGGCAAGCAAGCAAAACCGCCCAAGGGACAAGGAGACAAATATATTAAATTATGATTATCTCTAATAAGGACCAAGCTCCTAGCTCCCAAGGTAGCGATTGTTTTGGAAACGTCGCCAAAACGTAAAAAAACATAATACAGAAAAGTAGTGAGAACGACCTGTATCTGAGGTAGTCTGACTGGCAAGGATCGAAGAGAGATTTTAAACGATACAGCACGTCGAGGCTAAATTAGGCCGATGCCAAGCAAATGCATCTCGGCTGTCAGCCGACTTTAATTTGGCCGCGCTGGCCTCCGGAGGCTTATCCGCCTCGAAAAAGAACGCACCTAAAACCGAGATGCTACCACTGAGCGCAGAGACCTAGCTACGAGGTCAGACCGCGTCCCCCCCCCCTTCCCCCAGAACTTTTTTCCCCTCCGCACAACCCTTGCATCCCTCCTCAACACCACTGTTGGTTTCATTGAGAGAGAGAGAGAGAGAGAAGGAAGGGGGAGTGGCCGGGATTTTCTACATAACATGAGACACCGCGGCGAAGCCCTGCTTTGCGTTACTCTGCCGCCGCAATCTCGCGGCTTGGATCTCGCTCCACAAACTTTGCAAACGAGTTTAACGCACCTGCAATTAAAGGGGTATTTGGGGAAGGGGTGGTGGAGGGGGTGGCATGGAGCGAGAACAAGAGTTTAATGAGACTCCCGGGAACCGTATCTCGAACGTCAACGCCTTTAAGCGCATGTTTTTTCTTTCATTTTATTTGCGGGGCTGGAGGAGGGGGGATTGGCTCAAGTTTCAGGAGGAGAAGAGGGAGTTTTCTGTGGGGGTAATAGCTTTGGAAACACCTTCATTTCTTTTTTTGTTCTTGAAGATTAGCGGTGTTTGCGGCTGCCCGCACCTAAACCTGGCTTGGTACATACTGAATGGAAAACAGGGTATCGCGCGACGGGACGCTAGTAGAGTGCATAAAAGAGACCGAGGTCTTTTCAGGATGCTGATACGACAGCTTTCGGCATTCAGACTTTCTGCAGTCTAGGACGCACCTTTAGAACACCTTTTACCTCCATTACCTTTAGAACGTCGAGTTTCTTTTGACGGTGCATAAAGGAGTGGTGGAGAAGAAGGTAGCGGCGTTAAGAGCTTGCCCACCGTGCAAGTTTTCGAAGGTTGGGAGCTTCTTAGGGGAAAAGCTCAAAAGCTGGCATTCGCGGGTGCCTTTGAAGAAAGCATGGGCTCACTTTAAATTGATAGCGCAAATGTTGCTTTGTGAAGAAATACGAAGCAACGCCCGATAAAATAAACGGCACAAAAAAAGCGATTGCTGCATAAATGTACTGAAAGAGGAACCATAAAGCAGGTTGAAGCTCGCAGAGCAAACATGCGTGTGCGTTCTGGAGGCCATCTTGATAGCGTTCGATTGTTGGCGTCGATGAGATTGGCAATGCATTTGTGGCCTTTGGTTCTACGTTGCCGCGTCGAAGAAAATGTTTTCAAGCAGACAGGATGCTTGCCTAAGCAAGCCTTAGTAAAGCTACATCTGAGCGCTTGTTTATTTGGATATGATAACGGGGAAAAAACCTTTTCAGCGGTAGCGCCCTCCGCTGCGAGTTTCGCAGTTTCAGTTTTGAGCGCGCATGCTCCGCGACTTTTACGACTCCGTATGCAAGACGTAAACGATGAAGCTGTTCATTACATTAGGTCTTGCATTAAGAGGTCCTCGTGATTTAAGTAATACAGTGAACCGATTTCAAATGCGGCGCTCTCGCGCCGTGATTTGTTTTTCGAATCCACGTGACAGGTATGCGACCGCTGGCACTGTATCGTGTACGTCAAAGTTCCTTTCTATTTCGGATGGTTCGGTAAGCTTGCTTGTGCGCAGTGCGAGCACTTGTTCCATTTGGTGATCCGAGTGCAGTGCCATGAACTCGCCAATTTTCCCTAGTTCTATAGATTTAAAGCCTTGTTCAGGGAAATAAGTGACTTTGCTCAAATATAGAGACATTTTGCGCTAGGACATCGAAACGGCTAAACTGCTGACGGGACAGCCGTGTTTCTTATTTCGATCCCCTCAAACTACCTGCGCGTTAGCGTGTGAAGTATGGCTTTATCGTACAGCAGTGCACTAAACACATCTCGCCAAGCAAACGACAGGGTGTGGATGCCCTGGCTCTTTTAACGAAGCCATGCTATAGTACGGCTTTGAGCAGAATGAGAACAAAGTAAAAACGGGAGCCTACGTTTCGACAGGTGGACTCGTTCTTTTCAAGGCGACTTATGATTTCCTCAGCACAGGCTTTGCCGTTCTGACTGCCTCGAGCAGTGCTGACGATATGTGTGCATCCTGAATTAAATATTTATCTGTAAACGGCGAAACATGTGTGTGCGAACACAATAAACGAAAAACAAAACAGCACGCATACAGCTAGGCATAACCGCGGACACATATACCTGGCACGACAATGCGGTCGTGGCTCTGAACAGCGAACTATGCACACGTACAGTAACATTTACCTGGAACCGCCCATGGGCACGCAGGGGCACCTTCGGACAGAGTTCTAGTGTTCGTGTGATTGGGCTAGTGCTGCTTTATAGGAAAGATAAAAATGATTTTGTGTACTTTTATGTTTCGCTGAAAATGACGCGAGTGTGTAAATGTGACGGCGGCAGGTCGCACACAACACGAAAAAAAAAAAACTCATGTCTTCTGCACCGTTGTCGTGCAACGTCGCATTGTTTCGACACTCTTGCACTCGAATGGGAGGTCTGGTGCAAATCGTGCAATTCGAATAGGGTTCCCTGTAATCTTGTCACATCTCTCTAGGTGCAAAACAATTTTGGACAGCAATAAAATGTGCACGTGTTGACGTCTTCTTCTGTTAATATGGCTTCAAGTAAGAGGCCATGCTGTCAGCACAACTTGCACTGCGACATCGTTTCGGGTTATGTTCAGTGGCTTCGTTATCCTAATCTTCTAAAATCAGCATATAAATAAAATAAACGTATGAAGCTTGCAGTCGTTTGGATAAGACAAACAAACATCTATTAACAGAGAAATCGAATTCACGAACTGTACAACCGCACTTTGCACATATCCGGGGAAATCTAGGGAAACCTTTCGTCTGAGTTAGGGGAAAATTGGCTTCGGAGGTTGACAGCGCTGTCCAAGTGCGCCGAACTTTCCTTTATACAAAGAAAGAAAGAAAGAGAAAGAAAGAAAAAGTTCGTTCTTTGACGTAAGTTACATCAACAGACATAAGTGGAAGACGATTGGGTGCAATAGAAATCGAAGAGCACTCACAACCGACGCTTAGCTGCGCGTCCATTATGGAGGTCATAGACTCACAGCCCATTATACCGAAGTGAACGAAGAGAACACGTAGAAATAAATTAAGTCGCTCTTCGCCAAACGGTGATGCCTTGTGTGGGAACGTGCAGTTGTCGCAGTAAGTCCATAGACGTATACAACCGCTGATTTTCTCGCTGACAATTTTTTTCCTCTTTGATTTTAGGATTGGAAGAATTGTTTAACTGGCTTAGCGTGTAAGACTAGCGGAGCAGCCGGTGCAGCCTATACAGGCGCTAACGTGTCCTTAGGTCAATCCAATTAAGAAAAAAAAAGAGGATCATTGAAACTTTCCGCGGCAACCCCCCCCCCCACCCCCCACCGCGCAACCAGGGCATGGTTAACTGGTAGCGAGTGCCGGATTCTAGCCCCTTGTTTCCGAGTAATTACGGCTTTACGCTTACTGGCACCGAGCGTGTAATCAAGCCTTAACTCCCGCGCGAGCTTTTGCACTTTCGATCCATCGACACGTCGCGTTTGTGCACTCCGCCTCACGATCGCCGATTGCTTACGCCACAGATGCGATCGCGAGTCCAATGACGACGCCCTGGCGACGGCCACGCCCCTCCGCGCTGATGCTCTGAATTATTGGCGTGCGTCGTGTTGGGCGATACTGCGTAGCGTATGGGGACAAATGTTGACGTCGTGTTTCGCCATAATTAATTTACCTCCGCAAAAACTTCAAAATCGTTGTGAGACTCAGTGCCGCGTGAAATCTACGAAAGATAAGAAGAGACCAACCACCGCGCGGAATTTCGAACGTTCATTTGAACAGTACATCTAGAGGACTTTTCGGGAGGCATTTTCTAAATAAAAAAAAAAGCCTGCGATGTATTTGCTAAAGTCGAACAGCGCTTTCGCAGTCTTTCACCACCATTTCTGCGCACGGCACCCTCTCAATGTCTAAGTACTTTTTGTTTGTTACCTCACTAGATCCTTTATTTTGGAGACAATTTAGGGCTACCTTAAACTAAGTGATCGGGCATTTCATTTCCAGCCTTAGAACACATGAGGTCGTGACCAAGAAGTTAGGCTCCAACACTCGTATGTGACACTGAAAAATGAACAGCTAAGGTGGCGACTTCGATTATCCGGCGAAGGCAACGCCCTCCTACGGCGTGGCCTCAAAGCCGACTCCTGCTCATCTATAATGTAAGCATTGAAAGTTCGTGGGCTGGGCTCACTGGTTAAATCCGCATTCTGCGCTTTATTTATTTATTTATTCAAAAGAACCTTACAGGCCCTATGGCAGGGCATAAAGTAATGGGGGCATATTAAACAGTAAAAGGTATAAAAAGTACAAATTTCCAACAGGAACAGTGCTATAGAAAGATTACCGTGTTACACAATATTGAAGGCACTAGGAATACAAAGCAATATCTGAAGGCACACGAACACTTGTTACTGTTAACAGAGCAAAGGAATAGCGTTTATGAAAATGATATACAACATGGCCAAAATGCACGATAACATACACTAGATTGGTCACTCGTGAACGGTATTAAATGGGAAAAGCATGAGTAACTGGGGCAAATACCTTAATATAATAGGTTATTTGTTAAGTGTCTGCGCGAATCTCTCCATCCATGATACTGGATGTTCCTTCTAAGCGGAACACATAAGAAAGACTGCCCGATCTACACCGTTGTCGTTGTCGCAATAGGCTACGGTGTTCGGCGTGTATTTGCAGTAAGAACAAATCTGTAAGAGTGTTGCAATATATTTAGATATGTTAATTACCTTTTAATTACTAACATTAAGTTGCATGTAATCGCAAAAGTTTAGGCCGAGAAGCAGTGAAATTACACCTGTATAGCAGAAATCCTCTAACTAGCACCAGTTTAGAGATACCCATCCGCAAAATCTGCTAGAAAATGCCTCGGCGTTCAAGATAACATTGTTCTGAACTGTTGGAGGCAAGCCTTTAGGAAACTCTTAACCGGAATGCCCATTATTTCGTAGCAAATCGTAATGTCGCCTATTTCGAAGGTGGTGCTAAACTGAAAATTTATCCAAAGCAGACTTGACTTCACTGCCCCTGGGTTCCATTTTTTACAAGCATGCAGCTTATAGAAAGGTAATTAACATATTTCAATAATTAGCACAATTGGCGTTGAATTTGTTGTTCCTGATAACGTCCGCCCAGACACGTAGCCCACCGGCAGTAATGACAGAGCTCTTGATATGACAGTTTGCTTAAAAAGAGATTGCTCCGCACAAAAAGGAACACTTGTTATATAGATGTAACAATATAAGCAAGTGAAAACACTGTCTTTGCCTTTGCGTCATGATTAGGCTTGCATGTATAGGAGTTAATCAGGCCCAGTCGAATACGAATAAAATAGTCATAGAAGCGAATAGAATACAAATAGAATATCGGCAGAAGCGAAAGAAATGGACCGAAATATCTAAAAACATTAAAGTGTTTGGGATTATTGTGTATATATATATATATATATATATATATATATATATATATATATATATATATATATATATATATATATATACAAATGACATTGTGGTATTAACAGCAACAAAAATTTTCTGTGAATTCATCGCGCACAATACAGGACGTCTTGTCAAAAGCAGACAAGCAAATTTTTACAGCGGCGCCGGTTTTCCTTGTCACTTAGAAAAGGAAACAAACATGCGCAAAAAGAGCGAATAATGTCACAAGATATGGCACTCAGTAGAACTTCAGTAGAACAGTACATCAATCACAAAGATCTGGGCATGGGTTCAGTATACATGGGTAATATGAAGTCAAATATCTTGAATGGCCAAAGCAGAGAACACAAGTAATGACACTGCAAAACTTGGAACACAACTAATTACACGTAGCGTAAAAACACCATCACCACAGAAATCAATCTTAAACACAGCACAACACTTATATAACTCGTTTAGCTCATAAGGATGAACAGAAATTTATTATTTCCCCAAAGTGTTTTTGTCATCAAAGAACTTTTGCAGAGCAAGATGTGCTCTTTCTGAAGTTGCGCTGTTCGCCGTGGACCTAGAATCGCCTTTGGTGTGGATGGTCTTCTATCTAAAACCAACAGATTTGCTTGCAATGCCCTTCTGTGTGGATCATATTTAGTGCACTTGAGGAGGAGATGATGCACATCTTCGTCTGGACGGCCACAAGAACACTGCAGACTAGAGACAGGTTTCATCCTGCAAAAAAAAATGTCGCCTAGATGCAGCACCGAGCTCCAGGAGGTGCACTAATGTTTCATAATTTGTTTTCTCTCAGATTTGACCGATTTGATCAAAAGAATCAAAATCAAAAGGGGAATTTTATTACACAATATTATGAAAAGGGCGTACAAAGATATTTGGTCCCATAGCCTAAAGCGACTAGTGATGGATCCAATACAAAAAATATGTTGCAATAATTAGCACTCTTATACAACAAATATAGCGAAAGTATCATACGTAAGCGGTAAATACTACATATAATCACAGAACTGCGCTAAAGACTAACAAAACAAAACTCAAGAACGTGCTTGGTAAGATAAGAAGTGGCATTTGCATGTTATGTCGAAATTGTTTTTGTTATTTCAAGAGGCAAATTATTCCACAGCTTAACACCAGAAAATTGAATTAATTTTTCGCCGTACACATTCGAACATAAAGGGAGATTAAGATTACCGTTGCATGTATGCCGTGTGTTTGACGACGGAAACGTGAAGATGGTACGCCGCAGAGGTGTGTTTGCGTTTATTATTTTATTTACTGAGCAGGCAATCTTGTAGTCCTATGTATAGCTTCATACACAGGTCTATAAAGTATAACTCCGAGCTCTTAGACTGCCGATCAAACCAGGTAGTTTTGCTGAGAGGAGAGGATATCTGTCTCAGGAGCGGATGGATTTCGTTGCGCTAAATAGGAAGAACAATTGCCTCTGCGTTATTGTGCGCCCGATTCGCAGCTTTGCCCAGTGCAGTGTTAGTAGAATTATTGCAGTGTCCGGGTGTCCATTGAAATGTATTTACTTGATTCATTGAGCTTGCTTTTGTGTGTCATTTGACTGTCTCATACACTAGAAAAGTGTTCAAATGTTTTTCTGGTTGATTTGTTGCCGTGCAAGATCGCCTTGTGAAGCGCTAATAACACATTCTTGTGCTTTTTTTTTTTTACTGATGTTACGAAACGCAAAGCACACGTGATTGCAAGCAGTTTTGCCGCGGTGGAAGATGCGTCTTGGGACAATGTAAATGTTTGTTCTAGCGCCGGATGCGGAATGACGAGTGCTGCCGCAGATTAGTTATGATTAATTATCACATGAACCGTCTGCATAGACGTGGATGTACGGCGGTTATAATGAGTAAATTAGGAATAGCGGCAGCTGCTGTGCGGCTACCATGAGCGAGTTTCTCTTGGATAGAAACAGCGTCCGGAATCGCTGGTCATCCGAACCGTATTAAATATGCGCACGACCCCAAGACTTACGTAGCTTCCCCAGTGTTGCCTGCTAAATATGAAGCGCAGTCATCCCGCCATCTTCCTTTATTGCTTCCACCGCAGCATCGTGTTTGACAAGGCCCTGTACGTTCCTCAACGCTGAGGTCAATGTGTGTAGCACCGTCTCCTTTAGTAGAAGGAACAGGAGTAGCCGCTCGGTCGAAGAGCTCTCACAAAGGAGCGTGAAAACGCGGCGAGACTGCCGAGTATGTCATCGCGGCACAGGGAGAATCGCTGTCGGACAGGCACGTTCCCGGAGCTTGGACACACGTAAAGAATGGGCCTTGCGCAGCGCCGTAGTGTCGGGAATAAAAGGGTGAAAGGCCGTAGGACGGGGAGACAGCGCCGCGAGAGACGTGCGTGGGCTGTTGAACAATGGCCCGTGGTTTACGGCACGTTTCCGCGAGACGCTGTGCTATCACTTTCGTAAGCAAGGCGGAAGCCGTAGTACCATCTGGCATTCTCCTTTCCTGACCACGTGAAGACGCAGGTGGCAATGGTATATATATCCAGGGCGTTTCCCTTAACTTGGGCCAAACGTTCAAAATATGCAAATGTCACGTAGCTGGATGGAACCATGGTAATGTGGTTTGCCATCGCCTGGAGATACTCAAAGTATTTCTTTCATTCCGCCTAAGTAGACCATTAGTCTTAAATAATCAAAGCCTCTATGGGAGTGTCCGCTCTTGTTGAATGCCTTTCTCGATGCTGCATTTATCTCCCGGTTTGGCAGCGCGGCATCTTGCCGACCAGAACAGAGCGGGTGGTCTCTCGGGAAGCCGTTGGTTTTGCGTCAGAGTTGTGTGCAGGAAACACTTGCGTCGATTCGCATAGCTTGTTGTGAAGAGGAAAGAAAAAAAAGTAATCGGATGTCAGTCCATCCGAGAAATTCATACGTCGATATCAGCGAAACTGCATAATTGAGTTCTCGCGCCTTTGGAAGATTTAGAGCTCTGCTTTGGTACTGCCCGTAGTGCATACCCAAGAGTTCGCAAAGGCTTCACTGTGTCCTAGCTCAACATTTTGAAACCTGTTGCATGCGCCAGAGTCTTTTATGACTTAAGCTAACCTGACCAAAAATCGATCACGGATGGAAACTTTTGACACGACACTTTCGTGGAGGTAAATGTTGAAGCCTATACCACTCGGGAGTAAAGGACTCTTACGCAAATGCATGTTCCCGCACGCTGGGCCGAATCCACCGATTCCGTCACCTCGCCACGCCTTCCGATGGCAGCGTTGTTCTGTGGAGCACGGCGTTCCCGGCCGTTTCTCCGCTCATCGCAAGACGCCGGCGGAGCGTTCTCCTCATTGCGCTGATCTTACACGACCGCTTCATGACTCCTGCTGCAGGCTAGAATAATAAGTCATTTAAACACATTACCGCTGTGTGCTGTAAAATGTGGGCTTTTTTGCCTATCGTTCTGCCTGCAGTACAACTAAGCAGGCAGTGTCATACCATGGCCGCTCGACGAGCGGCCGTGACATTAACAAGCCTATATACCTACCCTCAACCACGTTGAAGTATCTTGCAGTCATACTTTACCGCCTAATGCCTGCCTTATAGCTAAGAAAGTATATAAAATTAGAAAGGTTTTCTTTGTAAAGGAATTGTGCTGTTGGCGATATATATTTGCTGAAATCAAGGTATTTATGTATCATTTGTTTTCGTTGGAGTAGGATTCGATGCGACAGTCTCTTGCCTAGCTGCACCTAAGATTTTGATCCTACCTCATCTGTCCAGTGTGAAAAGAAATTACCGCTGAGCTCATCTCACGATGACTGTCGAAGGCAATGCGAATAGGAATCGAGCGCTGTAGCGATAGATTATGTCCCTGAAGCAGTGTTTATTCAACACGTGTAGTGGTAATTATGAGGCTTTCGTTCCTTTGGATAATGCGACATACTCCGATATCGTCCCCCTTTGCTGGTGGCCTCTGGCCATGGAGGCATGACGACGCGAAAGTAGGCATGAACGCGATGCAATGCTGCCCAAGCTCCAACGATGCAATTTCGCCTCATACGCAGTCGCTGTATATCTATGACGCTTGGTTGCCTCCGGGGTCATCGCATGCTTGCTGTTACTCTCATCGCTCTCTTTGGCCGAGAAAAACAGCTTCAAGAAATAAATGATTGTAGGAAGAACATGCGAAAACCGACGAGGCCTGCTTGTTGGTTTTACCACCAACACCAGGTTGCTCAAACTACGTCTTACATTCTTGACTAAATTATTCCTCAGAATTACGAGAATAGCGGCCCACAAACGAAAGCCGTAATACATAACATTCACAGTGTATGACTTCCATCTTAAATTTTCTCAGACTATTAAGTAATTGAAATGCAAACATTATCAGTGCTCAAATCTGAAAGTGATGTACTTTTACTGGCGCCGCATATTACGGGCCAGGTAGTGGTGCCTGTGTGGTTCCATTACAGGCCCTGCTTTAAAATGGGCCAGAAAATATTTTGAGGGCGCTTAAGAGGGAGCTTTAGCTCGGGCCCAACTCCGACGCGGCCTATTTAAATACATGTAAAACGAAAAAAAAACGTTTTTCTGACATAACCATTAGACCGACTTTAATGAAATTTGTCGCATTTCAAAGATAACGTTAAGTTCTCGTTACTGTTGGAAGCGGAATTTCGATTTAGGGCCTGAATTTTGTTAAAAAGATTTTCAAAAATCTCAAAGTATGAAAAAAATAGAAGCACGAAGTTTAAACGTTAATAGCTCTGCATCAAGAGCAGATATTGCGATTTTGTCAACGGCATCCATTAGGTCATTGGAAGCGGGCATATTGTATATGTCAATTTAGATCTTACGTAAATTTATTACATTGTGCACAAGGGTTCTCCAAAAGCTGTATTTTCATATTACTAAAGTTTTTGTTATACATGTGTAACATATCAATTTGGCCGCTTTAGATGTACTATTAGATGCGATTCACAGAATTGTGATATTTTTAATTGCTGTGTTACAGAGTTGTGAACTTTACAGTTTCGTTTTCTGAACATTTTTGATTTTGCCATTTCTTAATAAGAAATTCACGACCTAAATCAGAAATTCGGAACCAACAGTCACTAGATTTTAAGTTTTTCTTTTAAATTCAATAAGCTTCGCCAACTTGGGTGCAGTGGTTGCCGAGAAAAACGAATTATCCTTTTATTAGGAGCTCCCGAGCTAAAGCTTCCTTTTAAGCTTCGCCTTTAAGAGTGGAACGCCGATAGCATTTAAAGATCCCTGACTGCTTCCCGGCAACTGCACCGTATGGAACCGTAATGTTTACCGGGGAACACTCACGGCGACCGCTATGCACGAAGGCGGGCTTTCTCGTCGAAACGCGGCCTCTTGCATGGGCCGCGATGTCATAGAGAGAGAGAGAGAGAGAGAGAGGAAAGGGGAAAGGCAGGGAGGTTAACCAGAGAAAAAGATCCGGTTGGCTACCCTACACTGGGGAGAGAGGGTAGGGGGAGGTAAAGCGGTAACAAAGTAGAGATAAGGAAAGGAAGGAGCCTAGACACACAGTCACCATCGGTCACTGGCACCGAATACTGTCATCGCACAGCACAGTGACACTTGCCACACTATCAACATTTGTTCAGGCTACAGCCGCCTGTCCAATCCTGTCGCCCTCAAAAACCGCAACAGTGCCCTCGTCGCCCTCTGCTGCGATGGCTTGTGATGGCGGTATTGTAAAATAAGTTCCTCTGTGAGAGGTCTTTGGTCAAAGCGCGCTATCGCGGTTGCGAGTCATGTCATAGAGTTTCTCACTATAATACCTAGAGGGTAATGTGGCGCCACCGTCCATGGGAGTTTCTTAAGGGGGCACCGTGCCGTCATGGGAATGACGGTATATGTGTCTGCGAGGCTCGTGTTGGCTGGTGTTGTACGAGGCTTCGTCTAAAACGTGGATATGGCTACGCAAATAACGCGTTCTCAAAGTAAAATCTTCATAAAATGTTTCCGTTCACGCATATTACATCTTTACTCACCCACAATGCATGACCAAGCGAAGAAAAGCAATAACAGACGACCAACTGTTTCAAAGCGAGCGCGAACCTTGTCGTCTGTCTTCCAACTTTAGCGGCCCGCTGATACTTTTTACGTAACATGCAGTCATACACACAATAACAAGTTCTCATAGTTAAACAAAACATGTTTTCGCGTAATAATAAAGCTAAAACAGCTTTTTAAGTGCTGTTTTAGTAGAAAATGAACCATTGTGGCAGACGGAACGGTACTTGCCAAGCGCGTCTTCAAGGTGTCCTGTCTCTACGAGAACGATGCCAATCCGAAGTCACAACATACCGGCATTCCCATGCATACCACATCGCAGCAGCGCCAGATTTCCCTCTAGGTAATGTAGTGAGAAACTCTATGCGCGATGTGACCGCGATGAATGGGTGGATAGATGTTATGAGCGTCCCCTTTGAAGCGGGGTACTGGGTTGCGCCACCAAGCTCTTGCTGTTATACTTCTTAATGCCTAACTGCATAATGTGGCGGAGGCGAGCGCCATCTGGAAGTATTTCAAGGAAGCGGGCTCGCCGCTCCGTGGACTCTGAGATATTTACGCGCCGACGTGCGCAAATGGCGGACGCCGTCTCCGGTTTGTACATTGTGGAAACGCTGGAGAAGGCGTTTGTTTGAGTTTTCGCGTAACAGAATTAGGTGTTCTCGTATATTGAAATTAGTCCGAAAGCTATCATGTCTGTAGGTTGCGTGTAGGCCGTAGTTTACGATTTTTCCGCGTATTTTAGCTTGAGAAATTTAATTAGTGCATTGAATTTCTTGCGTCTTATGAACGGCCTCGGCATGTGTGGCTCGAAAAAACGACGCCTAACGCGAGCCACCTCCTGGGACACGGGGTTCTCTGCAGTACGGGCTCCTTAACGCTGTCGCTTTAGTATTGGTGCAACAGCGTATGCCTCGCCATGCGAGCGTCTTGGTTGGAGTGCTGGACAGACCATGATTCATGCGTTGTATGCGGACGTGGCGCACCCTGTCGCGATGCAAAAACGATCCGGTGCAGCTTGCGAAGGGGGTGCATCGCAAGTGGGTTATACGGTATGGCCGGACAGAGAGGAGCGTGTTCTCGTAGGAGAGCTTGGACGTTCGGTGTCTGCGATTGGGGGGGGGGGGGGGGGGTGGAGGCAGCATAGGCTACACTGCGACTTAGTAAAAACCGGAAGAGCGACGAAACCAGGCGGTGATTAGCGGCGAGGTGCGTACGTCCACGGCGGTGACCCGATTTTGTACGGGGAACTGGTCTTTCAGCGCAGAGATCGGTGCAGGCGACCCAGATGACGATACTCTCCATTGAGGACATGGTGTGTGCCAAGTGGACGGCGGTAACAGGTTGCGTAATGTGTCCTTGGTCGTAGTTGCTGGCACGGACGTCGGTGTAGTAGAATCGCTAGGGTACGGGGTCAGCGCGAGGGCTCAGTGGCTGGCTCGCGGTACAACATGGACGGACATGTCTCGGAAACGGACCACTAGTCTTCGTGGAGGGAGACATGCTTCGAAATTGTGGATCGGCGCTCGGAGGGCGAATGTCGGAAGTTACCAAGTTGGAAGGTGTTTGCATGGACCCAGAGACGTGAGGCGCGGGGACCAGCATTGGGTCCGTGCGGTCACCGCGGTCGCCGGCCATCGACGGTGGCGAGAAAGGTTCGAAGAGGGCTGGTATCTTGGACGAACCGTTACCGGGGCCGAGATGCGAGTGCGCGCGAACTCTTACAGTGGAGTCGGTGTACTGGAGACTGACTCCGGAGTAGCTCACCTCTCGGTCGACGTCTCGCCAGCAGAAGGAAAGTGGCACGCCTCATCGCAATAGTAAGGCGCATGTAGGGACGCTGGCGCTGCCGGCGTTGAAGGCGTTGGCGGAGACGAAACCGGTATTTCGTGGTCGTTGCTCCGGGAACGGGAACTATTGAACTCCGTCGTGCGCGACCACGCCGGAGCGCAGTAGGGCCGCGGGCTGGTGGTCGGGATGCCGCAAGAGGTTACGCAATATGGCTGGGAGGGTGTACCAAGGGGGATGGCGCATTTCACTGGTTGCACCACGAGGCCGTTTAGCTCAAGGATGGAGTCGACATTGGCGGAACATCCATTTGGGGGAGGCCGTAACGGAGGAAGTGGAGGGAAGAGAGCCGCGGAAGGTCCATGGCAGCAGTTCTCTCGTCTGAAAGGCGCGTTTTCTCGCATCATCCTTGTAGGAAGACGATGCGACGGCGACCGACGAGGCATGCTGTCGTACCTACATTTATTTGGGAAGGCGAAGATGAAGAGCGGAGCTGTGGCGGCGGCGACAAGCCCGGCCGAGGATTAGGGTGCGCTCTGCTCGTGACTCGAGCTCGCCGAGTTGCGCGGTGCGATGGTGACTGATGATGATGACGCTTAAGAATGCACATTGATGTTCTTGTATTTGCGAATGTGCACTGAAGCTGCCAGCGCTTTTTAGAATACATGATTCGCTTTCGTGTTGCGACTAATTTCTCCGAAAGGGCTATCAACCAATTTTTGTAGCATCGCTTATGCTCATAGTACGCGCCTTGTAATTTAAGTGTGCGCTTCGCAAGGTTTCTGTGATGTAGTCAAACAAAATTGGTGCTTTCGCCAATGCTTCTGTGAAACGGTACTTGCGATCGTGCAAGTAAATCTTAGACACGATGCTGAACACAGTTTTAAAAAATGTCAAAGGCGACGGATCGATCAATCGAAGCATGATGACAACGTACTTCCTTCCAGTAAAAAATTTGTAGTGAAACCGCTCCGTTTGCAATTATCGTACTGCTGACGCAATTCACAACCGTGACGGGCTGCCTTTAATATCCTTGTCATGTCTTCAAACGTAATGCAAACAGTTCTCGCTTCCCCATTCGTGACTTCTCCGACAATGGTATTGCACCTAATAAGATATACGATAAGTTATGATATGCGAAAATGTATCAAACGCAAACTTATGGTGGTAGGTTAGAGGCAGTTGGCGCGTGCGTAAAGAAACGAATGAGACAGGCGATTAACCAGAAAACTGGTTCTTCGCTTAGAGGCTCTGACGGCACGCATTCTCACACTCAGGGCCGTTACATGAAAAAAAGAAACAAAGGAAAAGGCTTCTCTATAAAACACTAATGCTGGACTATGGCTCTAACATTCTAAAAGACTTGCTCTTTAACGCGATTGCGTCAAGAGCTCCATGTCGCAGAAAATCCGCTGTCGGCGTAGGCGTCGGCGCCGGCGTCTGCGGCCGGGAAAATCATCCCGAACCATGCATATTTTATGCGGCCCTGAAGTTGTTCTTCTACTGCTGAAGTTGCTCATACCTTGTCTTACGTTCTTTACAAAGTTATTCCTTGGAACTTTAAGAATGGCAACACACAACCAAATGTAACAAAACAAAGCCTTTTATGTTAAATCTTCTCAGACTGAAATATCCCAAGTGCCAAACAATACCAGATGATTGGCTCACGCAAGGGACCGCCATTTCTACCAGTAAGCCCGCCTTCGTGGATAGATTTGGGTGCCAGCGTTTCCCTGTAAACCTTACGGTTCCGTATAAGTGCGGTTGCCTGAAAGCGTGAGAAGCAGTCGGGGATCTTCGAATGCTATTGCGTTCCACTCTTAAATGCGAAGCTTAAGCGCCCATAAAATCTTTTTATGCACGTAGTGAAATATTCATGCTTTCAACGGCAGAACCAAAAGCCTAAGGTAAGAGCCTGCGTTCCGTTACTCAGGAGCAAACCATCATAGGATCAGGCGGCGTTCGTGTTACAGCGTCTACAGCGTGTTACAGGCTCGCGCCTTTTCCCGCACACAACACCAGGACAAGGGATATGCAGCCCGGAGAGGGTGTGAAGATATTACAGGCGTCGCGGATGCAATAAGGGCCCAAAGATGAGGCATATCAGCTGTTGACTGCGGGATGGACCATCCGTCACGTGAACAGCGGGTGAGGACGTTCATAGAACGCGCGCGCGGGTAACTTGAGGGTTGTTGTCGGGGGGACGGAGAGAAACCGAAACTCGGGAAACTAGAAAAATGGCTTTCGAAGACGTTCCATTATATTCCATTCCATTATATGCGGCGCAGAGCGAGGTTAAAAGAAGACGAAACGGACGAAGCGTGGGGAGACACGACGTAGGGGGTCCCGAACAAGGCACGATGTCGGGCGAGCCGAGGCTTTGAAGATCAGCCAAGCGATGACCAAATTTGCCGCCCCGGTTGTCGAATGACCGGCGCTTTCACTCGATCAAAAAGCGGGGTGACGTCTTTATTGAATGGAGAACGATTCCTTTCTCTCTCTCTCTCTCTCTTCCTTTCTACCTGCCTATCTCGCCATATTTCGCTGTGCCTGGTCCCTTCCCTCTCTTTTTCCTTTTGTCTCTCGCTTTTCATCTATTTATTTGTCTCTCTCTCTGTCTGACTTACCCTTATTTATTCTCACTCCCTTTCTCGTGCGTGCCTTCTCTCCTTTCCATCTCTGTAATTGTCTCTCTTTTTATTTCCCTGATTTGTTTCTTCTCTCTCTCTCTCTCTCTCTTTCTGTCTCTTTCTTCTTGTCGTCTGTCTGGTTGTTCCGCTCTCCCAATCATTCTCGTTCCTTTCTTTTCATCTCTCGTTTTGTCTCTTCTTCCGCGATTTTTCTCTACCTTTCCGAAATATTTCCGTCTTTCTTTTCTAGAATGTCTAGTCGTCGATCTGTTATCCCCGTTTCCCTATTATTTCCCTCCCTTTACTTACCTTCCGCCCCTCTTTTCGCTCGCTATCTCTCTCGCTCTCTCCAAAGCCCTCTTCCAGAAAGTTGGAAGGCCGCGGGGAGGGGAGGGTACGGGGGAGCCTTCGTCGCGTTAGCTTGTTTTGTGGGATGCCGCGGCTATCTGGCATGTTGGCCTATTTGGCAGTCGTCCACCACCACAGAAAATTAACACCGGCAGCCAGAGGCGTCAGGCGTGCACCTGAGATTAATAAGACTACGTAGCCCACTGGGGTTTCCAGATTTTATAACATGTTGCTTACACTTAGTGCGCGCGCAAATTCTCACTTCGCCTCACTGCAACACACTCTATGCTTCAGTGCGGAAGCCTCATGCTAGCACCTGAGATAATAATAAAGGCTAGAAGGGCGGCCAAGTAAGGTTTAGTTTTTGTAATAATGCGTTGCTTACACTGTGTATGCGCGAATTCTCACTCGCTTGACTGCAATACACTCAATGCTTCGCTGCATTACAGAGGTGCCGTGCGCTAAAGCCATCAGAAATTACCTTTCTTTTCTTTTTTTCATAACGAAGAAAGCTCCGTGTTTTCGTACAGTTTCCCCTTTGGTCTACTTTTTATTTCAACAAGAGGCGAGCCAATTACGTGTTGATCGCGCGCTTTTCGTTGACGCGTAGCGGGTATTGAAAATCATATCCCACGAAGAATCGGGCGTCAGAGCTAAGCCGTACGCGCAGACGCAGGAGAGTCCTCATGGTTTGAACCATGCTTTCAAAGCTTGTGGACGCACATCTTCAAGTACGTGCACGCTTCCCATTCCGCGTGGCATGCACTCAGTCACTCTGTGCGGCGTCGAATTATTTCGGACAAGATCGCGCTCCGCGTAACCTATGCGGCGTTAATTCTTAACTGATCGTACTAGCGTTCTCGGAAATATGCACTTTGAACTGCAACAAAAACCTGCCATGTTGTCGTTATTGCTGTGGCCTCAACATATGGCTCCGTGATTATGCCGCCGTCTTATTCTTTCTCGTTGTTGGCGCGTGTCCCACTTCCCGCATGAATGCTCTCTTCAGCGTCGTTGAAAACGGAGCGTCGCGGCTTTAATTCGGGAGCGAGGCATAGCGTTGTCAAAGACACAACCAGTGGAGTAGCTAGGTCGTCTGCCACCGGGGGCCCATAGGAGCTGTCACCCCCCCCCCCGGGTGTAGCCGGTGGAAAGAGGGGTGTCTTCACAAGTATATGACACCCCCCTCCCCCCCCCCTCACTGGCCCCCCGGACCCCCTGTTGCTACGCCACTGCACACAACACTTGCGCGGCGTTGCGCAGGCGCTTCCCGAAGCATTTCAAGTTGCTTCACGTGCCTCGGTTTCACCACAGTGCAAGGGATGCGTGCTCCTGTCACAAAATGGGCGTGAGTTGGCGCTGCTGCATCGCGCTCACTGCGGCGCCAGCCAAGCGTCGGAGCGGAAACAAACTTAAATCTCGGAGGCAACGTTGCACGCTGCGGCCCTGGGTGCCGCCATGCTAGCAGAGGTGGCCTGCGGCGCCAGCCAAGCGTCGGAGCGGAAACAAACTTAAATCTCGGAGGCAACGTTGCACGCTGCGGCCCTGGGTGCCGCCATGCTAGCAGAAGTGGCCTGCGGCGCCAGCCAAGCGTCGGAGCGGAAACAAACTTAATCTCGGAGGCAACGTTGTACGCTGCGGCCCTGGGTGCCGCCATGCTAGCAGAAGTGGCCTGCGGCGCCAGCCAAGCGTCGGAGCGGAAACAAACTTAAATCTCGGAGGCAACGTTGCAGGCTGCGGCCCTGGGTGCCTCCGTGCTAGCAGAAGTGGCCTGCGGCGAGAGCCAATAGGCGCGCAGCTCTGAACCCCTCGGCGCCCAATGGATATGTTTTCCTTATACGCAACTTCCAAGTCACGAACAGCAGACGCCTAAGAGCGTGACACAGCGTACTCGAGAGGCAGGTAGCGAGCGCTAAGCGTTAGAGAAAAATAAATACGTGCAACATGGATGGCGAGTATTGTTTGTGGAGAAGTTCCAAAGGGTATAAGCGTGTGTTAGAGTTTATTTGTGTTTACTGTGTAGTACTTACCTAAAACTTTTAGTTATCGTTTGCTGCACCGCCACGGTGGCATTCTAAAAGTGCGAATGCTTTCCCTGTGCAATACAAGTACGGCACTTAGTAGACCGTCGACGTTTTTTCATATTTAAAGTGTACACGAGCGTTTATTGCATTCCGCCGCGACCGCGAATGAAAGCCACGATATGTCGTTAAGTATAGCCGAAAACCGCAGCTAGTGGTTCACCACTGCGGGCCGAACTTGAACGAGTTGTCACTGTAACGAACACAGATAAAATGGCAAGTAAGACGCCTGCGTTTTCTGCGAGGGCCTAAAAACGGGTGAAGTCCAATTGTGTGCGTTGGCGCACGCTGGGAGGGCATTATGCAAATGTTCTAGTCCAAGACTTTGCGGCACGTTCTGATTATGGCCTCGTGCCGGCGCCTTCGGATGATGGGCACTCTCCTGGAAATTGCGAAAATCTGATCTAGAGCAATTTCCATGGTTCCTGCATTGAAACCTTAGCGTTCGGAACTACGGACGGGCAGCTCATTTGTATAATGCTTTGCCGGAGACGGCGGCTTTACCTCGACTGCACTAGTGAAACGGCTTTGGACGACTGTATTCCTTTATTAAAAGTTAGTCCTTAGGAAAGAATCATATACTCTCCCCCCCCTTACCCGTTCTCCCTTACTTCCTAGTTCTCGTTTATTTTTCTTTCTTCTCCCCCGCTGCTTCTTAGCTTACTTTTCCCTGAACTCTGCTGCGCCACCCAATTTGCCTAACTTTCTTGAAATCATTTTAGGAAAGGCCTTCCGATTAGGTCGCGCACGGGTACCGTTATTTATTGTGAATGACGTCTGGGTCAATTTTGAAGTCTGAGGTGTAGTTCGATTCCTTTCCCAAGAGAAATTCGCTTATTCCAGCGAGTTAACAAATCCATAAGGTGTAGTGAGCTTCTAACGAAAAAAAAAATTGTCGACCTAAACGATGAAGAATGACGCAAAGCCGCACAGTCGCTGGCTCAGACACGCACATGTGATCGTCTTATCATGCTTCACGGAATTGTCAGTTCTTCTGTTCATGCCTATGTGCCTATATCTTTCGGCACCAGCTCCGTGCGTAGCACCGGATTCACTGATTCGATTAACATTGTCCCGCTTAGGGTGCAACTGAACTGCTTTATATTTACTTTCCTTCCGCCAACAATCGAATTGTGGAACAATCTTAATGGATCCGCTAGACGACTACCCACGGAACAATTTTCTGCATAAGGGAAAAAATGTATATTCTGTTAGTATTTATCAGTTGTCTTAACTTTGATCTGCATTCTGTAAAACTGTTTTGCTTTTTTGTGGGATCAATTAACCTGTTATATTCTGCAAACGCGTTCTTTTTTTCCTCGAAGTTGTGTATTGACCCACACCCCCTGCTATGCCTCGTATGGAGACAGCAGTAGCGGTAAACAAAAAAAACATAAGAAAGTTCGGTGTCCTCCAATGTCAAAATACGCAATTGAATTTTAAAAAAATCACTTTTGGGCAAGCATTGAGCGCGAGATCACCGCGACCTTCCGCCAAGCGCGATTGCATGGGTTCGATTCCCAGATCAACGATAAATGTTTTGAAAAGCTTCGAAGTTTTCTTTCCTAATTCGAAGAAGTTGCTGTTTTACGAATTTTCCCAACACAATTGAGTGGCGGTAATTTTCACGGTTAGTGTGAGGGCTCTCTTCTCGTGTGTGCGGGAAGAGGGGTCAGAAAGAGGAGGAAAAAATGAACAGGAAATACCATCCGCGTTTACTGAGTCCACTAGGTCGCATAAAGCGCAACAATGTTTCCACTGTCTTCTGGAAGGATGAACAGTCGCATCTACGTTGAAAAATTGTCTTTTACAAAAGGGGTTGGTCATTGAAACTGTTAAACACAGCGGTGCGTGAGCGGCCCTGGGCACGATACTGCGGACACTGGCACAGAATATGGCTGAGGCTTTCTTCTTAACCACGGTACTCAGAAGATGTGGTGTCAGCCATTTCTATGCGGAAGGCGTAGGCATTCGCGAATGCAACGCCCACCCATAGTCCACATGAAAGGGACGTGTCTCTTCGGGGCAGTCCTGATGGCAACTTGAGAGTTAAGTCAAGATCCAGGTAATGGGGTCGAGTACGTCTGTTGTTGTCCAGTGACGTAGGGTACATTGGTCTACAGTTATGCGAAGGTTTCGTTTAACGAAGACTTCTCGTACCATCCGTCCAGTTGAAAGCGGGATCGATAAATGCTGCGGTTCTTCCTTGGCTAATCGAGCCACTTCATCCGCACGTTCTTTTACCCATAATGCCACAATGATTCTGTGACCACCGAGAAACGACGTGATGCCTCTTGTATGCTAAGTGACGCATCGTTTCTTCAACATCAAATACTAGTACATCACGTGATCCGCGACGCATGACTGACAGTGAACTCTGCAGTGCCGCCCTTGATTCGCAGAAAACTGACCATTGACGTGGCTGTTCACCATCAATGAAATGCGGTGCGACACGAACGGTGACGACTTCAACAGTTGTGGATCTTGTCCAGTGCCACATTTTAAAATTTATGGTCGCGGCTTTCCTTGGGATGGCAACAACTGTGGTTGAGCTGTTCTGCATAGGACCGAGTTGTCCGCGTATACGCGGTGCTTATTAGTTTTTTAACCGCACGAATCTTTTAAGAGTAGCCTGTGGCAGATAGTGCAATTCCAGCCCTTGATCTAAATGACTGAAAGAGCAGCCAAAATGCTTAATTAAAGAATCAACAAGATTACGCAGATTAAAATGATTAGACAAGTAGTTAGCGTAATCATGCTGGCTATTCAGTTAAGCATTGCGATTTTCTGGTATAATTAATGGCCTGCCTCCTCGAGTAACTAATTGCGGAATATAATTGTGCTTTCTCCCACAGGTAAATTTCAAAAAAATAGTGCAGCTAAAAAAGCACCCTTTATGTGCGTGTACCCGCTGTGTCTTTCACATAAGAGGAGCATGATAAGCTGATTCATAGCTGGTGATCACATGTACGCTTTCTTCTCGACACCAGGTGCAGTCAGGTAAACTTTGGGCTTGAATAAGAGGTGCGAACAATGACTTGTGCTGAGCTGATATGGTCTTGTAGAACGAGGTACGTGGTCTCTTAGTGGGTAGAGAAAAATGTTGACGAAGTGTACGGGCAAGAGGCCTTGTGTGTGCCCTTAGCGCTTCAACTGTAATGTGCGTCGTGTTGAGGTAATCTCGAGTGATCGCGATAGCTCCCGCAGTTTATGTACTTTCAGGGAAGATCCTAGGCAAAGACGAAGGACCTAAAACTTGTATGCTTATATAGAATCAATATGCAGATACAGCTCAGCAAACGAGTCTCTCCTAAAGAGAATACAGCACAATGGGACAAATGCTGAAATCCTATGGACAGCGGGGCACTGGCACGGATGGGGAAAACGCAGCCGCTCAGGCAGTTGCCGCGCAAGCGGGTGGGCCTGATTACACATACACCTCCCCACACTCCATTTCCTCGCCAAACCCCGCGCACCAAAATCCATACCTAAAGATATTGGCCGAAGGCACTCCTAGCAGAGCACTGATGCATTACATTCGCACTAAAACAAAAGCAGACAGTACACGTAGACTATTAGAGGCTACACCAGTACATGTGTTTGACGACAAGGGTGGGCTTACTCGCACGGAAGAGTTCTTTTTTTTTAATAAGGTTATGGCTAACGCTGCATACACACCGCACATACTTGAGAAATGGCACCAACCCAGACAAGCTACGACTGCGAACACTTATACCCGATGCACACATTGCCAGGAGTCATGCAGAGCAGACTTGCAACACTTCATTTGGAGCTGTGCAGCTTTTTCACAAGGGAGATCCAACATTCAACATTTACTACACGGAGACATTGGAGACATTCGAACACTAGGAATTGGAATACAAACTAACCCTGCAACACAGAAAGCCATTGCGACATGACAGACAGTGGCTTGTTTCGAGTAGTGTAGAAGGGGTCGACCAGCCCATGCGAGAGTGGCGGAACTGAACATGCACCTAAACCTACATAAAGCGGAAGATCAAAGACTGAGATGAAGATGTGCTCCAGCCAACAACCCGGGATCCCACATTCCTTTCCCTCCTAATCGCCAACAGCGGCCTAGAACCGTCCCCTTTCTTAAAATAAAGGCATTATTCATTCCTTCCAACAAGCTTGTGTATGCCAGTGTTTGTTAAGAGGAAGCTTTAGCGTAAGAGATGACGTCAAAATGCATGGGAACGTAGAAATACTTCTGCTCGGAATCCACTACACCGCATTCGATTGCGTGTGTTGCCTATCAAAGAAAAAACTTAGTTTGATAGCTGGAAGAAGCATATTTTAAACACGAGCTTTCTTTCCCTACATTCTTGCATTTGGCGTGGCTGCCTGACTGCTGGGTGCTGTCGACTGCCATCTGAGCAGATATATTTGTCGATGCATTTGCCAAGGTTATATGTGCGCCGAATGAATACACCGGCGAACGCACTGATAAAAACCCTTGTGGTTCAACCAAGTATGCGCACCTCTGTTTTGGGTAACAAAAGTTAAGGCAGATATTATTTCACGGCGACTGTCGGCATTGTAGCGGCATTGCAACGCGGCATTGCAGCGACACATCGTATTTATAAAATGACATTTGCCTAACTTCCGCAATGATCATTGTACGAATTCCGTTGCTTCCGCTACCTGTGTCATACTCCAGTATCGTCCTACTTTACTAGGGCGTCAACGCAGTGACGGCGACGGAGAGATGAAGAAGCGGTGACTTCGACGGAACGACACAGGCAGCATTGCGGCGATGGTTTAACGACAATGAGATTACCATTTCTAAACTATGACGATGGTATAACGGCGACAGTGTGACGACGACGACGTGAGCACAATGGTTTGACAACTAGCGTGCGACGACAATGGCGTGACAAGAATCTGGTGACGAAGCCGGAATACAAGGACCATGGAGGCACCACGATGGCATGACGACGAAGGTATCACAGCCAATTGTATGGCAACAATGGCATGGCAACGATGGCATGGCAACGGTGTCATCATCAGCATTGAAAGACGAAAGCATGATTACGATAGAATGACGAAGAAGGGTTGACGCTGTTAGAACAAAGGCGGTATGATGATGATGATAACATGTCTCGAACGAGATGACGAAGCTAAAGTGACGACGATAGTCACACGATAGCGTGGCAACGACCCCAGCATGTCGACAATGGTGTGGCGATGACTG
This sequence comes from Dermacentor variabilis, assembly GCF_050947875.1. Taxonomy (NCBI): domain Eukaryota; kingdom Metazoa; phylum Arthropoda; class Arachnida; order Ixodida; family Ixodidae; genus Dermacentor; species Dermacentor variabilis. The sequence continues at coordinate 18,424,366 of NC_134578.1, read as the reverse complement.
CGGGACAATGGCTTGACAACGACGGCATGGAGATATTCGGATGACAAAGTGGGAATGACCGCGAAAGCATCACGACAGTGGTGTCACGACAAATGCACGACGACGACTGTATGACGATGGCGCAGTGACGATGCTGGCTCGACAATGGCATGGGGAGAACGGAATCAATACGAGTGTATGACGAGAATGGCGTGGCGACGACTGTATCGCGAATGGCATGCACTGCAGCGCAGCGAAAGCGAGGACACGTGACGAAACGGAAAGCAGACTGAAGCACTAACTTTCAACAGTGAAATTTGATTTATGTATTGGTTGTACTTATATGCACACACAACCACGTGTACAGTGATGTCAGGACCCCTATATATAGTGTTCTACAAGTGAGCATGAAAAAAGTATTTTAGAAACAGAACCAGAAAACCCGGGTAGTGCCCTGCAGGTGTACTCATCTCTCAAGGCATGCGCAAATAATCACGTCCTTTGGTTGACATTTACAATGAAGGTCGACTGTCTCATTGGTAAGTGGCAGAGAGCGTGCGCTCGACTTCTGTGATTATTCTTAGTTTCCCATTTGCTTGCTCTCTGCCGCTGACCAATGCAGAAGTCAACCTTCATCGCCGTTGTTTACCAAAGAACTTGAACCACCTAACCCACAAACATAAAGAGTAAAGTCAATCGATTATTAATGGAGAAGGACAAGAAAAGCGGCAAACACAACACGGGCAGAAAGAAAAAGAAAGGCGTTAGAGAAATAAAACCAATCATCACAAAAACCAAGTATCGCCCGCTACACTCTATGTGTATGCATAGTAGAGCGCAGGATACATAAGCAACACTTGAATTTCCTATGACGAGCAGATTACCAGTACGTGTGTAGATTCAGTGCATGTTGGACAGTATCAGCGCACGAATAACGAAATGCAAAGGACCAATCTACAATGTGCAGTATGAAAGCACAGCACTATACAGATACTATGCGTGGTCAGTGAAAGTGCAGTCAAAGGGAAACTGACAAGATTAATGGCAAGTTTAAACAGGAATGCATGATGATCGCATTATGAACATGCCACTGAACGACCCTTTCTCTCCCTATAATGTGTACAGAATTAAGTATACTGTCTATAAAAATAAAACAATTGCACGCGCGAACCCAAACTCCCGGAGCTCAGAAAATGATGAGAATACACCGTAAAGCTACGGTACATTACGTTCTTTGTAGGTGAAGGAAATGAGCCCGCAACCCATGCATAAACTTTTTTTTATGCAAGAGAGCAATGACCTTCGCTCGCGTTCGATCGCCCAAGATTCAGTGGGCCTTCGCTTCCTCTGTAATAATTATTCGTTTTTTAAGGCGAATATTCATTATCCACTGCTGATAGCGGCCACCAGACCACGAGTGACCAGCACGCTTCCATGTAACGTGACGCGATAAAGTTAATGGCACCATTTCTCATTATATATAAACGCTTAGTTCTGTTGGTTAGACCTGACAAGCAAGTTTTTAGTGCAGAAGCTTGTACTTTTTTATTGGAACACGGTACACATACGTTTACAATATTATTTAAACCTAATAGCGAAGTCGTTAGTGCAGAATCTAGTACTATAGTAGATTATAGTTTCTTTTCCTTTTTTTTTTGGTTGATACACGGGATGCATGAGATCTTGGTGATTGATGATCGTTAATATTATAGCTCAAAGTGAGTGGCATCGTTCCCTGGCTGTAATTTGGCGTTTTCAATTACATCATGACTTTTATTCTTTTCGTTTATTACCTGCAAAATGTGAGAAATTTTGGCCTCAGAAAGAACTGGCTATTCCAGGATCTTATAGCTAAAAAGAAGAAGAAAAAAAGAAACGAATCGGCAATGTAATTGTCAGAGCAAGTCTGCAATGAAATAACGGGAAATAAACGGGCAAATGTAGAGACTGAAACGAACAAACAAACGTTTAGAACCCTACCGCAAGCATGAAGAGGTCATTAAAGTTATTTTGTGCTTACCTTGTACGACGATAGGCTATCCGAAAATGTCACGCTCGCAAAAATTTGTTGACTTACTCTACACGAAGTCAATGTAAACATTGTTTAGTGAACCTTATAGACAGTTAAGTATGAACCTTAAAACTCCGGAAATTACGGTAGCTACCCGCCGTGGTTGCTCAGTGGCTATGGTGTTGGGCTGCTGAGCACGAGGTCGCGGGATCGAATCCCGGCCACGGCGGCCGCATTTCGATGGGGGCGAAATGTGAAAACACCCGTGTGCTTAGATTTAGGTGCACGTTAAAGAACCCCAGGTAGTCAAAATTTCCGGAGTCCTCCACTACGGCGTGCCTCATAATCAGAAAGTGGTTTTGGCACGTAAAACCCCAAATATTATAATTACGGTAGCTGTCCAGTTATCTGTATATCAACTATGTGCATACACTATTTCCGTACGGTTACGGTAAATCGAAGGCTATCGACGTTTTCATAGCTATTGTCTCTGAAAAGGCAAGCCTGTAAGAAGGCAAGCCGGCATACAAAAATCTTTGAAAAAAAAGTTTATTGACGGCCTAAGTTTGTTATATTTAAAGTGTGCAACGAAGTCTTGCAGCGTACAGTCAACAAGCCCACTTTTATTTTCGGGAAACGTGAGCACAAGCTTTACTTGGTAATTCCTAAACGCCCACATAATTTTTTCTAAATATTGCTATGGCGAAATTTGACGAAAAAGGATACAGACAGTCAAATAATCTGGTATAATGCAGAAAGCTGCGTACATACGAAGCAAAATTGATATTTGCGGGCATAACTTGGCCTTAGTGCTCCTAAAGTTCTAATACTTGCGGCCTGACACGGAAAAGGCGTTTCAAAACCGTGAAGAATATTAGCCAACTTTGTAAACTATATGTGCTTAGCTTGCAGTGGCCACATGAATTTCGACCGCGTCTAGTCTGGTCTACTTGACCGTCGATAGGCAAAAGAAAACATGTGCATTCCATTTAAAAAAGTAAACGAGAAAGCTTTAACCAAGCACGTTTTGAAGTTGAAGGAAACCGAGGCTGGGGGGGGGGGGGCATGTTTCGGCTTCAGTTTCATCGTTAGTAGTGATGCTTCTCCCGCAAAATAATTGACAACTTAGTTTCAAAGGGTTCCTTACCGTTAAAAGTGACTTATTGTGTTTCGTTTCAGTTTATTCAATATATTGGTTCAAACGTGGGTAATTAGGTAGCGACAAATCTACTCACTAGTCCCTAACAAGTACAAAACATTGACCATCCTTCCATAAACCTTTTTATCTTTCTTTTATTTATTTTTTACAGTGAAGGTGTATATGGGGGGGGGGGGGGTCTAGGATCCTGGAATTATTTTGCGTCCGTTCACAGGGAACTATCATCATTAATGGCTCATACCCCGGCAAGCACTAAGTGCACATACCCCCGTAAGCAAGCAAAAATGCAACGGATCACAGCCCCGTAAGGCAGAGGCTACAAGCACTCAGCAAAGTGAAGCGAACAGTGCATGCTTTCTGTGGAATCACGTGTACAACATGTCGGCGGGCATGTCGAAAACTATCGTCAGCAATGGCTCATGCCCCCGTAAGCGAGCAAAAAGGAAATGCAACGGCTCGTACTCCCGTAAGGCAGAGGTTACAAGCTCTCAGCTAAGTGAAGTGAGCAGTGCATACATTCTTTGGAATCACGCATACAAGATACAGGACGACATGCATGTGCTTCAATAAGGAACACGTTCAAAACAAACCCCTGAGCCGCATAATTGATGGTAAGGCGCTCGCGATGGGAATGCGAAGCACGTACTGCTCCCCGCATACGTTTCCCGGAAAAGATTACCGTTGCGAATGCTACCGCGATGTCGGCAGTATGCGACGTGGGGTGCGACGTCTCTAGACTTTCGTAAATAAAATAGCTAGCCTAGCGACTGAGTTCAGTGCTGTTGCAGCACCGCTATGAGTGATGGCGTGCTGTCAAAATTACCGTTACTTCCGTTCCTACCCATTACTATAATGTAGCACTGTTATCGTTACTCTAGAGCCATAAAAGCATTGCATACCGTGTGAACAGTTGTAGTGGTGGCTTTCAACAGCTTCATTGGACATCAAGTTTCGGAGGGCCGGGATGGCGAGATTTTTGAGAAAATACATCCCGCTTTGCGCTTACTTAGTCGCTATCTTTCATGGCCTTTTAATTGGTCACTTGATCGTGGGCGATATCAAACTTAGCCAGGCGGTAAAGTTTCACTTTGATCTCAGAGAAGCAGAAAAAAAAAATTCTGTAATGCCTTCACATTTAGAATGACCGTGCTTTTGCATGGTAAAAAACGCGCTACACTGCATGAAAGGGACCACTGTATGCGAGTTGTCCGTGCTAAGCGTGCGCTGGCACTAAGTGAATAGACAACTGTGCAGCAGTTCAGCCAACACTTTTCTTTTAGTCATATGTAATACTAGTCGCGGGTGCGTGATTGGTTGTTCGCAACACATAGTAAATTACATATAACTTCCTCAATCATACTCGGTACTCCATTGACAGCGTTACGACACGCTTGATGACAGCGTGCCTCTACTTTATACGTTAGCGAGAAACCTGTAGTAAACGTGAATCGCCCGATTTTTTGGTTTCTCCGGAACAAAATAGGCGCATGTCTTCATTCAGACTACCCTGTAGAAACGGGATGCACGACTGGGAGCACCGTTTTACAGCGAAGCTGTATACGGCTAGCTGATTCGTCCATCCATCCATCTGTCGGTCGCCTAATTCGGTCTTCTGTCAGTCGGCTCCGGCGTAACCCCATGCGCATGCGCGCAAAAAAGAGAGAGAAGGAGAGGCGCGCGATTAGCAAACATCACCTAGCCCGCACAAGGCCTGTTTACTCCGATCTATGACGTCACGTTACCTGGCCTGAAAGTTCCACTGCAAGGCTGGCGTGATGAAAGCGCTGACGTCAAAATCGCTCTTGCAGACTAATAATAATATAATATTTGGGGTTTTACGTGCCAAAACCACTTTCTGATTATGAGGCACGCCGTAGTGGAGGACTCCGGAAATTTTGACCACCTGGGGTTCTTTAACGGGCACCTAAATCTAAGCACACGGGTGTTTTCGCATTTCGCCCCCATCGAAATGCGGCCGCCGTGGCCGGGATTCGATCCCGCGACCTCGTGCTCAGCAGCCCAACACCATAGCCACTGAGCAACCACGGCGGGTCTTGCAGACTCAGGAGCATCCCCATTAGATCCTATGGCAGTCGGGCCGGGTAACACGATGTCATGGATCGGAGTGAAAAGGCATTGTGCTATCTAGGTGGTGTTGGATCAGCTGTACCAGTAGTGACGTCGTTGCTTTCTCTCGCAACCGAGCCCGCGCGCAGCAGTTTCTCTCCGACTCCCAAATGGGTAGGCCCCGTCTCATACCTACTCCTTAAGAGCAGACAGCTTTCGATCAGCAACGCCGCCAGCAGACCCGGGAACGAGCGCGCCTACGCCGTGCCGATGCTGCAGTCCGGGCACAAGAACAGCATCGTGCAGCCGAGCGCAAGTAGCAATTGCGTACCGCTGATCTGGCAGCCTACCAAGCCATCGTTTAATTACCCGCCGGGATTAGCCCAGCGATAAACACCAAGGCCGCATGTTACAGCTTCGCTGGTTAGCCGCCTGCTCGGGCAGTGATTTTTCTTCTTATATTTTAGTGTTTGTTGCGTAAGCATTTCTTCAATTTTTTTGTTGAAAAAACACTGCTAACATAATTCACACAGTGGGTCCTCGACCTTCGCAGCAAATCTTCAGTTATTAGTAGAGGGGGTGCAATAAACACACACACAGATGAAACAGAGGCACTACGAGCGCTTGTGCTTTCTATACTTTATCTGTATAGATGCGTGTTTGCGTGGAAAATTTATGTAACTTCTAATAATTTGTTTCACCAGCTTGCCCAACAAGGAGGGCTCTTAGTGGTCCTAAAATTTCCAGTTGAGCATGTGGATATGAGATCTATCGAAAGGGTATGTGTTCATACCTAATTAGGTATCTATGCTGATAAAGACTTCACATTGACGTACGGGCCGATGAAGTGCTAATACAATGAGCAGCTACCTTTTTTTTCATCTCTTGCGTTTTAAGTTCAAATGACAGCGTTTGCAATACAGTGCTTGCACGGGCCAAGAGGTTAATAGGTATATTAGAAATTAGGCAACCCGGCATTGGGGAACGCCATCGGCCATATGTGCAAAAGAACGCAAAAGGCATGCGGAGGAATTGGCGTTTTCCTGTGCGTAAAGCCAACTGGGATGCCGCTCCAAAAACTCTCATTTCTCGTGAAGATCGGCGATGCGCCCTGTTTATTGCGTGAAAGACTTCATATTTTGGCGCATTTCTCGCCAAGTGGTCAGTCGCGGCATGGCAGCGCCAGCACTCGGAGAAAGCGGCAACTATGGTCTGAAACCTAGTTTGTGGAGAACCCGCTGCTGGCGCTGCAAGCTAATCGCGATCGATCAAGAGGGCTCCCGGCGCCTCCTCCAGATGCCGCTTCCTGGCTAGACGGAAAACAGACTGGAAGGAGAAGCGGCAATAAATTATATCCGAAAATTAACAGCCGAATCTTTCCAAGGTAACGACGAGGTTGTATATGAAGAAGAGCATGAAAGAGACCCAGGGGGAAAAGGAGCTGGTGCTGACAAATTTCAACTCGAAGAAAGCCGAAGAGAAAATTCCTAAGCGCACAGCCACAGGGCTGGACGATGTTCCTGTTGGGCTGATTAATGAACCAGGACCAAAAACTAAGGAAGCTTTGGCTAAAGCAGTGGAAAAAAACTTCACAAGATAGACGAATGCCAGACAGTTGGCGACAAAGTAGAATGAATTTATAAAGGTAAGAGGGAGAAAGAATTCATTCGTATAGACCGTTGACCATTACATCGGTAATATGCAGGCTAGCAATGTTGGCAATCATATTAAAGCTGCAAGAATGGACAAAGTATAATAGAATTTGGGAGAGCTTCAGAATGACTTCAGAATAGGTAGACGCTTGGATGATAACTTATTTGTTCTTACTCAGTGTATTGCAATATAAAAAGTAAAAAGCAAGCCGTTATGTGTGGCCTTTTTAGACATTACAGGAGCCCATGACAACGTAGACTGCAACATTTTGCGGGATATTCTGGAAGGGGAAGGCTTAGGTGACGATTGTCTACAGCTTTTGAGAGAGATTTACCTAGAAAATACCGTTTGCGTTGAATGCGAAGGGATGAGGGGCGAGGAGAAAGTTGCTATCAACACGGGACTGAGGCAGGGGTGCCCTTTATCCCTATTGCTGTTTATGACGCACATGGTGAAGATGTAGAGGGCGCTCGAAGGAAGCGATATCGGGTTTAATCTCTCATACAAACAGGCGGTTACAGTAGTAGAGCAGCTTCCAGGTTTATTTTATGCGGACGACATTGTGTTGCTAGCTAACAAGCAATTTGATTTTCAACGTCCGGCTAATACCTGTGGACAGGAAGGCAACAATTTAGGTTTGAATTTAGTGTTAGAAAATCAGGTGTTATGGTATTCAAGAAAAAACGGTGTACAGGCAGTGTCAACACAGGGCCAGGAATTACTTCGGGTAACAGAAGATAAATACCTTGGTATATGGATAAACGAACGCAATAGATATATGGAAACATAGGAGAAAACGATAACGGTGAAGGGGAAGAGAAATGCTGCCATAATGAAGCACATAGCGCTATGGGAATACAATAGGTACGAGGTCCTCCGAGGTATGTGGAAAGGTGTAATGGTTCCAGGACTTACTTTTGGAAATGCGGTTGTTTGCTTTAAATCAGGGGTACAATCAGGACTCGATGGGAACCAAAGGTCAGTGGGTCGCCTCGCATTGGGCGCTTGCGGGAACACTACAAATGAAGCTGTGAAGGGTGATGTGGGCTGGGCTAGTTTTGAAGTGAGGAAAGCTTACAGTGAAATTGATTATGAAGAACGACCGAGGAATATGGAAGAAAGTAAATGGGCTGGGAGAGTGCTGAGTTATCTGTAAAGGAAACACATTGATTCACAGAGGAGGAAAAGAACTAGGAAGATTACCAGCAAGTATGCGGTCTGTAGGGTGGGCAACACAGCAACAAAGAACGTCATGTGGAAAGTCACAGGGGCTGAAGTAATCTCAAGGGTGGCGGCAGTGGGAAAGAAGCGTGCCATGAGTAATTACATAAGAGGAAAAAACGAACTCAGGAAACAAACAATTTATGATAACTCAAAGTGAAGTTCATTACTTTTCAAAGCGAGATCGGGATGCCTTAAAACAGGCACTATAAAGCGATATGTAACTGCGGTAAAGCTGCTTACTGCAGTAAAGCTAGGGAAACGATGGAGCATGTTTTATTAGAATGTGGAGACGTCTGCCCAGCGGTCGATTTAGGAATCACTGGCCTCCTTGAAGCCCTAGGGTTCAGCGAGAGCAGTGGAAAGATAAAGATGTACGCAATACAGATTAGTAAGAGGCGATTGGAAGATTGGTGGAAGAAAAGTAGGGGAATGACAAAAAGCGGAGACGTGCAAAAGCAAAGTTCGCAATAGGGGATCAGAAAATTCCGTTGTGGGAATTCCTTGGGTTCTTTTTTTTTTTTTGTTCTTTAACCTGGGTAGGACATTAGGCAATATATTAGCAAGTGCTTGGTGGCGCAACCCACTGCCCCATTCCAAAGGGGACGCTCATATCCATCCATCCATCCATCCATCCATCCATCCATACATCCATCCATACATCCATCCATACATACATACATACATACATACATACATACATACATACATACATACATACATACATACATACATACATACATACATACATACATACATACATACATACATACATACATACATACATACATACAGAAGCAGCTCATTGGCGCGATGTAGAAGCCAGCGATGGAACTATATACTAAACAACAAATAAAAAAAATCAAAAGAGAAAAGCTTTACATAATTTCAAGAAACAGCGCGCTACGGTTTGAAGACAGATCAGAATGTCGGGGAACTCTATGTTAGATGCGAAAATTTGCCGTTGACGAATATACATGCAAAGTGCGCGGTTGAAATATCGTAGGTAACAAGATGTATTGTATGCACATTTCGCAATATCAATCCAGACGCAAATTAATGGGTAGAGAGGAACTTACAAGCCTTAATGATATGTCGCAGTTGAATGGAGGGATAGTCGCCCTGGCGTAGGCATTGGAATTTAAGCATACTTGAAGAAACGTAAGTATATATGTGCAGGAGACTTGTAAAGTACCGCCGGTGTATTGGGGGCCTAACGGATGGCACCACACAAAGGAAAAGGCACAACATAATCATGTGGCGACATATTTATCAGATTCCGTTATTTGCTAGCACTAACTATGTATCTTAAGGATCCATAGCAAGGACAGAAGGACAAAATTAAGGAGATTGGTGGCATCCGCCACCTCCCAGTTTTAAAAGACAAGCACCACCCCTCCTTCTCTTCCCCAATGAACTAAAAATATGCATCCAAATATCCATCCATCAATCCATCCATCCATCCATCCATCCATATATTTGTCCGTCTGTCCATCCATTCGCCCACCCAACCAGGGATAGCTGCTTGCTATTAGTCACTGTGGTAGCCTACTGGCTATGGCGTTTTGCCGCTAAGCTGGAGATCCCGGATTTGATTCCAAGACATTCTGTACAAAAGAGAAAGCTTGTCCATCTGAGTGCCATTTGAATTCAGTCACTCAAAGGAAGAACATGGTGTTAAGAATACCCGAAAATATGGAAGCTTTATTCAAAGGAAGAGACAATTCCGTCTCAATAACTTGCGAAGCTCCTGCTTTACACTGCAGTAGCCTTCGTAGGCCTCCTTTTCTTTTTGATATCTTATCACCGTTAGAAACTAATTTCGGGAAATCTTGAAAATTTTACTTTAAAAATTTAGATTTATCAACAGCTGTTTGTTAACTATTCTTGACAGTCTTGTGTGCGAGTGATTGGTTCAAATATTATGGCGTGCAACAACCGCGGCAGGCTGAAGAAAAAATGACCTCGTATTTGAGAAATTAAAAAAAATATAATCGTGGGGTTTTACGTGCCAAAACTACGAGCTGATTATGAGGCATGCCGTAGTGAGGGACTCGGCAGTTTGGACCACCTGGGGTTCTTTAACGTGCCCCTAAATCTACGTACACTGGTATTTTCGCGTTTTGCCCCCATCGAAATGCGGCCGCCGTGGCTGGGATTCGATCCCGCGACTTCGTGCTATAGCAGCCCAACACCGTAGCCACTAAGTAAGCCCTGGGGGTTGCGAAATTTCAAGAGCTGTTAATTTCATATTGAGACGGCCCACCTAAACATATGAAGCATTGCGTATTTCGTCAAAGGACACCTACCTAGTTTGATTCGAAAGTTTAATCGTATTAATTCTTCTTTCAGCAGAGAGAGAAAAAATTGAACTTTGGCGCCACATTCACACTGCGCCTTCAGAGAGCTGTACATATTCGCTGCAATAGATAAGTTAGCGTAGTGAAAAACATTGTGCTGATAACGTTTTTCTCAGGCTAGCATTGCAGACGTGCTTGATGTTCCCGTGCCTCCATTTACTTAGCAACTCAATTGAAAATAATTGTATATTATACAGGATTATACTGGTATTCATTGTATATTTATACTGGGGTCAAAAAAGTCTCAAGCGAGTCGAGTGGTTTATCCGAAAGAGCTATCGATACGTGGCTAATTTATTTTGCCGACATTCGTTTCGCGTTCCCAATCTAGGCGGCCCAGCTCTTGTGTTCCCTCATAACTCGTCTATATTGTCACGTGGTGGTGACGTTGAAGAACACAGTGGTGATACTGTGAAAGACAAAACTAACTTTTATTGGGCGAACCTGTGCCCACAAAAACAGGCTACACTTATAACACAATGATAGCGGCGAACGCGGTCGGCGATCGTCGAAAATCTGATCAGCGGGTCAAGCGCGTCCGCTTTTATACAGCAGTCGTCGAATGTTCCAGACTAATCGTTCGGACCCGCGTGCCTTCCACAAAGTTCTACACCATTCGCGTCAGGTGATGAAATCAGATAACATAAGGTTCGGCGACAACAGACAGCGGATAGAAGCATCGATAATACCGAATTGGATGGGCCGACGACGCCACGTGTGAGGACTGTGGTAACGAGGAGACTTTTCACCACCTTCTTTGTGACTGTCCTCGATATAATTTACAGAGACAATCACTCGCAACCGCGATAGCGCGCTTTGACCAAAGACCTCTCACAGAGGAACTTATTTTACAATACCGCCATCACAAGCCATCGCAGCAGAGGGCGACGAGGGCACTGTTGCGGTTTTTGAGGGCGACAGGATTGGACAGGCGGCTGTAGCCTGAACAGATGTTGATAGTGCGGCAAGTGTCACTGTGCTGTGCGATGACAGTATTCGGTGCCAGTGACCGATGGTGACTGTGTGTCTAGGCTCCTTCTTTTCCTTATCTCTACTTTGTTACCACTTTACCTCCCCCTCCCCTCTCTCCCCAGTGTAGGGTAGCCAACCGGATCTTTTTCTCTGGTTAACCTCCCTGCCTTTCCCCTTTCCTCTCTCTCTCTCTCTCTCCAGAAACTTCGGATACATGCAGGCGCGTCCCACGCTGTGCGATTACATTTGTTAAGCGGCGAAACGTGGTTGCCCGACAAAGATAAGTACACGTGTCAATATAATGTCTTGCAACCTGAACAGCCACCCTCACTTATGAGCGTTAGAAAAGTCAGAATAGACTGAACTTTTCGGTGGTGTAACAACCATATTATTAATTATTATTAATAATGTAAGCGTAATACATACATCATATTAATGTAAGTTGCACCCCTAAAAGTGAATAAGAGCGTGCAGGTGTGAGTTATGAACTGATCTGCACCCTTATTCACTTTTAAGGGTGGAAACTATTCTACAGTGCACCCGTTTGCAGAGGAGAGAAAGAAAAATAGAGAAAGAGAGGAAGGAGAGAAAGGAAGAAAGAAGAAGACAGGAATAGAGATTGCATCACACATTCACATGCGGAGTACGAGCGTTAGAGACGAAAGTCCAGTCCTGCGGTTGACAAAAATTCCAGTACAGCTTTGTGAGCCTCATATCCAGTGGACGCACCACAACTGTACATGAAAGCCAACACACATTCAAGCCAAGGGAAGTTTTATGGGCGTGTGGAGGCGGGGAAACATTGCAAGACGTGGAGGAGAGGGGTGGGTGGGAGGCGGACATGTGCTATGGGAGTGCCGCACGCTATTCGGCGGAGTTAGCCTAGAAACGGGCCCCACTGTTGCCAGAGCAAGGAGTAAAAAAAAAACGGAGCAACGCCGCCAGCTTGCTTGACAGGCAACAAATTGCTTCACGCGCGCACTCCTGATGAAACGCCGCTTCTACTCTGGTTGCTGCCAGTCCATCGCATGCTCCTTGGTTCTTTTGTCTTTTCTTTTGTCTCTTTGTTTACGTCACTTCTTTTTTTTGTTTTATTTTGGTTCGGTTATTCTTGCTCCGCAGCGCGTTAATGACTCCTGTTTCTCTCCCGCTGATTGGAAATTAACGATAGCTCCGGGAAAGCAGTCGCGTTAGAATGACGCCTCTTTCCGAGGATGTTCCTCCTTTTCTTTCTCTTTCTTTTTCTTTTCTGTCTCTTTTCTCTCTTGTGACTCTTGCTTCTTGGACACGAAAAGCGCATCGATCGCGATGAGAAACGCGCCGATTCGACGGCTATTTTCCCTGAAAGGCCCATTTAGACGACTCGCGTCGAACCCCCAACGAACTGGGCTTTTTTTTTTTTTTTTGGCACCCGACAACCCCCGGCATTTCGTATACGGCCGGGAAAGGGCAAACAATTGCGATGAGCTGAAACACATCTTTTCTTTTTTTTGTGCATCACGTTCATAGTCTTGTTTTTCTCCCCGCTCATTTCGCTCTGTTGAGCTGCAGTGCCGACAGGGGCGTTTTGTCGTACAATGATAAATTACATTTGCGACTAGCGTTATATGCTTCGAAGAGGTAAACTGCAAAGTTTCTTTTTATTATCTTTCGCTTCGTTGGAGTGCTGCTCACAGTAAACAACGTAGTTTGTAAACAGTTAGCGCAAGAAGAACTTCGGGCGCATTGTCTTTCAGAGAAGGTATACCAGTGGTACTTAGGGAAAGGAAACGTGTAATGGGGTCTCCATGTAACTGACTCACTCCTTTGTTTGTTGGCTTCGTTTTGCATTCATTTGTTGGCTTTGTTGGCTTTGTTTGTTGACTTGTTTGTTGGCGCTTGTTGGTCTTTGTTTGTTAGCTTCTTATGATAAGACTTACTCCTTAGTCACCCATACACTATATGCACAATATAACTTGAGTGAGTCAGCGGATATAGCCGAGTAAATGTATTTTTTTCTCGTCGATACCAGTGTGCAATGAATATACAGTTATAATGAATGTCGGATATAAAGTACTCCTCCTGTTTTTTACTTTTTCTTTCCATTTTTATTGGTCGCAGCTATCGCCGCTGCTTTTGTCAAGCGCCAACAAGTTACTTTGCGTGACTAAGCGTTATACACTGTGAAGAAAGAAATGGCAAACTTTGCTTCCCATATTCTTTTTTTTTTGTCTGTAGCGCTCTCAGCTAACGACGTAGTTTTTGTAAGCAGTCACGGCAGAAAACAACTCAGGTGTTGTCATTCGTAGTAAGTGTGCCTGTCGTAGTCAGGGAAATTGGTCACTTGCTGTCATAACACACCTTCCGCTTAACTAGTCATTCACTTGAATATATTGCCAAACATCGATAAAGCGAACCCAGTTATAGCGATTTATCGAATTTGATATCATAGTAAATCTATATCTTTTCGCGGTGAGAGCAGGGTGGTAGCGAAAGGATGTAGAATATAACAAAATCATTTTTCGTGTTGGATGCGACTTCGTTATGACAAGGGGGCTAAACGTCATTATTTTATTCTTCTCGCGGTATAATTTAAAATAAAACCAGTTGCACCAGGGTGTGCACCTGGAAACTCGCTGAAGTCTTAGCGCAGGCTTCCTTGAGTCTTTTGTTTGCGCTTGTTATCGGCTAGAATTAATTTGCTACAATAGCGGTTAAAAGCTCTAAACTGAGTTTCTTTTTGTTTTTTAGTCGTTCCTTTAAGCCAACCTCATAATCGTGTCATCGTCTCCAAGTTGCCTTCTCATCCCCGGTTTCTGAGAAATAGGCAAGGTTTAGCACGGGGGCTTTAGGTAGCTAACTCGGTTTAGGTAAATTCATTTAAACAGCTAAATCGATTCAGATAAATCCCACGGATTTAGATCGCTAAATCCATGGGAACGAATAAATTGTTTTTCTCGGCCGCCCCAGCAACTATTCTGATTACGTTTGTTGCATTTAAAAGAAATTTCTTTAACTCAGTGACTGTAGGAAGCGGATTTTCGATTTAGGTCGTCAAGTCTCTTTTACAAAATTTGTTCAATGTTGCGAAAACAAGCAAAAAAAGCAACCGCAACTCAGTTATCGAGTTCACAACCCTGTAAATCGCCTTTATATGAGGGTATCACAATTATGTAAGCTTCACCTAATAACACAACTAAACCGGACAAAATCAATGTATTATATTCCCGTCTGAAGTATACCCCTAGTTCGCGAGTGGGTGTTTTCCAATATCATCTCAAGCATTGAGAAAATATCACGTATAGGGCTGTTAACTGGCATGTCGAATTTGAAAGCTTGCTATTCTTTAAAAGGTGTACTATAATTCAACGTGTGCTTTTGGTGCAGAATTGCAGATGTGTAGACTTAATGCTTCATCTTTTTTTAAGCTTGCCGGTTTGCGGGAATTTTCGTACGATACTATGGGCCCTAAATCAATATCCTGCTTCTCATTTAGAGTGTCTGAACTTAGCTTTCGCTCTGAAATGAAATACATTTTATTTAAATCAGTCTAGCGCTTTTTTGCACAGAAAGGTTTCATTGTTTACTATGCATTGAAGCAGAGAAAACACAGTTGGCCCCATGGAGTTGGCTTCCCCATTTATCTCGGGGCCAACGCCGATTTGCCTATTCAAGCACATGGAAAAACTAAGAATTCTCTGGGGCAACCGTCGAACTCATTTGAATGAAGTTGGTGTTCGAAGAGGAAAGCTGAATTTTAGCAACTCTAAGAAGCTGACTTTAGATTTAGTATAGATTAAAAACATGTAACGTATTTTCATAATTCTACCGCACCACCGATTGTAACGCACAGTTATTTTACCGCCGAAATATAAAAGGAAAACGATCATAATAATAATTACTTGGCGCCCACTCGACCGCACACATCAAGTAACGAAACTTTAGTTGACACGTGACGTGTTCAAACGATCTTATGGTCCATACAACCGCACACAGACACGCACATAGCTGAATCATGGCTGCCGGTTGTTGTCAAGTCCGACGATACCTCCTTTTCGCGGTCTGCTGACCACAGGAAGTCGCTTTTAGTTCTAGATAATGTATCACAAATTCATTTGCCACTGCCAATTGCTGACTCATGTCTTGGGAACACCTAACACACGTGACCTTGCCTGGTTCACCTGTTCTTGTGCCAGAAGTATCACCTTATGCTTGAATGATGCCTCTTAAGTAAAACGTATTTGTCTTCTATCCTGCCACTTGACTACTTTCCCGAAAGGCGGTTAAGTAAAAGCGCTATGACAGGCGAACAGCAGACTAGAAAATGGTGACTGCCAACCAAGGTGTAAAACAACGACGTCTGTTCTATGGCGGTATGGCTAGCTACCCTGCTATTAGATTTTTTTTACTGAGTATCATTATTATTTCTGATTTTGAGTAGAAATAGTTACGACTGTTCCGCGTACGTCAATTTGAACATACTTTTTATTTTAAAGAAAGAGCATGCGCGTTAGAATCGTGCAAACACACTATTTTTCTGGAAATCCCAAAGTTAAAAAACATGTAATAGGCACAAAAGTCACAGATCCGTAAGTCTGCACCAGCAAACCGATACCTAAGTTTTCTAAACTGCATCCGCTAGAGCAAATCAAGCGGAGAAAATTGGTATATGGATTTGCAGCTTAAATGAAATTGTTACAATGCTTTTGAGAGTATTGTAAGAGCACCAATAGCAAGTTATTGGTACATCTGAGCGCGGTGTAATATGCATCAGTATTGTCGCCTTTATTCGCATTATCAGGTGCAGTTCAGGGAGTTGCGATATCAGTATTTAGAATTGAGCAGCAGATTTTAAAAGCACTTACCCGAGTTGTACCTTTGTTTTGGATTTTGTAATATTAACAGTATCGATAAATAAACTGACAGTCTAAAAATATTGAGTGCACTTCCGCTCTGCGAAGAAGGATGATCAGCGAAGCTGTGAATGTGGGCCGCTTACTAGCAAACTGCACCTCCACCACGCGTCGGCCCGGTATTGCAGAATCTTCGGGATCGGCCCACGTATGGGCAGTGCTTAAGAGGAAGCTTTAGCTCGGGCCCAACTCCGACGTGGTCTATTCAAATACATGTAAAACGCAAAAACGTTTTTATGAGGTAACCCCTGGACCGATTTTTATGAACTTTGTTGCATTTGAAAGAGAAAGTTTAATTCTAGTGACTGTTGGAAGCGGAATTTCTATTTAGGGCTTGAATTTTCTTAAAACGATTTTCAAATATTTGAGCGTTTGAAAAAATAGAAGAACAATTTTTAAAAATTGATAGCTCTGTATCAAAAATAGATATCGCGGTTCTGTGAACGGCATCCATTAGATCATTGAAAGCGGACAAATTCGATATGTCATTTTACATCTTACGTGAATTTGTTACGTTGTTTACAAGGGTTTTGCAAAAGCTGTATTTCCATGTTACTAAATTTTTTTGAGATTCATGTGTAATATATCAATTTTGTCCGCTTTGGATTTACTATTAGATGCATTTCACGGAATTGTATTATCGTTTTTCTTTTAGGAGTTACGGAGTTGTAAACTTGATAGTTTGGTTTTTTGAAAATTTCGGATTTTCGCTAGTTTTTAATAAAAGGTTGACAACCTAACTCAAAAATTCGAAACCAACAGTCACTAGACTTTAAGTTTTTCTTTTAAATGCAACAAACCTCGTCAATATTGGTGCAGTGGTTGCCGAGGAAAACGAATTCTCTTTTTATATGTATTTAGATAGGAGCACCCGAGCTAAAGCTTCCTCTTAACGCCCAGTGCAACTCCGCCGCAGGTCGGCACCACAATAAAACTCTACGTGCGGGATCGGCCCACGTACGGGGAGTGCTTAACGCCTGATTCCCCTCCGCCGCGGGTCGGCCCGGTATTGCACTATGTTCGGGATCAGCCCACGTATTAAAAATAGTTGCTCTATGCCCACGGAGACTAGATCCGCCAGAACGTAGCCATAAACAGCTTCGCTGTAAATGTGAGAACAATCAAGCGCTAGTAAGCTCTGTTTAATTGTCGCTGCTTAAAGTGAATAGAACCTTTTGCATTCAGTGTCCCTGGTGCTACCCGTCACATAGTCATTACGCTTTGACTGTTTTGCCCAATGACACCGATGAATGAAAGAGGGAAAGGCAGAAAGGACAGGGATGTCTAGCAGGTGCTCGACCGGTTTGCTACCCTTGACACCGACAATGAGTTTCGGCGACGAAAATGAAGGAGAGAAACCACTGAGGATGTCTCTTCGTCCGGAAGCGAACACACTAACTGCAGTCACTCACCGAGATCTGTCGACATCAGAAACTGCAGTGATGCACGTATGGCATTTTTTAGCTTGTGGTGCATCTATCCGTGGTAGAATTGTCGGGAAGGTCACCATGAATGATCTTGAAATCAGGAAGACATTATGCAGTAAAGAGCTTCGACAGACTCCTGATCCCCGCAACTGTTGTGCAAAGGTGTGTCGCTACTGTTTTTCTTTTTTTTACGATCAAATTTGTCTTTGTAGATTCTACGCCTAGGAACAAGTGACACAGTAATGTTGCAACACAGCAGAAGAAGACTTTTGGCCTTCCCTGAAGCTTCATCTACATCGAAGAATAAGAAGTAGGCTGGCACTTACGCCAAGCGACTATCGCATCCCGTAAAGGTGCTGGAAATGGGGCCTACATTAACACAGATTGAGACAGACCTAATAAAAGGAGGCAGCCGAACACTGCTCCACCATATTGAACGGCAGGCCCCACCATCGAGGTGCATCATTGCATATATGCAAGGAGCTGACCTTTGGGCTCTCAGTACGGCGCCTAATGTATTTATTTGTCTAGCAAGCCTCTCCGAGCCTTCCTTCCGGAAAGGAAGAATGCGCTGAACTTTGTCGGGAGCCAATAGGTGGATTGGATAGCTTCAATCGTTAGAAAGCTCACGCAATCTTTTCATTGTTTACTTTGGAAACGAACATAAACAACATGTAGACGTATGTTCACCGCGTCGAGCCTCCGTGCGCGAATTCGGGATCTACAGACGCTTCCACGAAGGCTATTTGTGTATTCTGTTCCTCCTAGAGAGTCGCCAGTGTTTCCTGGAATCCTTGCGTTCGGTGCTTGCGGGGCCATCTGAGACCTGCGATGTGCGTTGGAAGTGCATCGTTCTCTCCTCCCTCTCCGGAACATCTACCGGCATTTTTCTCCTTCTGCCAGGAAAAAAAAACACGCATCGTGCGATCAAGCCAGGCTATTACGTCACACCTGACATTTGCTCACGGCTGGTCAGGGCCGTTCAGAACGCCCATCTCGAAGTGCCTAACAGACATACGTTGACTACAGTCGCGTTCTTTCTTTCGTCCGACTTGGTCGACGGAATTCAGCTGGGTCTCCGTGCTTGCATGAGCCAGACGAGTGGGGAAATTTTCGTGGCCTGTGATCGATAAATTCCAGCCTAGGAACAGCGCCGCCTTTTTTAATTTTTTCTTGGTGTACAGGAATATATATTCGCTCGTCCGCTTGATTCAGGGGTTGGTTCACAGCAGTGATTTGAGGAGCGTCTTTTTCATTACTTTAGCAATCGTACAAGTGCCGGTAGTAATTTAAAAACAGTCCTTTCTGTTGCCAAATTAACCGTGCACAATAATCATTTCAAAAAAAAAAATCAGCATGCCGCTCAGCGTTGGTCGGGAGTCTTGATTTAATGTACAATTTCACGTACCAGACTCATATAATGTAGCGGAGGAGCCGTCGTTGTTAGTCGGTGTTCAGGCGCAGGTCAGTGTTATTGAGACATATAAAGGGGTTTGAGCTTGCGAGAAAAATAAAAAGTAGTGTGTCCATAAGCTTCACGGCAGTTTATTGTACACGACGCTCATGGCAACCACTTTTGTATGAAAATTATGTGAATAACAGATAGAGACTAAGTGAACTATTAGTCTGTTTCACTGCCGAGCAAAAATATTCTCCCAGCTGTAGGAAAGTGCCACGAGGCAATGGTGTACCGAGCCGACACTGGTAGTTCTCATTCTTCCCGCGCTACCTCAAGCGTTTATGAAGGAACCTACGTAGACACTAGCGCCACCAATTTTCCTTAAGTGATAGTTGTAGAAGCTCAATACTTAGCAGCGTGGGCATCACGTGTTAGGAAACTGAGCCTTGATTCAAGATGAAAAATGCGCTGTACGTACATTGAGCTATATGAGTGACTACTAGACATATATGAGTACTGCTGTCTGACAAGTCGTCTGCAGCACTGCCATAGATAGAAGGCGTACACAGGCGATATCCTTGCGCGGTCCAATATAGTTCTGGGCGTGACTGTCTGATTAATGGCGAGGTTAGAGAGTTGTGTTTTTGCTTGGTACTTGTTAAGCTGCATCGGTACTTGACACGCTAGTACCTTTACACACGCATCTCGTATACAGCGAATTCAAGAGCCCCTAAGAAGACGACGCGGCGCGGGTGGGCACACTGCGAATGGCATTAGGGCTTCTTATTGGCTAACGCACCTTGCAGCTTCCACAGAATGAGAGGTAGAGAAAAAAATGACAGGCAACTTAACAGCTTTCACAGTGCTGCAAATGACTTGGGAGACGGAGTGTATAGCCACGAGACGAGGCCTAGGCTGCCTCACACCTTTGTGCTAATGTCTACCTCTCCTATCAAGCAAATAACAGAGAGAAAAGGTGTATACGCATGCCAGAAATACGAAGCATCATCGTCAATTCGTGCAAAGCTTCTGAGCCTCGCAGTACAGTATAACAGCGTTTCACTGTGGGGAATTCGCGCAATGCTTGATGCACCAACTAACGGACTCCTCGTCAAAAGCCTTAACCTACTTACTCTACAACCCGTTCCCTTTGGAACGTGTCTAATCTGCGGGCGATACCTCCGGCCAAGTCTGTTAGAAATTTGCTCGCTCTGGCCGGAGAACTTGCGCACGGCGAAGGGAGCGCAGAGAAGGACATTGACGCGCGAATGCTACAGCTCGCTCCCTCTTTCGGGAAGCGCTTGTTATGCTCCATATAATGATCTCGGCGTGTGTGTATGCACGAGGCGATCAGCGCATAACTAAGCTCCCCCCGAGGCCCATCAAGCAACGCGCCAGCGGCACAGTTCCCTCGCTTTCGAGCAGGTTCCCGAACGAGCCAGAACGCATTCCTTCCGGGCATTAAGCTTTTTCGAGTACAGTAATTCGCGCCAGGTGAGCGTCTTCAAAATGAGCTACGTCGTTTAGAAGACAAACTGCTCCTCCAAGTTTGACGGCACAAAGTTTGGGAACTAACTATTCTGAGGAGTCTCCTTATTTCTTTCTCTCTCATCCTTTTCTTTTATTCTCGAAGTATGCGCTTGAGTTGAACGGCGAAGTGTGGCAGGAAGTGAAGCGAAAAAAAAAGATCCGTAATTGGAGGTGTAGCGGGGTTTTGTAAAGAAAGTGGCGAAACTCATCAATGGAAAAAAAACCACCAGAACACTTTGACGTGCAATACTGCACTTAAGACAGTTTTTGAGCCTCAAATATGAAGTTTTTATTAATAATCGTTCTCTTCGGTTATCTGTTATTGTTCTTCAGTTAAAATACAGTACGCCATATATGCACAGCGCGCTTTCCTGTTTGTACTGCTTATACTTTTTCACATGTGCGAGCACGTCTTCGGATCTATCCGTTCATTGTGTACTTCTGCACATTTAGTGTAAGTGTACTAGACCAACGTTCCTGTCCTGCTTTCACAGCTTGTGCGCAAGCGTGGTCCTGAGGTGAGAGGTGAGGCCTTGGAGATTTTAGTCCACCGTCCATAAGTGCGCACTTGAATGAAGTCTTCATTTCGACTGTGAGCCTCGCAGCAAGCTTAGTTGTGTGCAGATTGCTCTCACACCCCCCCCCCCCCCTCCAGACCTGGCCCTCTCTACCTCTATGCACACGCATACCGAAATCGTCATAATTTCGACACGGAGTACCTTGAAAGCAGTCGAACGGTTGAATCCTGCTTTTTCCTCGGATGAACATTAGAGAGAGAGAGAGAGAGAGAGAGAGAGAGAGAGGGGCAGTGGAAAGTGGAAAGGCAGGAAGGTTAACCAGGTGGGAAGGTCCGGTTCGCTACCCTACGCTGGGGAGAGAGGGGAAAGAGATTTAAAGTGATAGCACAGTAGAGATAAATAAAGAAAGGAGCGCAGACATACAATCGCACTCGGCTACTGCACCGCATAGTAGCACTTGCAGCACTATAAACATCTGTTAAGAAGGCTACAGCCGCTTGTCCAATTTTGTTGCATTTAAAACTGCAAAAGTGCCCTCGTCGCAACACTGGGCGTCTATACTCCATGCGGCATCATCCAAAAGATGCGCACGCTCACTTTTTATATGCAAATTGATGCAATGTGACGCGGCCTGGGCGCGCCAAGCGTCCCAAGCGCTGGCCTGCACAAGTCAATTCCGCCTTTCGGGCACGCGTCTCTTGTGTGACGGCTAGACCGTAGAGCTTGTGCGCTAGGATGCCGGGGTTCGAAACCGATCATCGGAGATCTTATGGCGATGGCGATTGCGTGGACACTCCAAGCGGATTTTCCCTGTCGGCGTTGCCGCGTGGTGCCGCATATATTTAGGCATATGTATGCTCTATGCTTATATATTATGCCTTATATTCGGGTTGCATGGCTACACTAATCAATCGCTAAACTTTCTGACACCAGGTCTTTCGTCCTTGAGTAAACTGTTCTCAGAATTTTGCGAATGGCAGCCCACAAACTAGTTTCATGAAATATAACAATCACAGCGCGTGCCTTTCATATTAAATGTTCTGGGACTGTTTTTAAATGTGCAAAACAATATAAGTGCTTAAACCTGAAACTGATGTAACTTTACTGGCGCCCATCTTTACGGACAGCTTAGTAGCGCCTGCGCGATGTTGTTACAGGCCCTACCTGCATGGCATACGTTAGAGCTCTTAAAAGGCCCCTCACCAGGCCACATAGCAAATCTTGGTTATACGGTCGAAGGAGTTACGCGTCCTCTAAGAAGTGTTCTACCACAATAATTTTTCAACTTAGTTCATGAACAGAGGAGACAGAAATATTCGAAGTGCCGCGAACACAGTATTTCAAGAAGCGAGCCTCACAGCCAACATGGACACTCTCTCCACTTATCCCGTCTAGCCCCCGCAAGTGAAATTCCTTCCCTGCGTTTTCTCAAGTCGGAGCTGGAGGGCCGCGTGACGCATACGTCATGGGCCCTGCATTATCTCTCTCTCTCTCTCTCTCTCTCTCTCTCTCTCTCTCTCTCTCTCTCTCTCTCTCTCTCTCTCTCTCTCTCGTTTTTGCTATGTAGCGCACTTCCGGTGCCTGTGCGCGAGCTGTTGCGTCTGTCTCGTTTCGCGCAACCAAGGATTTTACGCGCTCTTCACGAAGAACACCTGCTTAGTGGCATAAGTCAGTGCCACACTCCCGAGTACGGAGCCAGACGCGAGAGGTTGAATGCAGCATGATCGCGGTGCTGGAACACGGTGGAAAATTACGTAGTTTCGTTCTCTGTGCGTGCTGCTGCACGATGTGGGAACAAGGAGGCGAAACGGAAATACATCTCTCTTGCGACGGTGCGAAGTACGACAAAAGCACGCAGACATTCGGTCTGTATGACTTAATATTTCTCTAAACATTAGTTAGTTTATGGAAGCAACATATTAAGCAAATAACTGGTGTTGCTTCGAATATTTATCGAAGTCACGTGTCACTGTGGGTGACGTCGAAGCACCGCCGTGTACGTAGGCGAGCTTGTGCGTCTGACGTCGACTCTCAGGCCTGAAAAGCGGTGCCCAGGAGGAGAAGGGCAAACGGTCTTTGGTTTGAAATTTAAGCTCTTTCCGAGGTTCGCAGTGATGTATCATTTAGCCGACACGATCGTTAGCGCGCGTTGTATACACTGCGCTTGTCAGCTTAATTTAGCCGCGCCTGGTGAGGGGGCACTTTAGGGTGCCAGAAATTTTGGCGGACCTGCGTATGTCCCGTCCGCGTTAGTGGGTCCCGCGTATAGTTAAAACACCATCCAAGAAGTTCGAGCATAACGCTGTACATTACTATCGCTGTCAGTGCTTCGGCCTTCGAGCGAGAGTGCCATTTATTTTTTTCTTTGTACTGCAAACAGTTGATATCTTGTGTCCCAAGTTGGTCATAAACAACCAGAAGCAAACAAACCGCATTTTAGAGGGAAAGATCTAATAAAGTGACCCTTGGAAAACAATTAATAATGATGATTATTATTGTTATTCACATTCTGTAGCGCGCAGCGCACTTTGCTGACGTAAAGAAAGCTACTTACTGTGACAGTTCTGTTTAACAGAAAAGCACGCTTTACAGGGCAAAAACTGTGGCGCTGTCGCGTGCAGGCGGACTCTTACAAAAGCGCTTCGCACAAAAGGAAGCAACCTGCCTTTCACGAATAGTCTCTTTGTCAAGATCAGCTCGTTGGAGACAATAAATGAAGCTGATGTTCTACCTTTCGTTTCAGTTTATCTTACATCTCTCTATTTGAAACCCGTTAGCTAACGAAATACGTCTAAAGTCGACGACCTTTCGTCACCGCTGACATAGCCGATGCATCGCTATTCAGGTTCCAACTCGTTCTTTTTTTTTCAATTGAGGCCTTCATATTTCTTCACTTCTTCAAACTTGGTACGCGATGTTTCACTTTGATTAGTTATTTGCGAGACACATTCTTTGCCTGAGCAATGTAGCAAAGAGGTCAGCATATCAGTTTTTGTGTCACTTTCCGCTGCGAACGTTCCTATTTTTGTTTTCTTCTTAACGCGCCAGCACGAATGGAAGAGCTCGCGCGCACACACACGCACACTCGAATAACACGTCCATACTAAGACACTTGAAGCACACATCGACAATCAGGCACACTTGAAGCACACATGGATACCAACACACGCAAATACGCGTGTAAAGCATAGGCATACACACGATAACAACCACATAAGGACACACACGCAGGTTTGAACTCGCGCAAACTGGCAGCGTTCAAACTCAGGTATATATACACAAGGGTACCTACATTGCCGTTTCCCTGTGGAAATAGGAGAAGTGACCGCGAAATTTGACTTTTCTCACGTTTTCCACGATTACGTTTCCACAGAATCAACGCGTCCTTGTTCTCTTTTTTGTTGTGGTATAGCTTTGTTTCATTAATAATTCTAAATATCCCAGCACGGCCTTCACAAGGCAGCACAACGCTACGTCGGAGGGAAAATCTACGCCCACGCAGAGCCCCCGGCGCAAATGAAAGCCCCGTTCAATTATGGAACGAATGAGGACTACCCTCGCATACCGGCAGAGTGGTACACGGGTGGCTTGAATACCTGCATGAAATTTGCAACACACTATCTCTCCAGTACTAGAAATCACATGGCACGGTGCGCGTGCGTGCGACTCATTGGGGATAGAAGTGTAGTGTGTTTGAATGAGAACCAGCGGCTGAGGACGCTGGAGTCGTTTCAGTAGCTCTCGGACAGGTTTGTTTCCAAACGAGAAGCCAGGAATGACTGCCGGAGAAAAAAATAAAGCAGTTTCTTTTATACCTCGCGCCCACGTGATCACGCTGGTGCACTCTTGTAGAATTTGCATCGCTCCGTTCTCGAAAATCACCTCGCTTCCGGCGCTGCCTTGCACGAGATGGAGTCCCGAAACTGCTGCATCATTCCCCGGAAAAAAAATAAGAAAGGCGAGGTATACAGAAAACACCTTTGAGGTGGCCTTAATTCCAAGTTTCCTGCCAGGTGCCGCTACGCCATCCCTGGCCAGAATCTTGCTGCAGGCACCTTGAATACCTGTTTCATTCCCAGTTCTCTTTTTTTCTTCTTTTTATTCCTTCCGCTCTCTCTCTCTCTCACCTAGTGGCGTGCTTCTTCGCAACCTCATCTTCAGAGCAATCCAAGGGAATGGTCTCTGAACTATGCAGACTTCATTACGCCTCTTCTTCATTATTTATGCGTTTCCTTGTGCCTCTCTTGTGTCTATCCTTCTTTTTATTCTCTATTGTTGTTTTTTGTTTATCTTTTACTTTTTCTTCCTTATTTTTTCTTTATTGCGTTGTTATTTTGTTTCTTCCCTCAAGATTGCTTCTTTACATAGTTTACCCAAGGCTTGAAGGCTTTCCTCATACATACATACATGCATACATACATACATACATACATACATACATACATACATACATACATACATACATAAATACACACACACACACGCACACACACGCACACACACGCACACGCACACGCACACACACACACACGCACAGGCACAGGCACAGGCACACACGCACACGCACACGCACACACACACACACACAAGCACACGCACACGCACATACATACATACATACATACATACATACATACATACATACATACATACATACATACATACATACATACATACATACATACATACATACATACATACATACATACATACATACATACATACATACATACATACATACATACATACATACATACATACATACATACATACCCTCCTCTCGAAAGAGTAGGCACGCGTTGTGCCGCTCTCGGTGACAGCTGTCAGCTTGCTCCCTCACTGTTTCGTTTGTGTGCTTGTATGTTTCCGCATCTAATAATAATAATAATAATAATAATAATAATAATAATAATACACAAACGAATTGGGGCATTAGGGTTTTATGTCCGTGGACGTTCTGCAAACAGCTCGTTCGGACGTATGGACCGCCAACAAATGACGCATATATAGGCCTGATAATGACCTTCGTTTAGCGAAGGATATAAAGAAAGGTTTTCCAAGCCTAAAGCATGGGGGAGTGCACGACAAGTCTCAGTGGTATACAGAGAGTCTTTATGAAATCTATATACTAATTAACTTCATATTAAGACGCAGTTAATCCTTTTACATTCTTGTTTCTTTCCATTTTCTTGCAACCTGTTTTTACTCTAGCGTTTCCGCAGGAACTGAACGTAGGCTTTGCTACAGTTTGGGTGTGGTCACACCGAGTTTGTGGAATCTTCCCGCTTACCCCCATCCCCTAACGGCATGCTCACAAAAAGACGGTGTTGGATGCATGGTGTCCATGATGCGTTTCCGGCTCTTCAACTGCTTCCGGCACAAGCAGCCAGCAAAAAGCACGTCCTTCGAGATTGGTTTCCCGCTACTCAGAAGGGGCCGTCGCTGGGGCGTCTATTTGTACACCTCCTATTGACCCGGCTCGGCATTGTGCACGGGCAATGGCTGTTGGAGGAAATTACCTTCGATGCCGCTGCAGCAAATTACTTCTTGAGAGGCTGTTCTTTTCTTATCTTGTAACGTCTTTCTGCGAACACGTGCTTCGTTCCGTGCTTCGCTGGCACGCAGTGTTGGTATTTTGCATTAAGGAAAAACGAACACAATTAAGAGCCCGGCGTTTGCCAAACCTGGACGGTTTCTCGGCCAATTTGGCTGCTACCGCTTTGTTAAGATTTCTCGTCCCCATGTGCGCTTTAAATGCGTTATCTGGCTGTGTAGGTTTCGGCCTACTCTGATCGACCTATGGTAGCGTTCGCCTGCGCCCTTTGTGTTCATGTTTTGTTTTAAAATTTACCTTTAGAGGGTCACTGTGCTGCTGGCAGCAATAGCGCTGTTTTCCTGTTTTGGATGTACCTTTTCCTGTAGCAGCGTTGTGACCATTATACTCTATTACAACAGGCTGTAGACTGGTAGCACTACGACACATAGCCACTTTGTTGCAATGCGCAATAGCGCTGTTTTGGCGTTGTTAATCTATGCTTTGTTGGAGCAACGCTGTAAATATTATGCGTATTACAAGAGGCACTAAACTGGTAATACTACTATGCATAGCACTGCTTGTTTCACGCCCGACGCTGCAGCACTGTTGTTTCAGACGAAACGCCTCCAAGTTTCCAGCAGTTAATCTGGATTCTACTCTCAAATAGATGTCTCGGGCGCCATTTGTCTCTCTTAAAGGGACGAGAAGCGCTTTATAAAAAAGAAACATCTCTGTTTCTCAAAAACAGTGCCTCTCCCTTGCAAATGCAATTTTGCGGATCATCGCCGTGCTGGTTTGCCTAGGGATCTTTTCTTTCCCAGAAGAATGCATTAAGGACGACGCTTTATTCTGGGATTTCGTGGACTTTCCTGGAATAAGAAGAGTGGGATAGTACCCTCTCTTTTTGTCACAAAACAGTGGAGCGATAAATGCACTAGGTGTTGGCAATACCTCCCTTTTTGCGAAGATGAACGTAGCAGCATCAAGTCTCGCAGGCATTTGTGTGCCGCACCTCGTTTTCTTGGTTCCAGGTGCGCCCAATCGTCGAGCGCCCTTCAGCGTCGTCTGCTCACCGTTCTCAGGAGCAGATGACGTGTCCAAGAATGACCAGAACGAGATCAATGCTATGCTGCTGCGTTGGCCGGCGTAATCTGTAGCTTTCCCAATACTGCACCGTTTTAGTGGCACAGAGCGCACGGAAACGAGATCGTACTTGTCCAAGCGAAGCACGTCTCTAGCGCTCTGGAATTCATGGCCACCACAAGAGAAACAATTTTAAAAAAACATGGACGGAGCTCACGTACGTACGCGGTAACGGAGCAAAGCCTTGTGGTGGGTAAATCCTTACACCCTGCTTCCTTTGCTTTCTTTTTTTCTTCTTTAAAACCTTCAAATCCTCCGGACGCATTATTCAACGCCCTGCTTCTTTGAGTTCGCTCCTAAGTTTCAGGGTCGAATAGACGAAAATATAGCGGCCTTAAGCCCGTGAGGACGTGCCTTATGTTTTATGAGCTCAAACGTCTTCCGCGCTACCAAAGCTTTATTATCGTTTGGGCAACGATATCCTAACGCCTCCTTTCAAAGAGAGAAGGAAAATGAACAAGTCGCATTGATCGATATATATATATATATATATATATATATATATATATATATAAACAACGCAAGGAAAAAGGAGGGGCTCGATTTTTGGTAATGATGACCATATAAAACCGACAACGTAGTCAAGGGAAGCATCGGGGCAGTTAGCTTTGCTTGAGATTTAAGTGCAGGAAATGACGAAGAAAAGGGAAAGCCAAATGGACGAAAAGATAACTTGCTGCAGGTGGGGGCCGAACCCACAAGTTCCGCATTACGCATGGGTTGCACCACCCACTGCGCTACGGCTACGGCGATCAACCCGCCTAGTGCGTTGAATATATTTGCTATATCGATCCCTTGAAGCGTTAGCCAGCGTCACTGAAAGCCATCCTGGGCGGATGTGGAACATTCTTTCTTGCCAAATGTCGTCAGTTAACGCATGAACTTAGGAGAGCAACCACATGGTTACAAAAATCCCTCGAAATCCGTCGTTTGCTACCTATTGTTGTGCCGATCTTTGATACCATTAGGCAACATACGAGGTAGCACACGGTGGGCAAAATACGAAAATATTATATATATATATATATATATATATATATAATATAATGTGTTTGTGTGTGTCAAGCATATAGACCAACCTATATCAGCAACTTGGCACTTTGTTCTCTGAAGTCTCTGTAAGGTGTTGATGTGAGGATGTGCGTGCACTACGACCCATTCTTAAAGAAAACACAGAGTCAGTATGTCAATCGGCAGGACTTCAACAGTTATCCAACTTCGCTGTGCAAAAAGTGTTTGATAGTGTGGGTTCGGCAGACGCTTATTCATAAATATAGTTCACCATGCTTTCATGTCCGAACGGAGCTCCATTCAGTCCTGGAACGTTGATGAGTGTTTTCCTTTGAGAGTGTGGCCATACTGTGCATACTTCTTGAATAGTTCTGCACTGAATGCGGTTTAACTTTATCCCAGGCTAAGAGGCCGCGGTGACTCAGTTCCTGTTCTGTAGTGCCGCGGAGCACGAGGTCAGCGGTTTGAATCCCGGCTACAGAGGCTGCATTTAGACGGGGGCGAAACGCATCGACGCATGTGTACTCAAATTTAAGTAGTCTACCTTAAAAAAAAACCCGGGGGTAAAGCAACCCGGACACCGACCACTACGGGATTTCCCACAGCCCCCAATGTTGCTTCCGGAAGGTAAAAGAGACACTGTCGTTTCAAGTCAATTTCATTTCTACGTCACATACTACACGACAGCCGAGGAGTCCTCGGCAAGAGCTCTCTCTCTCTCTCTCTCGATAGCCTGACAACGCTTAGGATGCATATAATAGCTTGACGGCATTGCATCCGCGTGGTTCAGGAAAAATATGAACTAAATGTTCACGCAGAGCTCGACCTTAACAATTCAAAGGTGAACACAGCACTAGCAAAAATGCATCATTTGTAAGAAAACAAACTAATTCAAGAGGTAGGTCCGTTAAGGCTTACGTGGACAAAAACAAATTCGGAGGAAATTCCTGATGAAAACACGCATTAGTGAACACCCAAAATTGAACTAACAGTATCAAAACACGTCAGTTTATTTAACGAAGAATTATAAGCTTTTATCCAACTACTCATCTCTAAAAAGAAAACATTGATTTTTTTGTACGAAGTGGTTTCGAGAATGGTAGTATTCGCGAACAGATCGTTCAAAAGCCGTGACGGATCATTTTCTAATAACTTACAACCGTATTGTTCTCGCTGTATTTGAATAGAATGTTTATTGGTTTATCAAGTTTCATAGGCCTATTACCGTTTGGAATGATTTGAACGTTGTCTGAAAAAAAGATGGGCTTTGGGTCATTTCGCGTTTCAAAGTGATACAGAACTGATAATCATACAACTTCACAATGGGAAATACTTTGTATTTTAGAAAAACACTTATTTACTATGGTGCATATCATAGGGACTTTTGCAACAATTCTAATAATTTTTTTTGCAGAATACTTAACTTTAAAAATTTCACTCTGACGTGCTCCTCGAAATTAAATGGCAATAGTTAAGGCGATAGTGGAAGTGTGAGTGATACAATAACATCGGTGTGATTGAAGGTAGGTCTTGATGGCGGAAAAGGATACCAATCACCTGAGATAGTTGGATGAGGACATGACTGATACGATCGTCGCGTGACATTTTTTTAGTAAGAATAGAAAGACACCTAGGCTCCTAAATGCAGGAACAATTTCTAATGCAGAAGAGTTGAATTATATTCATTTGGTTCGTTGAGTACATTTATCTTTTGCTCTAAATATACCATTTTCTTATTTTCGCATTGTTTATGGGCCTTTATCAGTAACTTAACCTGTTGTAATACTATAAATGCCACTGTCAACTGTAGAGAGGCTCGGTACTCTATAGCAAACATGCAAAATTGGAGTGTGCGTGGCGAAGACGCCTTGAACTTCCTGCACCAGCTTTTGCTTGACGTTATTTATTTTGACGATGTCTGCTCGGGTCTAGTTAACATTTTACTGGTGTATTGAAAAGGACTCATTGAGTCAACATAGAAAGCTTCGATAATCTTTGCCGAGGCGAAGTGGCCCCAATATTATAACCAACGTTCAAATGTGACGTCACACTAATGCCTACCATCGCTGGGCTTTCAGCGTGTTTAATTAAGAAAATAATTATTTGACCTTTATTTTCCACCCCACATAAGCAAGATATCACTGCGGAATAACAAAAGTATAGTTTTCAATCACATTTTCTGATTTTTGTTTATAGTCTGTCACGTAGTGCTTTCGGACGTCTACGTCCATGCACAAGTTTTACAGCGAAGCTGTTAATTGCTAGAGTTCCGTGCGTTCTGTGCATTCTGTGTGAGCAAAAACCGTGGCCGATAGCGAAGGTAGTGCAATACCGAGTCGAACTGCGGGGGAGGTGAAGCACGCTTGAAGCGCTCCGCCAACCTGAAAAATAGGTTCAATACCTTGGGTCCATATATAACCCGTATCATATATTAAGCTGATAAGAACTGATGCCACACTTTGACAGGCATTGGCCATGTGCGAGTTCGCACCGCCCTCTCTTTGTCGGCGTTCCAAGAGCTTGCGTGCCTACTTTCCTCCCGCTCTCACGTGGTATCGGTCTCGTCGAAACGCCATGCATGTCTAGTTTCCTCCGGCTCCTCGGGGCGGCGGTCCTTTCGTCCACGCGAGTGCATAAAGAAGACGTCCATGTCGTGTGCTGCACAGCTTCGCTGGTGATCCACCTTCACAAAGTAGAACGGCTTATGATTATTTTACGCTGCAGCCAGTGATATTTTCTTTGCGATGGGCCGTGTTTTACATATGTCTACGGCACATGTTCTTTAGCATTTTCTTTAAATTTTCCCACTACTGCCGATCTTTTTTTGGTAACTATTTATTTAACGTTTTTGTCAAACTAGTGATACAGCATCCATCTGCCTGTCTGTCTGTCTTTTTGTTAGTTTTCTTGTTCTACTTCTTCTTTTTCTTGTTCTTGTTCTTCTTGGTCCCCTCCTGCTCTTCCTGTTCTTCTTCGTCATGCATTCTACGCCAACTCAGTGGCCTAATATCTTATATCTTAGGCCACTATGCATGTGATCTTGTTTGTGATGCATTCTTCGTCGTTGCGTCGTCGTCACTCCAGCTTCTTCCTAAGACTCTCGTCATGACGTCATCGTCACTTCATCTCCGTCATACAAGCTTCGTGATGCAGTCGTCCTCACGCAATTGTCGTCGTACACTCGTCGCCATCCAATAGACCTCGTACTGTTGTCATGTCATCGTCGCCATTGGGTCATCGTCGTACGGCCGACCTCAAGCATTTGTTGTGCTACTATCGCCTTGATGGCACTGCGGTTGTTCCAACGTCATTTTAACTTCGTCATCTGACTGTCTTCATGCCGTCATCATCACGCCACCAGTCGCTATAGTACGTAGAAGAAGAAGAAGAAGAAGTTTATTTACCACATCAGTACACTGATGTATACAAAGCGCTGAACATGGCAGGATAAAAGCTGCATAACGGCAGCTTGACTAGTCCTACCTCCCCGTGAACAACAGGCAGCAACATAGCAAGATATTCGTTGTACATGCTTGTGGCAAGGTTAGTATATATATTCACGGACACGTATATATATACACACACTTTATATATATGTATATATATATGCAAGAAAACCAGACATTACAACTCTGAAATGGCAAAAAAATCCTTTTCAAGCGACAAAACAAAAAGTTTACATTCACAGAAATGTTTGCAATCATGTGTTCTTGGATATATGACGTATGTTTACATCACTTAGATTGTATTTGTTAAGTGTTGGAGGGAAGACATTAGGAAAGTGCTTAAAGGCCATAGTTAGTCCGAGGGCTCGGGACTTCCCAGTGTTCAATGTAACGATTTAGGCGAAAAGAAGGATTCCGCTGCAAGTTCGCGATGTTTGTGATATGATTAGTACCCTTGATCGTGGCACGTATGTTTAAAAGAACACATAAGTTGATACTCGTGAAGTTGGCCTACTCGTGAAATTTTAAAATTCCGGAATATATCACGCGTATGTGCATTGTAAGGCAAGTCTGAAATAGCACGTAAGGCATTCTTTTGAAGTGAAACTAAATTATACAGTGATTTCTTAGTACTAATTGGTCAGATGAAGTTACAATAGCACAGGTGAGAAGCAAATAGTGCGTTATAAACCATAAGTTTCTGTGGTATTGGTAGTAGCCTCTGGCATCTGCGCAACATACCTTACGCTTTACTAATTTATTTCGTAAGTAATCTGTGTGGTGGTCCCATAGGATCAATTCACGACAGATGACACCCGAAGTTTTTGATGTAGCGGAAAGTTCTATTTTTGTGTCATTGAGTGTGAGGCACTGGGTGAGATCACAAGGCGGGGACTTCGCTCTAAAGAGGACCGCTTTTGTCTTGGAGCAGTTTAACTGGAGATAATTTTTTCATCGACGTGATACCGTTGTCCTGATGTCGACTATTGTCATCGTTTTGGAATCGTAACTCATTGTCGTCATGAGGTTGTCATCATATTGCCTTTATTGTCCCATCGATGTCATTTCATCGTCCTCACTGCGTCGGCGTCACATAGTCATCATCACGTCGCCATACTCACGGACGACCTTAACTAGGGAGTGCCATAGAAACGTTGAACAATATCCGCATATGTCGCATATAGCACAAGTGATGAATGTCTCCGAACGACAGCTACGGATGTTTAATAAAGCTGACTTATGAATTACGGTGTGTCTCTACATTGATCTAATGCTAATCGCATTGATATGGACGGTTACCGTGAGAAGTTTTGCCGTAATCTTTTTTATATGAAGATTAGTGACGTCTTGTTTAAAAGTGACTTTTTATACGTGATTGTTAGATGTCTTTATTACACCCTAGTCAATACAGGCATAGTATCTAATTATGCCGAAATAACTATTTCTGCTACAAAAATAAGCACTTGCGTGCTACTATCCAATATTCAATACCTGCTATATATACTGGACTTGTATTTAAAAAAAATATTAAATTAGCCTACCTCTAGTTTTCATTACCGCCATTTAGAATTCAAATTTTCCTATTTGGTGCCCATTCTTTTCTTGTTTACGCGGATTTAGTGTTTCGCGTTAGTGTCCCTTTAAACCTTATCAATCATATTTCAAAGCTAAAGTTTTAGCCAAATACTTTGCACCAAACTAAATATTTCTTGACACCGTCAGTGTTTTCAGTGACTTTGTAACAATTAGCATAATATTTATGTAAAGAACCCTCCTTGTTGAAATGCGGACGTCGTTTTGAGTATTTCCTCGTCCCTCGTGCTGCACATTCTTTTTTATTCAAGCCTGAGCCGAAATTGCGGGGTTTAACGTCATGAAGTTTTCTTAAGATTGCAATTAGGAATGCTTGACTTCGTTAATGTTTAGATTGGAAGTCATATTTGCCTGAGCCAGCTGTGCTTGGATAATCAATATAATTTGTCTGGCCCCACTACTACTTAAGTCAGGATGACATCTGTTCATTTGCGTCTAGCAGCGCCCTCGATGACGTATTGGAGATCCGTTCGTTTTCATCATTTATTGATATTTAGACTTCAGGACTAGTTTAGCACTTTGGGGTGTGTTCATGCCTTGTTTTGGATGCCTAGATAGAAGGATTGTCTTGCTGTCTTCTACGAATTCTTTATCTGCTCTTCTACTTCTCTGGTCTGTTCTCAGGAGTTCTTGTGTATGGGCGATTGCTTCTTTATTTGCTTTGTTTCATGTTTCCTGAAAATGACCATTCGTCATTCAAATGATCCTATTTGATGTAATTCTTTCTCAGAACACAGCCTGAAAAATTATGAAGTGTTTAAAGATGGGCGTGAAGACGCTGTACTTTCTGGCTACACCTGTTTCCGGGCCTCAAGTGAAATCCAATTTTCACACGTGGACTTGCCTGGACGTGGGATGAACAATAAAATATGGGATTATTATCTACAGAAAGAAGTTTCCCTCTCCATCGTGCGAGTAATTCGCGATTCTGATTTGAGCGGCCATTGTTAAAAATGAAAAAAAAAGCAATTTAATTTCTTAGTGTTCCAAAGTTTTGAAGATCGCATCATGCTTAGGACACGGATGTAACGGCACGAAATGGAAGTGATGTAGCTCGAACCCATCGGTACCGGAACAACGAGGTAATTTTTCTTCAAGCTTTCTCGAAGCACACATAAGTGGCGCGTTTACTTTGAAGAATTTGTTCTGTGTTCTCTCCCCATAGCGATTACTGCCAAATTATCACTGTTCCAACATCATTATAAGAGTCGGATTTTCGATGATTAGAAATTGCTGCTTTGCAGCTTGTTATTTGTTGTGCGGGGGTGTTGGGGTTCTACCCGTAATGGAAAGATAATTGTGTACTTTGATTTGTATATTATCATATTCAAAGATGTGTATGTGGTTTTAGCCAGTTCTGTTCGGAGGCTAAATTCGATCGCCTTTTTTTAATTTCTTTTCGCAATTACCAGCTGATGTTCTCGTGTATTTCACACACTGCTTGCAAAATGTCTCCGTTGTGCTATACTCGGTGTTCTGATGCCGTCCGTCACGAATAATTGCTTCTTTCTTTAATTTGATGTACCTAAGTAAAAAGAGGTGTACGGGCTTAATATGCAGGTTTCGCTTGCTTAATTTATTTATTGTGAACTTCCACTTGTTCGCGCACCAACAGGGGATCACTCGAATCCCCAAGCGTTGAATGTTATTATCATTGTTCCCAATTTCTATTGTTGCACTAAATGTTCAACAACGTTTCCAAGGTTCTGAATTTGGCATCTTTATTTTGATTTGCCCTAGGCTTAATGTTCGTGGTCTATTCCTTGCAACCGCTGCACAGAAATGATCAAATTAGGTCGCGCGCACAAATGTGTACGTCGTGATTAAAGGGGCTAAAACTTTCTACAAGCTAAAGCAAGTACTGGCTGAACCCACTGCGAGTGTGAAGGCGAATCCACTGACATGAAGTGAAAGAGGCTATAGAACAAAGAAGCAGGCTATAAAGTCACGTGAGCTTTCCAAAAGAGCGTTGCCGCAATAATGAGAATGCATTTGGTTTTATTTTTCTCTGAAACTAATATTGTCAGAAGCAGCGTGAGCCTTGGTGTCAACAGCTGGGAGAGATGGCGACCGATCATTTTGAAATATGGCAGCGAACGACCGCAAAAAAGAAAAGCAAGGAAGACAGAATGACAGCGTCTGTATCGTCCTCTGTATTCTTTTTTCTCATTTAGTGTTGTTTGTCGTATGGACTTTTAATATAAGCCCCAGTCGTATCACTCTCCATAATAAGCTATAGATTCCTATTATTGCTCGACAGTTCGGACGAAACAACCGTTGCATTTTTTAAAATCTACTCTGAGGTCTTCCTTGCCTTGTTTTTTTCTCAGGAAGTCCACCGTATTCCCAAGAGCGATCGCACCATCATCTTGGAAAACTTCCTTTTCCCTGGTGTAATCTCTCTTCCTACCATATATTGGTGGAAAGAGAGAGATAATATATATATATATATAGAGAGAGAGAGAGGGTTAAGAGCAGCTGATCACGGACCGTATACTGAAACGATCAACTTTGGCGATGCTGTCGCCGAGGCGATAGTCACATTCAATAAATCAACTGGCTTCTTACCCGTAACGTCAGTCAGCATGCGCTACCAACGCGCACTCTCGAACGCTTGAGAGCGCACGAGAGCGCAACGTGGGAGCGCAGAAGGGCTCGGGGGGGGGGGGGGGGAGGGGGTAGGGTTTCGAGCGTCATGGCCGCAGTACGGTTTCTGCGCAGTGGCTACGGTTGGCTACGGCAACCTTAGGGAAAAATAATTTGAAAAAAGCAAGTGTGAAATGGGTTTTACTTTAATGAAAAAAACTGCGCTAGAACTCACGCGGTTGCGAAGTAAATTTTTTTAATGATATTACAAAGTGACACACTGTTTCTGCGTCTGCGTGTCAGCCGTCGCGCACGCCAGAGCAGCGTCGTCTTTTTTGTCTCTACTGTAGTTTACCACCAACCGCTCCAGGAACGCGTTGTGCATGGTGTCGCAGCCAGCTGTTCCAAGACGCTGTCACCGAAAATTGTCACTTGCACGGGGCGACACCATGCAATAGCCGAACAACGCTCAACAAATATCACTGCACGAAACTGCGAGCAAGCTGCCACCAAAAGATACTATAAACTACCAACGCTCTTGTCTCTACTGCAGTGCACCACAAACCGACCGCGGAAAGACGCGGTTGTTTACTCAACACATGTCGGGAGCACCCAATAACACCATGACGTCAAAGAGACGTAAGTCGGAGCTACTAAATGCCGACATTTATTTTTCCAGTTTTGCTGAAGCAGCAAAATCAGCGCGCAGCGTTGGTTGAGCCGTGGCCAAGGCGGTAGTATCGCCTGAGTGGATCCTTTCATAATACTGCCCCGCAGCTTGTCACCATTTTTCGACTCCTTCTTTTCTATCATCACGTGGTATGAAAAAGCAAAAGCGTGAAAATCTAAGCTTCGGACCGGCGGCACTTCCTTGATTGCATTAAAATAGACGCTGCTTGTTTTGCGCTTAGAAGTCGTTGTCGCGTAAATTTAATCAACATCATTGCTCATTCTGACGTAAGCCAGGGATACACTGTGAAATCTTTGTGTCTAAAGAAAGAAAAAACAAGAAATATAAACGCGATCACGGTATACATATCAACTTAGACGACACGCCATGAAAGTGTGCTGTCCTTGGAATTGCCATTTCTACGTTTTCTTTGTGAATGAGGGAAAGAAAGTTAGACTCGGAATCTAAAAGACAGCTCTTCGTTTCATCGTCACGTCTCCTTCGCTTTGTCGTGGCTCGCTGAACTTGGGCACATTTAGAAATCAGAAAAGAAAATACCACAGATGGTTCCAGCTGCTTGCAAGAGTAACATTTCCTTCACGCATTTATTCATCTGGTAATACAGGGAAATGAGTCCCAAGTATCGCTTCCTTATTTTTGATTAGATAAAAACCCTCTCCCTGATTAAGTAATTCGATGTCATGCCTATAGTGTTGCCACACCAAACCACTCTGCCAGAAGTGAAGTGACAGCTCCTGAAACCGGATTCTGGCCTTTGTGTTCCGACACCCATTCTTTTCTTTAACGTCTTCTTTTCCTTCTTTTTTTTTTGTTTCGCCTTGTTTACTTCGTTGCCTCGTTGAAGCTCCCAAGTACGAAGGCGTGTGGCTTTAAGACAGCTGATAAAACCTTATAAAAAAAATGAGATTTGTTTTGTAGCTTTCCTATACGTTTTCTGAAATGGCAACGAACTGCAGCGAAGCAATGACAACGCTAATTTTCAGGGAAGAAATATAAGAATGCAGCCTTAATGAAATCATTTTCGTTTTAGAAATTATCGCACGTTAACACTGTTCTTTGTTTTCCAGGCGCTGTAACGTTTCTTTAAATAATTTAGCTCGTGTAAATGTTTTGATGCCTGTAGATGTCAACTGGTTTGACGAAGAACCCTGTTGTGATGGCTGTAACGGGATGGGATTATTTCAACGATGTCACTCTATTGCGGTAACGTC
Organism: Dermacentor variabilis; assembly: GCF_050947875.1. Taxonomy (NCBI): domain Eukaryota; kingdom Metazoa; phylum Arthropoda; class Arachnida; order Ixodida; family Ixodidae; genus Dermacentor; species Dermacentor variabilis. The sequence continues at coordinate 18,385,961 of NC_134578.1, read as the reverse complement.
GAACTTGCATTGACAATTTGTATAGAAATTTTCAATTTCTTCTCGCTTTACATTCTCCTGCATGCGGCATCATAGCGCCATCCTCCCGTAAAAAATGAAACGTTTATCGCAATTTTTCTTGCCGGAACTGCCACTGATAACACAGAATTTATTTCTTGAAACAAACAGCAAGGCAAACGACTTTCTAATGTCTGGTTATATCGTGTTTAACCGAGACAGACGTTCGGAGTGAGATCGAGACATGAGAGGGGCAATGACATGGCCATCCGACTATTCTCAGTTTATTACTGCAACTGAGAGTAGTGAGCCCAATACGTTTATACTAGTGCACACAAAAAAAAAGGGGGGTGGGGGGGTTCATAGCGCGAATTTCAACTTGAAATTTCGATTTGAAATCACTGCACCTATACAACTCCCACCAACAGCGACCACCATTTTGGCATTATCTGCGTGACGTCAGAATATGAGGGGCCACCGCTTTGTCATCTCCTTTGGAATGGTGTGAGACCACCTGGGACGTTTTTCTCTAGCCGGCCTCGGCCCCCAACAGCGCTGTAAGGGTGTCGACGTTTGATATTTTTTCTTTTTTATTCACGTACGCTATAGAATGTTTACAAGCATTAGATAGGGATTTGAAAAAGAAAAGAAAGCAGTGAGTAAACGTTATACATACCACCGCAAGAGAAAAGGTTGAAAACATTCGTGCAAAAGAGACGTACTCATAAATTACAAAAACGCAACCAGATACAAAAAGAAATGAGCACACTAAGGGCAAGAAAAGATGTGCCGCAATTCCTTCACTCGCACGATAAAAAGCAGCAGCAAGCCACCACCACGCACATGAAAAAAAAAAAAAAAACGATGCATGGCAGCATATCGAGCTACTGCAACCACTTGCGGTGTGTGTGGCTCACAAATACACAGCCTTTGAGATCGCTTTCTTTTAGCCGAGGAAGCCAGTTCTGATGTGTCAATTGAGTTTGTCGCCACTCAGTGTTGCGAGGCTGTTTTAAGGTTCAACCGCGACATTAAAAAAATTCCAATAAAAGTGTTCCATCATGGCAAATGCGCTCAAAGTTTACCAGCTTACTGTGGGACGTGCAGGTTTTAACAGGCAGTGCATAATTCGAGCTAAACAATTTGCGCCTTGGCCCTTTAAGGCGTCAACAGTGTTCAAACAAGAGCTTCAACTTGAAAAAATAAATAAATGTGAGATTTTAAATGCCAAAACCACGCTCTGATTATGAGGCATGCAGCAGTGAGGGTACCAAGGCTGATAGGTGCCCTGACACACAGTTTCTGTCTAATCGCAGCATGACCTTACTATTGATGTACGCCCAAAGAATATGGTGCCCCCAGAAATGTTGCGAATCCTTGAACTATAGATGTAGTTATCGCACCGATACCCAGCTTTCTCTCTCTCACTTTGTATCCGCTAGCGCGCTAGAAGCTACAAAGGCGAGAAGCCTAGAGGGCGAAGCCCCGGTCAAAAGTTGAGCGTCGCGGCGCCCCACAACTGTATAGCCACGGCCATCTCTGAGGCCCCACGTAGCAGTTCGCTGCGCAGCACGCCACTGCATGGCTACTGCCATCTCCGAGGCCACACGTAACAGAACGCTGCGCAGCACGCCATTGCAAGGCCAGTGGCATCTCTGAGGCCAGACATAGCAGACGCAGCTACGCGCAGTGCAAAGATGAAATGATTTTTCTGTCTTTTTTCCAGATCGCAGACATGCAAAGCTTTCTTTTACATGAGTCATAATTAGATATTATTTATAAATGAGAATGCTCTCATGATTACGCTATCGACCAATAGCGTCGTTGGTAGGCCAACTGTTTTCGATGACGCTGCGTGGCGACATCGCGGATGCGAGAGCAAGCGACTGTTTGCTGCTTTTGAGGCGACATATTAAGTTACCTGCTGCATGTTGTGCAATATTTGGCTCGGGTGTTCACAAGAGCCTTTTTAACAGAACGGCAGCGATCTTCTGCTATAATAAAGAAAAAGGTATTTTGAGGCCCCTTTAATTTTGACCTCCTCGAGTTCCTTAACGTGGCCCCAAATCTAAGCAAGGGGATGTTTTTTTGTTTTTTTTCTTGCATTTTGCCTGCGCGAAGAAATGTTGCCGGTCGCAGCTGTGAATCGAACCCGCAACCTTGTGCTGAGCAGCGTAACGACGTAGCCATAATAAACCACTGCGGTGCGCCGCGCCATAGGTACAACTAGAGACATTCCTTGTGGGACCTCTGATGATTGCATTATGTTGCTTTGTTTTCGTAACGCTGTACTCCACGCTTACAAAATTTCTGAGCGGGCCTATGTTTCAGATAAATTTACGAAGTTTGACCTCAGCAAAGGGCTGATTCTAAATTTCTCCGATGAACAACGTTTTGTGTGTGTGCGCGTGTGTGCGTGTGTGTGTGTCGATCCATAGTTTGATATATATAAAATTGTATAACGGCTGCATTCCAACAAAGGACCTCAAGCACAACAGCCGTTACTGTTACCATTGCGCCACAGACGCTTTTCCGACACTACAATGTGGCTAATAATCACATTGTAGTTATGGCATTTAAATGCACCAAAATTATTTACAATGAATTAGCACGTTATCATGCGTGAAAACGTGGGCGGATCGCGAACAAGGTTTAGTGTACAGAATGTGGACCAATCGCTAAGGTAGTGTAAAAAAATGGTCAGAAGTTGATCATTGACATACTTGGAATAGAGGGTGAAGCGCCTTCCAACTTTCTTTTATTTCTTTTCTTTCCATGTTACGCCTGCTGTATTGGACTGACCATTTGCAGGTAAGTCTGCCACCAATTTTCTTTCACTTGTCATGAAAAAAGAAGAATAAGCGTAATTTTAAGACCAGTAATCAAAGCGGTGCAAGCATTTCAACCCTTTTTGATGACGCTGACATTTGCGCATACTTGCATGTGTGCGTCTTCGGCTGCGTTTGTCTGAATTACCGCATTTTTCCGCGTTGCAGCCCGCACAACGCTCGTGCTTCAATTTCGCACTGCTACGCTCTGCCGATTATCTTCATGTCGATAACGATTGCACAGACACACCATTGTTTTTTAAAGCTCGGGCGTTGTACTTTTAGAGCGCACGAGAGAGGGAGAGACCGAGACGTTATTCCAGCACCGGAGCTCAAACTCAACTAACTTTGAGATCTGTGGGCCCCAGCACCAACTAATCTCCCGCACTGCTCGTGGCCTCGCCTGACCTCGTTTTCTTTCCTGTGGCGATCGCGTGGATGTCGATGGCGCTATATATATATATATATATATATATATATATATATATATATATATATATATATATATATATATATAGGCACATCGCGATCCTCGCAGACACACTTTGCCTCCCCCTCCCCAGCGTAGGCTTGCGAACCGGATCTACCCATCTGGTTAACCTCCCTGCCTTTCCAATTTCCCTCTCTCTCTCTCTCTCTCTCTCTCTCTCTCTCTCTCTCTCTCTCTCTCTCTCTCTCTCTCTCTCTCTCGCAGACACAGAGCTTTCTGAAATCGTATGCTAACTTGCCAGTCACCCGCGGTCTGTTGCCGTCTAATGGCAAACTGGTTCTATTCGTGGGAAATAACACTGGCTCTTATAAAGACTTTTAGAAATGCTTACCGCAAGCCTATTCGAGACCACTTATTGTGACTATCTTATGTTGTGATGCGGGTTACCGATGAAACCATCTGTGCTCTGCCAATGTTCCTTAGTAAGCGTCTGGCGCTGGAAAAGTGAATAATCACTGCATTGAGTTGTTTATTTTTCTTGTAGTTCCTTTACGTTCAGATGAGGCCCTCCTTTACTGATCAACAAATAATTGGGGCCATAACAGACGTTGTCAAAATATGTGACATCACGGCAAGCTTTTGCGTGAACGTCAGAAAGGCCCCGCTCCCCGTGTTACCCTCTTGAATCTCTCCTGGCTCCTCAAACGTCCACTAACGCAAAGATCGGGTGTTTGCCACTAAATAAACGCAATAGCTACAATACAGCCTGTGTTCTTGGAGCCCAATAATCCTATTTAGTGTCCATCTAGTCTGTTTTGTGAACGTGAGCACCAAACGAGCCATTCAGAATTATTTTCGGGCTACTATCAAGTTATTGATGCCGAAGCAAATCTGATGGCTTTTGTTTAATGTCGGAAATCTTAGTACTCATTGCTGCAATAATTTAAACCTGCTAGCGGGGACCCCAAATAGCCTTACAACATTATAGGGAACCTGACCTAACCAACCTGTGAACCAACTGCTGCCCCTAAAGCGACACGAAATATAAAAAAAGGCAGGTGAATGAACTCAGAAATATATCGTAAATTATGTTTGATCGCACTTGAGGTGCCAACACCAAGCCGGTTTTTGAAGAGCCTGCTTTGACACGACGAAGTGGGCGCGGGCGCTAACGAACTTTCTCAAAGAACGGTGCGGCCATTTAAAACGTTCGATGCCGAACAAACACCATCCTTCAAACTCAGCCTCTTTCAGCCAGCGCCAAGCAAAGCCCCGTAGTCGTATTCGTTCCGGTAACCCCACATGAATGCCATTTCTGAAGAGCACGTCTCCCACACGAGCCTATTATTTCCGCGTCTGCATCAAGCGCACTTCAGAGAACTCGGAGCGCCGAACGCGAGCGGAAATGCGGTTCATTTTGAGAACCGAAAAATAAAGTACAACGAAGGCGATATTTTACCATTTTTCTCCTTCATTCCTAATGTTGCACTTCCCTGCGCCATTTTCCTAGACTTTCATTTTTGTTTCGGCCCTCTGGCGCCCCTGATTGAATGACATTCGGCTCCCCCGCTATGGGCACGTTCTGATTGGGAAAACCGCTTCTTTGACGAGGACGGCGGAACAGATTTCCCTCGCCCGTTTTCGGTTTCCTGCCCCCAAAGTACTCACCGGTTCTTCGTATTCGCGTGCTTTTTTCCCTTCCGGAGCCTCCCCAATTCCTAACATAAATAAGATCTCCGATTCCAATCTCCCCGGCTCTTAACGGCGAAGTCGTGCACTACAGACGATTTCGGGTGATGCCGCTCGCGTACGCCTTCTGCTATCCCCGAGTGGTAGCAGACGACATGCCAACAAGGTTCGCGTAGGCACTTGCTAGTGAAACACAGGGCGAAGGCTGAGACGTTATATATAGCCTCGTTGTGTTCTTTTTATTTATTTGCTTCGTTCTTTCTTTCAGTTCGTAAACAGTAGCTTATGAAGCACAGGTCCATGACTGTACGTGCTATATATAGCTTACTTCTTCCATTTCTCTCTTTCCATTACAATGATACGCTGTGTCTGTGTCGTGTGCTCTCTACAGAACCATTTAACCTCTGGAATTGCTGCACGGTCTTTTTCACATACATGTCTTCTTAGAGCCCGTCATTTTCCTTCAATACCCCCTCTCTGCCTGCTCCCCGAGGACCATGGTATCGATTGCTTCTATTTCGGTGCTGCAGAACAACGCCTCCCCCCCTCCTCCCACTCCTCCACTACCTCTCCTAAGCCGCAAGTTTCATTGCGGCCTTTCCTCTGTACAAAACATTCTGCCCCATGGTATTGCGTGCCTCTTTTCATCTAGGTGAATGCATGCTAGGTCTTAGCATGCTACTTTTACTTTTGTTTTCTTTTGAGTTTAACAGGCGTAAATGCGCATCGCTTCGTTTTATTCAAAGGTGTCTTTAGTTAACTCGAACAGAGGAAAGCAGATAAAGTTCTGCATGAATAATAGAAGATACCGTCTTTTTTTTTTCTAGTTCGAGAAGTTCGCTGGCGCTGGTCACTGTTTTGCGTCCTTCAAGCTACCGATAGTGATCTCTGTTGCTCTTCATAATTTGGCACTGCGTGAAATGATCCGAACGCAGGAAATGAGGCATTTCTTGAGTACGAGATGGGCCGAAGCCTGAGGACAGTTAACATTCTTCCGGGTAACGATCGGTGTCTAAATGCAGGTTTCTTCGCATTCAAATCTCACATCACGCGTACTGTTGGTAGCCATAGCCTACGTTTAGCGTGGGACTCAACGCGGTAGTATATAGATAACTCTTGAACACCTGTTATAGGAGGCGTAATTTTGGACGTGAGTGGGTTCGTTGAAGCTGTAATGCTGGAGAAGCCCAGAAATGACAATAAGCCGATGAATGGGGCCCATAGATTGCACTGATTTTAAAGCTAACAGTATTCTTTATGGCACGCTGCGCGTTTTATTGGGCGGGGTATCTTGCCTGAGGGGGAGGGCAACGCGAAGGGCTCGGGCGAGCGCTCCTCCTTGCCAGCCACCCCCGCCTAATGCAACCGAAATAGTAACCGACACGCGAGTCGGTTAAATGACGGAAACAGAGGAACGTCTATTCAGAAGCATCTGGTCTTTTCATTCGTGCGCGTGAGGCCCGGTTGCATGCGCAGTGGCACGACAGCTCAGAATGTGTTGGCTTCATGTGATGCTCAGTCGTCTGCTTGATATGGGTGTGGATAGCGGCCAGGTGACGATGCGCTTCTGTGCGACGCATGACCGCCCCTTCCTACTGTCTGTTGTGGAAGACAGATACGGTAGCGCGAGAGGATTGATTGATTGATTGATTGATTGATTGATTGATTGATTGATTGATTGATTGATTGATTGGATGGATGGATGGATGGATGGATGGATGGATGGATGGATGGATGGATGGATGGATGGATGGATGGATGGATGGATGGATGGATGGATGGATGGATGGATGGATGGATGGATGGATGGATGGATGGATGGATGGATGGATGGATGGATGGATGGATGGATGGATGGATGGATGGATGGATGGATGGATGGATGGATGGATGGATGGATGGATGGATGGATGGATGGATGGATGGATGGATGGATGGATGGATGGATGGATGGATGGATGGATGGATGGATGGATGGATGGATGGATGGATGGATGGATGGATGGATGGATGGATGGATGGATGGATGGATGGATGGATGGATGGATGGATGGATGGATGGATGGATGGATGGATGGATGGATGGATGGATGGATGGATGGATGGATGGATGGATGGATGGATGGATGGATGGATGGATGGATGGATGGATGGATGGATGGATGGATGGATGGATGGATGGATGGATGGATGGATGGATGGATGGATGGATGGATGGATGGATGGATGGATGGATGGATGGATGGATGGATGGATGGATGGATGGATGGATGGATGGATGGATGGATGGATGGATGGATGGATGGATGGATGGATGGATGGATGGATGGATGGATGGATGGATGGATGGATGGATGGATGGATGGATGGATGGATGGATGGATGGATGGATGGATGGATGGATGGATGGATGGATGGATGGATGGATGGATGGATGGATGGATGGATGGATGGATGGATGGATGGATGGATGGATGGATGGATGGATGGATGGATGGATGGATGGATGGATGGATGGATGGATGGATGGATGGATGGATGGATGGATGGATGGATGGATGGATGGATGGATGGATGGATGGATGGATGGATGGATGGATGGATGGATGGATGGATGGATGGATGGATGGATGGATGGATGGATGGATGGATGGATGGATGGATGGATGGATGGATGGATGGATGGATGGATGGATGGATGGATGGATGGATGGATGGATGGATGGATGGATGGATGGATGGATGGATGGATGGATGGATGGATGGATGGATGGATGGATGGATGGATGGATGGATGGATGGATGGATGGATGGATGGATGGATGGATGGATGGATGGATGGATGGATGGATGGATGGATGGATGGATGGATGGATGGATGGATGGATGGATGGATGGATGGATGGATGGATGGATGGATGGATGGATGGATGGATGGATGGATGGATGGATGGATGGATGGATGGATGGATGGATGGATGGATGGATGGATGGATGGATGGATGGATGGATGGATGGATGGATGGATGGATGGATGGATGGATGGATGGATGGATGGATGGATGGATGGATGGATGGATGGATGGATGGATGGATGGATGGATGGATGGATGGATGGATGGATGGATGCTGAACCCTTTAAATTGGGCGGCGGCACATGCCACCTAGCCGTGACTAGTAATATGTTTTAGGACTAGTAATATATAATTAGTGGAGGTTTCAATTTACCTCTTGCCTTGATTTTAGTCACCTATCAGATAACCTCAGTTTTGTTATTTCTACCCACTTATCTCATTCCGTACCGCGCCCACTGGGCATAGTTAGACCGCTAACGGTGGTTTGAAACGCCGCTTTCGAGACCTTCCGCGTCTCCCACGGAGGCACAGCGCTATCGGACATGAAGGAGAACTATTCTTTTGTCTTCTAAGCAGTTCGCTATCTCCTTTCCCCAAGGCGTTGATTTTTTAGTGCACTCCGAAATTTTCGAAATCGACAGAGTAGCAAGCAAAAATGGCTGCCGGCTATCGATATTTTGAAGCACCGCTTTCGAGACCTTCCGCGCCGTTCACGGACACTGCGCCATGGGACATGAAGGAGGAAAACTACACTTTTCTTTTTTAAGCTGTTCGCTCTTTCCTCGCAAGGTGTTAATTTTTTAATGCGCTCCGAAGTTTCGTGACCGTCAAAGTGCAAAACAAAAATGGCTATCTCGGGTAGTGGCGAGCGCGCTTCGAAAGATCGCAGATCTGGTAATTAAGCTTCGCTTGCGGCTGATTTTATTGGTGGATCGGGCAGCAGCGCGTCTGAGCATGCGCCAGAGGCGCTTGTCCTGTGTCGTTCTCCCTCTCGTGGTCGTCTTAGTTGGCGCTGTTCCTTCCTAATTCAAGTATGCGCCATCTAGCTTAAATGAATGTTGTCCTCAACCGTGCCTTTTCGTCGGACTTTGAATCTGAGAGCGACGACGACGACGCAAGCCAGCCCGGAATATCGGCGGCCGCAGCCTGGCACGCCAAACTGTCGTGGTCGCACTTAAATTTTTCTAGTGAAAAACCTGTTGAATTAAGCATTCTGATTTTTTGTGATATAGTGCCTACAATACGGCAATGCATTTTGTTAAATCTCGTAACTTTTTCTACATTTCTTTCTTAGTGGATACAAGCGTATCTTTACAAACTCTGTTCAATTTTATCCCACAATTTTGACTTTGGCAATCTATGTGTCTTTTATCACGTACACTTCGTTAATAAATATTTTATGCGGCAAAAGTGCATTCATTCTTCTTTTAGTTTATGTATTACATAAAATATTGAGTGCAGTAGTTCCTTCCGAAAAAAATATCTCGCGTAACCTGCAAAAAACACCTATTTTCCCCATGGTACGAAAAGTGTTCGCGTCTGTTTTGCCTCCTCTGCCCCTAAATCCCAATGTTCTGAAAAAGTCCTCCCCGTTGCTTTAACTCAGGTAGGGTGGAGCCCTTTACAAAAAATATCGCGTGTTCAGCCGTTTCCTTTTCCTCCACAGATGCAGTGTATCCCAGATACATGCATCCCTGGGTACTTGACTCGGTACATCTTAGTTCGTAATGATGTTGTCCTGGTTTCAAACAACAAAGAGCTTACCCCTAGAATTATCGTAGATATTTTCTTTGGTAATTCCCTGCTTGAAAGTTCTGTGTGTTCCCAGCGCTGATTTCATCTGCATCCCCGTTTTCCACACACCCCTCTATGTTTCTTTAACCTTCTTATAACCCGTTGTTTCTTGACTTGCTACCCCTCTGTTGTCCAAATATTTGTGTGAGAACTTTCTGGTCCCCTTCCTGCATTTTGTGTCAACATTCCTCATGTACAAGTAACTGGAAACTTCCCCTGCCCACCACTTTCCCGCCATTTCTCTCAATTGCTCCTCAACTTCTATCTTCCTGCTAGCTTACCTGCCCTCGAGTGATGTCCATCCCATGTCACCCTACAACCCCTTATTTCTCGTATTTCTTTCTGCTCCCAAAGTTACCCTACCTATCCCTCGTTGCTTAATTTCCAACCTTACTCGAACCTCTGATCTCATGCACAGGACCGCATTGCCGAAAGTGAGACTAGGGACCTTCACCCCTTTCCAAATCGCTCTCACTGCCTCGTACCTATTACATTTGTGGAGTGCTCTGTTTTTCCTTACAGCTGCATACCTGCTACCTTTAGTCGTTACGTATTTTCATGGCTAAATTGGTGCACAGCCCAATAGTTTATCCACACTCCAAGTATTTGTACTTATCCACTACCCGCGGCGAAACATCCTGTATCCTATGTTCGCCGCCCTATTATCATTAAAATTCATGACTGCCAATGTTTCGTTACTAAACATTAAACTTATCCTATGCCCCTCTTTACCACAGATGTCCATCAATCCCTGCAAATCGTCCTTGTTGTTTGCCACAAATACAATGTCGTCCGTGTATATCAATCCTGGTAATGGCCGCTCAATCCATTCTCCTTGCTTGAAAAAGGAAAGCTTGAAGCAAAGAGGGCAGCCGCCTTCCGCTCCACCTTTAGGGAGCCATCATGTCTATGCGTATGAAGGCGTGCGTATGAAGGCGACAGACGTTTGACGAATCGATTTTGATGTATCGCCACCTATACTTTCACTACACATGCACTGGAGACCGACTGTATTCTCGAGAGAATACAAGCAAGCAACCTTACCTAAATATCTCCACTGCCACAAGCATTCACCTCCAAACACGTCATTTCTTTCATAAAGTGAATAGCTGCTTAGAAGCATTGCCCTTTGCCTTGGAGTTCGCTTCGCCATTCGATTCGTCAACACCTAAACCGCTGACATACAAACAGAAATAAAACTAGTTCACATGAGCTGTAAACATATGCTTCACCTTCGTCCGCTTTAGATTCTCTAACAGATGCACTGTGCACAAGTGCGAGAACTGTTTTATGGTGCACAGTTAAATATTTATAAACTTAGTGCATTTAGCTCATATATATATATATATATATATATATATATATATATATATATATATATATATATATATAGAGAGAGAGAGAGAGAGAGAGAGAGAGAGAGAGAAAGAGAAATTTCCTTTTGTCGCCGTATTTTAGGACATTCGGCGTCGTATATAGCAATTCCGCTTCCTGCAGTGGCCAGAATCGAACATATTGTTTCATATGCAAATCTTGAAATTGTACTCATCGATAGAGTGGTTGCCTGATGAGTGAGGGCACCTCAGTGTTTTACATATATTTGAATAAAGGAATTGGAATTTCTCCCGCGGTAGAGGGTGTGTGTGTGGGGGGGGGGGGGGGGGGGGGAGCTTCCCGTTAAGCCATTGTCGCAGTAAAATTTCGTAAGCACTCAGGCGTTACCATGACAACGCGTACTCTACTCTATACTATGCTGTAGCATTTCTCCCGCCCCTCTTACCTCCCCCCCCCGCCCCATTCCTGCAAAGGACGATTGCTGACGTATGTGAGACCGCTCTTGAACACCAGCGCGCGTGCCAGATGCCTACATGGACCGTGGTGCCAATGATCCGTCGTTCCATCCTGCAGCTCGTTCATTGGAACGGCTTTGATTTCCGTCTCGAGACGCGATCGAGCCGTGCGGTGGTCGACCAACGATATCGCCGCGTGAAAAAAAAAAAAAAAAAGCACGGCAGGCATCCGAGGCGCAGCATCGGATACTTCCGCGGACCTTGCGTAACCCGAAGCCTCCGTGGCGTAACGTTGGCCCAAATGCCATTTCACGGTCTCGGCTTGTAGCTAACGGATCGTCCCGCCCATAAGCTTGGGCACGCCGTCGACGAAACGCGCGAAATTCTTTCTTTCTCCTGTTCTTCATCATCTCTCTCTTTTTTTTTTCCTGGCCCTCAACTCCTTTCGCGTGTAGCGGTTATATTTTTTTTCTCTCTCTCGCCCTCTCTCTACCGTCCATCGCGTTTCTTCTATGCTAATCCCAGCCTCGGGATGGGTGGTTTCTCGCACCCGTCTCGTGCCAGGGAACCGGCGGCGATGCCGAGAATATCGCCGTCATATCGTATGTCATGTTCGTGCGTTGTGTATGCGGCACCATGGCAGGATAGGCTTCCGACGCAGGAGCGCTCTATTAATCTTTCTCTTTTCCCCCACGTACGCCTTTTGCCTCTCTCTCTCTCTCTCTCTCTCTCTCTCTCTCTCTCTCTCTCTCTCTCTCTCTCTCTCTCTCTCTCTCTCCACTCGCGTCGAGTCGGTTTCCTCCATGCGTACACTAAGACGTAACCGCGCCAGCAAGCATCTTCGCTGCCTAGTATGTTGCCTTCTTTATCTGTGTTTTTTTTCCTTCCTTGCTTATTATATTTCTTCTCTGCGTTCTTTCTTTTCGTTCTCTCTTTTCCTTCGTTCTTTCTCCTTTTCTTCTTCTTTCCTTCCCTTTCTCTCAATGCATGCATGCTCCGCTTTTCTGTTGCCATGCAACGCTTGGCGTAGTTACCTCACGAGACGCTCGGTTACCATGACTACGCAGCCAAGAGGGGATCCCCGTTTGGCCTGCTCTTATATTCCTACTTGGCCACCCAGTCATAGTGCATCGCTGGACTAGGTAAAAGAGAGATAGAGAGAGATTCCAGGTAAGTTAAAAGGGGACGTAGTTGCGCCGCTGACATTGTAGGAATGGCGTACCCTTATTTCCGACTCGGCATAGAGCAATCGTCTGCGTCGTTGTAACGAGGCTCGGGGGATATTTCTTTTTCCCCTGTTTGTTCTTATGCGAGCCAGACTAACGTCCCTTGGCTCACTGATGCGCCAGGCACCTAGGTCACGTGCGAAAGAGAGAATCACCATTGTAGTGTGCCATTGCTTGGAGAGATGCGGGGCTATTTGCGCCGTCGGGTTTATTGGGAGAATCGCGGCAACACTCGCATCTATAGAGATGGCGCACGAACACCCTTGATGCGAGTGCTTCGAGACTCCCACTGGCGCATGTCAAGAGTGTTGCTACTTTTCTTTCACTCAGTGCCCTGTAGCCTGCAAGTATGTTCGCCTATGGCAAATCCAAACCTTCGCGGCCCCTTTCTTTCATTTTTCGATACATGATGTTCCAGATGGTGGCACCCATAAATGCCGTGGTTGCTCCTTTTGACATAAAGTAAACGCTTCACAGCGATTTTTTTAAAGATTCATGACGATGGGCATAGAACAAGGTGGGAGTCAGCAGAACAAAAAAAATATTATATGCATACACACAAAGGCCGCATTAAATACCCACTAAAAGCGGTCACAGAATTCGTGGCTTTAAAACCCGTGTGGACGAAGGCATCCACAGGCTTCGTCTCAAACAACAACTCCTCGAAAGAGACTTTCATTCTTAGTGTTTTAGACGCTGTTTATTTTTAGTCTACTTACTTTAGGTATTACCGAATTCAAGCATCTATATTTACTTTTTTACCCTATATAATCGATCAAGCGAAATGGGGTAGCTGTCGCCAACAAACGGCGACAACAACCGCTCGGTTTCTCTTTATTAAAAAAAAACAGAAAAGGAAGGAAAAAGGTCATAGCGAGGCACATAAAGTCAGGTGACATGTAAGCACTAGACGTCAGGTTATGGAAAGGCACGCAAAACAAGATCGCACAAAAGAGAAGCACTTAAATACACGCATGAAACACACCCATAAAACACACGCATAAAGTCATCGTAGAACGAATAATGTACGTTTAAGAGGAAGCTTTAGCTCGGATGCTGCTATCTAAATATATGTTAAAGGAGAATTCGTTTTTCTGAGCGATCGCTGCACAAAACTTGACGAGGTTTGTCGCATTTAAAGGAAAAAACTTCATAGGTAGTGACTGTTGGTTTCGAGTTTTTGAATTAGGCCATCAATGCTTAATAAATATTGGCAAAATCGCAAATTTTCTGAAAACCAAACTATCAAATTTACAACTCCGCAACTCAGCAATGAGAAATGATATGACAATTCTGTGAAGTACATCTAGTAGTACATTTAGCGCGGAGAAAATTAATATGTCACAGATGATTCTAAAAAAAATTTAATGAAATGGAAATACAGTTTCTGCAGAAGCCTTTTATGCAACGTAATTACTTCATTTAACATATAAAGTGACATATCGGATTGGTCCGCTTTGAATGATCTAATGGATGCCGTTTACAGAACCACGATATCTATTCTTGATGCCTAGCTATTAATGTGCAAAGTTTGTACTTCAATATTTTTTCGAACTTTTGTATCTTTGAAAAAATTCTTTAAACAAAATTCAAGTCCTGAATCGCAATTCCGCTTCCAGCAGTCACTAGAATTTAAATTTCCCTCTCAAATGCAACAGATATCATTAAAATCGGTCCAAGGGTTATCTCAGAAAAGCGTTTTTCCGTTTTACATTTATTTGAATTGGCCGCGTCGGAGCTGGTCCCGAGCTAAAGCTTCCTCTTAAAGAAATTGTCGAGATTATCATGGGAGGATTGCTTACTCATGAAGAGGGGGGGAGGCAGGGGCGCTGGTGTTAAATGGTTTTTAATGCGAGGGCGTCTGGCAGCAACGACCAAGCGCGATGGTGTGACGATGACAGAATGACGATGGCATGACAATGGCCGATTGAGAAGGAGAAGAATCTAGCGCGAAGCTTTAAACTTTTCCCCTTTCCCCCTCAAAAGGCAAGGTAACGTGCGCAAGAAATCTAGAGAGAGAGAGAGAGAGAGAGCAAATGATAAATGAAAGGCAGGGGGGTTAACCAGGACTGAGCCAGGTTGGCTACCCTAGACTGGGGAAAGGGAAAAGGGAAAAGAAATAATAAAGGATGGCGAGAAAATCCACTGGGGATATCGATCGGTCACTCAGCTCGGATCACAGACGGTGGCGCAATCTGCTATCTTTCAAATTTCGCAGCAGCGCTTTTGTGGCCTTTTGTAGCTGCGTTATGCCAGGCCTGGTCCGAAGATTCCTTTAGTTAATGTTGGTTAGGTAAGCCTTAAGTCATCTTGTCTCCAGTTATGATCAGAGAGGAATATGACCCAGCAACTAGCGCCTGAAACGTTCGTATCATGCAATCGTGACCGATGTGTTTAGAGCTCCGACGTCATCAGCGACGTGCACATCAGCACATGATGAGTGCACGTGATGCACATGAATGCGCATGATGTGCACATGAATGGACACGAATGCACATCAGCGACGTCACGGCGAAGCGCCCCGATTAAATACTGTAGCCTTGAGTTCATTGACGCGCACGAACATCTGGACACACCGACGTTCTTGCATGCCACCGCCGTCGGGATGAGGTCGCTGCAGACAGGATTCGAACCCGGGTTCTCACTCTGAACACCGCGACGTCATAGACAGTAAAAGGTGCCCCTTGTCCTGCTTGTTGAAGCCTGTTGTGTGTCATATGCACCTCTGAGATTGGCGGTCGGCTGGTGTTTTGCATACGATGGCATGTTAATTCTAGCATTTGTGTCCGTTCGTGACATCGTGTTGTTTGATCTTTTTCCCTCGATTGGATAGCTCACAGGGCTAAGGGAAAAAATTATAGCCAGCTGTAAGAAACTTCTCATGGTGAACCTTCTGAGCTGGCGGTGGGAAATTTGGTCCACATTGCACGAGACGATCAATGATGAGAGAGAGAGAGAAGGGAAGAAGGAAAGGCAGGGAGGTTAACCAGACAGAGTCCAGTTTGCTACCCTACACGTGGGGAGGGGAATTGGGAGTGAAAGAGAGAAAGGGAACTTAGGTGTATGATCAATGATGACTTTCAACAGGACTTCGGGACATGAATGTCCCCAGTGTAACTTTCCTCGGCATTTCCGTTTCCCTGAAAACATAATCTTACTCACCGACCGCATGTTTCGTGTGATGTATAAATCGGCCTGCATGCTCGAAGGAAGGATAATAACGTTAGCTCCATTGCTTTGGCCGGGAGATACTGTCGTTCATTCTGTTCGTGTGTTGTGCTGAAAACACGCACGCACGCACGCACACACGCACACGCACACACACACACACACACACGCACACGCACACGCACACGCACGCACACATACACACACACACACACGCGCGCGCGCGCGCGCGCGCGCGCACGCACACCTGAAGGGCGCTCCTTCATAACCTACGGATAGACAGTTAAAAACTGTTCGGTGAAAGCTCCTTAGTGTAATTAGCTAAACTCCAGGCTTAACGCCGGCTCGGACTTAGTACTTTCATTTTTCTGTCAATCGGCACGGCGCGCATATCTGTTCGCTGTGGCATGCTGCGCGACTAGCACCAATGTATGCCCTTATTGACTGTTTTCGAACAATGTGGAGGTGTACTTCGCTTGGTTTCTGGGGCCATACACGCTGCGCGCGTGTGTCGTGCCTATCCACTGTACTGATCCCTTTCTGTTGACATAACTTCAAGTTCCTTCGTTGCCTCACGTCGCCGGTATTTACATTGCTTCGCATTCATAGTGGCTTCCGAGAGCTTCATGCAGGCCAGTCTCTTGAGTCCGCGTCTACATCTCCTTCAGTCCTTGGATAAATATTTGCGATCCAGTCGTGGATCCGATGTGGCCGCGGCAGCAATAAGAACTTCGCGCATATCGAAGGACGTACTTGACGCTGGCTTTCGGGATGTTGGGGCCGGGGTCTCCGGCCCTTGGCTGTCTAGACCATACGTCTTTCTTATCGCCTTCTTGCTGAAGAGTGTGATCAAGCATCACAGGCCCTGCTAGAGCAAGCAAGCCTTCCTTAAGGAGTACACTTACGCGATCTCTACAACTTCTAATTTTTTCTCAGCTTTAAATGAAAGTATAAACCATGAAAAACTATAAAAAGATACTATTGGCATGTTTCAGAGGCCCCTAATTAGCTTACTAGTGTACTACGTGTTGCTACGAATCAGTTTCGGTATCGGTGCACAAGAGGTAGATGAGTCGTAACGTCGTGATATGTAAACTCGTTTCCTTACAGCGGTTGTTGCGACTGCCACGCGCCAGTATAGCCCCAAGGAACGCACGAAGTACACTTGCTTATTTTTTACGCATGATTTCATCGCACCTAGCCTGATCACGGTACGAGGTCAGTGAATTTTGGCTGTAGGTCGTAACGTCGCGGTAATATCGATGGTGCCCGGTCTCGCCCCCCGAGGCAGACTGTTTTTTTTTTATTTGCTTTCAGCTATCCCGAACCTTCAGACTTGCTCAGTATCACCCTTTTACGCCCTACAAGCCTACAGCAGAGCTTTCTACAATTTTGCAAAATGCAGGTCAGTGCTTGCCTAAAGCGGCCATGACAGTAACTTTTCGATCTTAAATTATGCATGGCGTGTTAACCCATACGCGTCCCGCAGCAAGTTGGCGAAATTTGAATGGATTGGGTGCAGTGGAAAATTTGTATTTGAAGTTTTTTGATGTCGGCACTTGAACCGTAAAGAAGTCTGGTGACACTAGGTGGTGACGAAATGAGCTGGCGCTTTCGGGTAAAAGAAGCCGGTGTCGAAAGCCATGCTCTTGAGCTCTGCAAACAGCGGAAGAGATTGCGGGAGCTAAGGAGATAAACATGCGCCATGGCCGCCATGCGTCGTTTCGGTTTTGCACGTGCGTGTCGGCGTGGTTTGGTACTGCTTTTTTATTGCGCAAGTGAACTCATTGCGGGCACACATCAGCGGCGACGGCGTTGCTACGCCGTTGGGTGCTAAAACGTGCGGATAGCGACGTCCGATGTGGTCTCGAACTGTTTCACAGCAGACGACACAAAGTTGGCCTCTCAGTTCATGACGTCACACAGCCTATCCAAGTTGGCGGTTGCTGTCGGTGGTAGGGGTTGAGAGGCAGCGATTTAAAATTGAAGTTTCAGGCTAAAAAATGTGCGCTGAGAGCCCAGTTATTTTGTGCGCATGAACATATCGAGTGCTCCACTCTATGCTGCAAATATAAACTGAGAACTGATCGACGACCGTGCCATGGCCTGCTTTGACTGCCGCAAGTGTGAGACAAACGGTAAGCCTAACACGTGTTCGTCGATCCAGCGTTTAGGCCTTCTTGTCGACAACGCCCCTCTTTCGTTCCACCTCTCCAACCGCTTGACCTCGCTCGAAGCTGATCCAGTTAGCGAATCTCGGACAGGGTGGGACGGTGAGGCGGGAGTGGAGACGGGACTCTTTGTCATCGATGCTGTGTTGACCGCTGAGGCGTCCACGGGGGGATTCCTTCTAACTGGATTAGGCGTTCCGGTCACCGGCGATGCGGCAAACGTCCGATACACGTTCCCGAGACGCCCGCTGCTTTTTGCCACATTTAACGGCACGAAGCTAATTCTGGGAAAGCGATCGAGGTGCCCGCTGTTGCGAGCGAATTAGGCAGCGAGAAGCTTGGATCGAGGAAGTGTTTCTGTGGTGTGTTTGTTTGTATGCGCTCGACGTCTAACTGAACGCTTTGCTTACCTGGTTAAGTGGACTGTTCACGCGGTGGGACGCGCTGGATGAAAGACGCAAAGCTGCAGCAGCGACGGTGCTGACTCTGGCATGCCACTGGTAGGGCTGGAATTCTGAGTGCTTTCGACCTTCGCCAATGGAAACAGAGTTGGAGGACGAAGAAACTTTTGAAGAGTAAGTTGAGCTCTGTTTTCGTATGTACTCAAGGAAGCGAGGGCTTTTTAGAAAAAAGAAAGGACGGAAGATGAAAAAGATATCTTACGTCCTATGCCAGGCCAAGGGTGAAGTTTGGAAGATTGTGTGAAGGACAAGCCTCCATTGCTGTTTTGTCTTGTTCTTGTCATGAACGCCTCAGATAAAAGAGTAATTCGCCAAGAGCGCGATATGCTATCCGCATGTCTGAGCTGCAGTCACTGAAACTTCGACTTATGTCTAAGTTGATGACACACGTATCCTAAAGGCCTGGTGCCTGTCATTGAGTGGTTTAATGCACACTCAGTATGCTCTTGTGTTGAGCTAAATGCGATACAGACTGTAAAATTTTAAAAAAGGACATAGCGCTGTAAGACCTTTGAGAAACGTGAAATCGCTACGACTGCTTCGCAAGCTTTATGGAGCTTCGATGTCCTCTTATAAATGCTTTAACGTTTGCAGAATATCACAATGAGAGTGAACATTATAGGAATCCATGGCACTCAATTTTTTTTGTCAGTCAGAATTGTGTGCACAAAACAGACGAATGAATAGCTAAAGCAGCTACGGATGAACAAACAAAATGAACGAACAAAACAGCTACAAATCTACAAGAGAAGAGGGGAAACCGAGGGGCTCGATCTTTGTTGATCATGACCACTTTTACTCCCCGTTTCTATTATTTTCAACATTTAAACTTCAACCACAGCTGATTTTCCTGATGCTTCTTTTAGCGTCGTTGTATGTTGATTCTGTATGGTCGTGATTTACAAAAATTGAGCCCTCTATACAGTTGAAAAGCTGATTCCTTCTTGAAATACAACTTTATTCACGTGTAGACCGCACACGGACCGCTCTCAAGAAAGTTGGGTCTACGGCTGAAAGTTCGACAATAACCACGTGTTTATTTTTTAAGAAGCGCATCAACACTTCAATTGTGTCCATGTGGCAGCACTAGATGACTACCTTGAAGTCATATATCTATATTTGTATGCAGCTGTATGATGTACAACGTATTAGGTCAATGAACGTGTTCGCTGAGACCGGGGGGGGGGGGGGGGGCATAAGTCAGGTCTGGTACACGGAAATAAAACATATTGTTCGAATTGAGCGCCGTTTATGTGTGTTCTTTTATGCGGGCTGCCCGTATGTGTTCGCTGCAGTATTATTCCAAAATGCCGTACCAACGAGCCCGCATTGCAACACTAGTTGACCTTACTGAATTACTAAAGCGCCAAACAGACGACACAAGAAGAGACACACCCGCCGTGGTTGCTCAGTGGCTATGGTGTTGGGCTGCTGAGCACGAGGTTGCGGGATCGAATCCCGGCCACGGCGGCCGCATTTCGATGGGGGCGAAATGCGAAAACACCCGTGTGCTTAGATTTAGATGCACGTTAAAGAACACCAGGTGGTCAAAATTTCCGGAGTCCTCCACTACGGCGTGCCTCATAATCAGAAAGTGGTTTTGGCACGTAAAACCCCAAATATTATTATTATATTACAAGAAGAGACACGGACGAGCGCTTGTTCTTGTGTCGTCTGTTTGGCGCTTTAGTACTTCAGTAACATGCATCAACTAGCCCAACAGAAAGTTCCGCTAGTTGACGTCACTCCCTGAATTCGGTTTACTTTTTTTTTCATTAGGTTTCTTTTTTTTTTCATCGGCGTGCGCTATGTATAACCTTGAGGCCTAATTCCGCCTGCTCCTTTGGTACGATACGAAGGAGACCAACTTCGAATTTCTTCCTCAGCTGAGCTGCTCGGTTCGTGGGCTTCCATTGCCGAGGCTTTACAGCGCTTAGCGATTCCCGTCACGCGCGGTCGATTTTTCTTTTTGGTCGACTGGCTAGGCCGGTGTGACTCTCCGCAGGAGGACGTGCTGGGAAATTTTCAAGCGAATGGTAAAGCAAAAACTTCAAAGTTGAAGAGAGAAACGGACGAGAACTGTGAGTGCTAGACGGAACGATCGGCAAAGACCGGCAAATATATGGAGCAAAATAAAAAAAAAATTACGACCATCGTTCAATTTATTTCGCTTTCCGCGGGTAGCATCTCAACTTTTCGGCTTTGGAAGCGACAACCGTTAAATAACTTTTCTTTCCGTCTTTTTATTTCGTGGGGTTTTGACGTAGTAGTTGTAGCGCATAGGTGCAAAAATGTGTTTACTTCCTTTTTTTCTTTCTCTGCCTAGAAACATAACTAAGAAAAAAGTTTGATGAACACAGTTCATTAACAAATATTTAAATATTTCGGCGTTTGGGCTCCGATCGTTGGAGACGGAGGCGGCGTTTTTCTCATCTAATTCCGTTGTAGAAACTCTTCGGCCTTTTTGCGACTATTGTCATGATGTTTTTTTTTCACACATGCATGGGAAGAAAAAAATACGAATAAGGAACTTCACTACACATTTTCGCCAATTTAAACCAAACGCTGCAGAAATAAGCGTCCCTTCTCCTTCCCGGCGATCATCGGGGAGGACTCCGCCTCAGAATTTTGTGGCTTCAATATTCTCGCGTACTCCAATAGGAATGGCGCCAAGGTAGCACGGCACAAGCCATGCCTTGCAGTCGTTCATTTATTATTCGGATGGAACCGTGTCACGTATCTTCGGAGAACTTTCCGAGATTGTATGGATCGGCGTGAAGCTTTACCCCGTGCCGCCGCTGTTCGTCCTGTCGTGCACGTTATACTCAGCCTCAGCACCGTCTTGCAGTGCGGCGAAACCTGCCGGCTGCGCCAGCCTGACTGGTGTTTCTTTCCTTTCTTTTTAATTGTGAGTCATTTGTTTTTCTTTTTTCGTAATTGTAAAGCTAGCTTTTCCGCGAGGCAGTTTGCCTAACTAACGGCGTTGTAGTGATTTTTTTTGCAAGCAGCGTACGCGAACGCAGTATGCTCACATCACGAAACTGAAAATGTGTGGTACATCTGTCAGCCGAGCCGTGCCCCTAGCATATGTGGCTAGCGTTCCGCCTTCGTTCGAACGCTGACCAGTGCTGCATAGGGGTGGGGGGAACGTGTGGTGCTGAGGAGCGCACTTGCACATGATGAAAATCGTCATTAAGGGCTCTTCCGTTGCCCGACTGTAATCAGCCCAACACGTGATGCCGGCTAAGTGGAAGCTTGTCGGATGTATTAGCAGCACACGGACGGGTGAGCCATGCTTTTTTCTCCACATAGCGGAGGCCCGGTTCTCCTTACCAATTGGCTGACACGATTGATAGCCTTCGCTGCACAAGATGGAGCCGATGGGCCGAGGTACACGTGGGTTCCCGCCCTTTCCCTTTTGCCTTGCAATCTTCTCCTCCTCCTTGAACTCCTTCTCCCTCGATTCGGGCTTCCGTGAGTCCGACTGTTCTTCGTTCGATGGCGCCATTGCGTCGATTTTTTGGCTCGTGCGCTCTTCGAGCCTGGCGTGCCGTGGGAGATAGCTCGTTTTTCATTAGCATATTTTTTCCTTTCGTTCGCGAGTGAATTCATGACAACCGGTGTATATCTCTTATTTTGTTATTGTTGGTACACGCCACGGTGTTGTTTGGCTTCTGTATCATGGCAACAGAGTGTCTCACTACTCATGTTTCGTGCGCGTTTTTCGACAGCGCGTGCTGCAAACACGCACGCTGTCATTTCCTGCCGGCGGAAGTCGATTTGGAGACGGAGAAAAAAAAAACGTGTAATTGAGCCTCGATAATATGCTCCTCACGAATACGTTTCCCACATGATACTGTCGCTGAAGCTCACTTCAAGAGGCGCTAGCTCCAGGCTCAGCATATTCGCTTGATGTGTTCTCCAAATTTGGAGCGTTACATTTCGGCAGTTGAGTTAAGAAGGTATATAGAAGGTGCCCACTAAACGTAAAAGCCCGCGATCCTGTGACATGTACCAACCGGCTTTACTAAGTAGGCGTTGCAAGCTCTCTGTGATATCAGCGAACGTAAAACGCTGTCGTTTTGGTTAGGGTTGCCAATGCTTTACTTAGCGATGTAATGGCTTATCAACATTTATGTGCGAAGCGAACGAGTTGAACATTTCTTACTTTCTTCTGGAGTCCCATGACCCAATTAGTTAGACGAGGAAAAATGAGGGTTTAATTTTTAAGAAGAAGAATTGATCTAGCGGAAGTGCCAGGCTCTGGCCTGCTGATCGGTAAAGGTAATGCGCGAGCAAAAGTTTTGAAACCAGGGCGTCAGCAGAAATTTGAAATATATTCAACTGCAGCTCCGCAGCCTGAAATTGTTTATTACACCGTATTGGTCAAACAAGCGCGCATAGGCGAGCGCTCTTGATTTCAGCCGGAATGCCCAGACTGCAAAAAAAAAAAAAAAAAAAAAACATATCGCGACACCTTTGGTCTCCATACTTTTGCTCGCGACTGTACATACAATAATATGTACTGTGATAAGAAAACGAAATGTAATCCACCGGAAAATAGAACACAGACTTCAAAAGAATTCATACGGGACTCCAAGAAGGCCTTAGCAATCGAATAAAAAATCTGTTCTGTTCCATGGGTCGAACACGGGACCAGCGCCTTTCGGGTGCGGTCGCTCTACAACCTCAGTTTACCAGGTGGCGAGCATATGGCATAGCGAGAGCGAATCAATCGACCATTCGTAGTGCAGGAATATCGGTTCAGAGTCACTGATTCAGTGTCACTGATGCTGAGATACAGTGTCCTAAACTTGAGTTGCGCATCAGTTCGGCCCCACTCGTTAGGCAAGGAGTCACGCTCTGGTTTGGATCGATAATACTCGATGAGTTTTAAGACGTGCAGGTGGTCATGCGTGCTCAATTGCTCTGCACGTAAGACTCCCAAACGAAGTCAAGTAAAATTGTTGCACATAATCTTTCCGATAGATGGCGACACAAGTTCGTTCTGCGTACTGCCTTTGTACGTGTCCGATATTGACCGGGCGTTTGAACGTTGCACTCGTCGCATTGTGAAGATGGAGTGCGGATGTTCTGGGCAAACGTGTGCTATGTGTGTAGCAATTGAGCAGTTAAACCTGCACAAAGAAGCAACTTGTCCCTTCACTTTAAACAAATGAATTTCCACTAGACCAAGGTTTTGTTTTTTTATAGGGCACTACAATGTCTTGACTATAGGAATTTACGTTCTTTTCTTCGGAAATTACGAGAAGGCCGTCAGATTACTATAGACAATGGATAATCGAATAATACAGCTACTATGCGCTAGAATAATCTCGGTTTGGGTGGCATGTGGTACCATTCTATATTTAAAGTCTTGTAAGTAAATTATCTTCGACTGCGGGCAGAGCTCGTGTCCGAACGAAAATTATTGTCACCAATCCAAGAAACGGGCTCCGAAATTGATGATTCCTAAAAATTAAGTATTTCCAGAAAATATTGTTGCAGTGCATTTGGACAGGACCGTGCGCGCAAGAGGGAAACAAATAGGAAGTGGTAGACTATCTCTTGCAGCTGCGACCTTTGCACCAGACTGCTCAGTTACCACTACCTTTTCCCCATGTAAATAGCTGTAAATACATCGGGCTTCCTCTTCGTGACGTTTATCGTAACACTGCTTTTTCTACCCGTTTTGTTTGTTTAGGGTAGAATTTCACTCTTACGTGTGAGCTCTGTCAAATTGAACGAACCGTTCGTCCTTTGTTTCCTGTAAAGCGTGCTTTGCCTGTAAGACAGAACTGCTCAGCAACTGAGCTATCTTTTCACTAGTCTCTCAACGTAGGTTTGACCACAACAGATTACGAATGGATCAGGTACCTACATATAAATGTGAAGTCAGTAAACCCACGTGTTAGGGATGACGAAAATTCTAACACTTCTCGTGATTTATCCAGTGTAGTAAAATCTCGAACGGTTCTTGTCATTCGTGAATATAGCTCAAAACTGACCGTCCTGCGAAATGGCAAGCAGAAGTGCCCTCGATCACATATTCTAGTTATCACATGGTTATTGGACATTGAATTTCCTTTAACTAAACGATCAGTTGTCTTGTGTTGCTTAAAGGCTACGCCTCTTTACTTGGTCGTTTAAGGGAAGTGTTAAGTGTACCATTAGCCGGCTTTAACAGGTCTATTCTTTTTAGTTTAATGCAGTCCCTAGTGGTCCAAGAAAGTTGGATTCAGAAATAGGCTCCTCGACGATAGTCATCTGAGGAAAGGGACGATGGGTCAACTTAAATTATCGAGTTATCATAATATTCAAGAAGTAAAATAGAGAGAACGGAGGCGGAATGTAAAAGTAATATCGGCGCCATAGAATATCGCATAAATCGAGCATAGCGTGCCGTATGCAGGACAAATATGGCGACAATGTGTCAAGGCGCTCTCACACGAAGGCGCATATTATGGCTCTGGCAAACTCCAGCAATGCAGTTTTAAGCATCCGAATTATTATTTGAGTACCTTGAATGAACCGGCTTTTTCAGAACTGTTCTCAGGACTGTTCTCAGGATTGTTACATCGCATAAAGAAGCTCGCATGAAAGGCAGCAGTCAAAACATGGCTCATGCATTCTGACAAGTAGGAATAACAAGCGACATGGAGACAGGATGTTCTTATTGGTTCTTTTTTCTTCTGCCATTCTCCTTCTATGGCCTTTTCCTCCCTTCTCACATTTCTTTATATAATCTCACACCGCGACAGTAAAAGCAAAGTACATTTAGAAACAATCTTTTCCTTCTCACTTTCTTTTCTGTCTTTTTTTTTTTTGCAGTGATTATGACTCCCAGCTATGCCGCTGCTCTAAATAAAGTTAATGCTATCAAAGCGCGCTTTTGCGTGTTTCTTGGCTACTATGGGCCTGTTAATGTCTTATTAATGTCTTTAAACTGAGTGTTCTGCTGCGTAATGCCGTCAAAGACTATTGGCTTGGCTTGGAGTGTCGTTCTCCTTTGTTAGCTCTTGTGTCGCTACTTCAAATAAAGACGTTTAATGACAAGATAGAAAGACAGGTCGCCACCCGCTCGCGGTGGCGTATTGGCTACAGCGCCGCGATGAAATCCCGACCACGGCGGCCGCATGTCGACGGGTGCCGAGTGCAAAGACACCCGTGCGCCGTGCATCGGGTGCGCGTTAAAGAACCTCAAATCGTATCGTGATTCCGGCACGTAAATTGTCAAGAAATTAATAATAAATTGCTATCCTTAGTCAGACGATTTTAATCGGTCACTGTATTCTTTATTATTAATTTTTACACTCTCACGTTTATGTACCGTAATATTTACTCGGTGAATGTCTGCGTTGGGTAACGTTTAATTAAAAGAAATCGAGTAATTGGGTTCCTTCTATCCTAATTTTCAAGCAGTTTCTTTTTCAATGTCGATGCCTCCCATGCCCAATTTCTTGGAGGAACAACCAATCAGCAGCTGACTACGACCGGTCGCGTTCGGCCCCTTTCTCTCTTTCTCGATGTCTCTTGTTCTTCTCCTTCTCTTCTTCTTCCTTTGGTTCTTCCTTCCGCTTCTTCCTGCGTTCGTTAATTTACCATCCTCTTTCTCGCGTTCGCCGCCCACGGTTGCGTGCCTCTCGCAAAAGTGAATTGCTGCGCAGACCGCTAGAGGGGGCGCAGCGCGCTGATGCGTGCGCGCGGCAAATTGCTCGTATTGTTTTCGGGGCTCTTTGTGGCGCTCCCGCCTCGCCCCCCCCTTTCCCTCCCCTGCCTCCGGACGCAAGAACGCACGCACACAAACCCCCTCTTGCGAGGCGTGAGGCGGCATCGTCGCCGGAAGATTGCACATCGAT
The DNA here is from genome assembly GCF_050947875.1 of Dermacentor variabilis. NCBI lineage: Eukaryota > Metazoa > Arthropoda > Arachnida > Ixodida > Ixodidae > Dermacentor > Dermacentor variabilis. The sequence continues at coordinate 18,359,693 of NC_134578.1, read as the reverse complement.
TTACCGTCCGCAAATCGAAGCCCGGCCGAAACTGCGCGCGTTCTTTCTCTGCAACGCAGCCTCCTGCGGCTTCTCAACGCACGCGCGCGTGTTCTTTTATTTCGTTTTTATTTTCTTTTTTTTTTTTGCGGTCAGTGCGAGCTCGTGCCTGCGGCTCGCACTAAATTTTCGGCTCTGCGACCGCCACGATTGGTCGCCTTCTTTCGTCGTTATTTCTTTGTGTGTGCGCGTTTCTCTGGGGCCGTTTCTTGTAACACGTTGCGCGCGTCTGCATTAAGGTTGTCGGCTGCTGAGGGTAGAGGTTCCTGCGAAATACGAAGCAGAAGGCAATCTTACTCCAGCGTCTGCCGCGTCCCTCAAATATTGCGGTTCCGCCGGCACGGGAATGATGATTAGTAGAATTTTTTTGGTTAGTACGAGACGGTCAGTATGCAAATGATGGTCCGTCCGTGCACTTCGTTCTTCTGGCTCCGCGTGGCTTCTGTCAGATTGCTAATGGATCATTTTCGAACAAGATGAGTGCGTCCGCAAATGCAAGCAATTCACGATGTCTGCGCGGTTGCACAGACGTCTCCATTTCCTTCCTAGAGCGGAGAAAGAAAGTACAACTACTCCGAAGTCTAGATATACAACCCCACAAATACGTCTCAAGCCGCAAGCACGAAGATTCTACAAATATGCACGCACCGCCCGCCATTTTCCACGGTATCTGAATGGTCGCGGCGCCAGAATTGCCTGCAGTGATCTCAGTACGAAATCATGGTATTTTTCGAGTGAGGAAGGCGATGGCGCAAAAGCGCACGCCACGATTTTCCTTGCGGATCTGCGCACGCCTTTCGGTTCGCCTGTAATTCGTGCTTGTAGAACGAACAGCCAAATGAACGAGGGACCTTCACAATTCTGTGCAGCTGACTGCTGAACTAAGTGAGCGCGCTCACTTTTTGATTAATACGCATCCTCAAATGCCTTAACAAAATCATTTAGTGCATTCACTACCGTATAATCAACAAGGTTTCCTAATCACATATTCGGGTAGCCAGGGTTAAACGGCGCATAACGAAAAGAGGTTGAAAGCACTAAGCCTCTGGCTACACCACTTTACGTATAAGGAAGATAACGATTGGCGAAATTATATAAATTTTATGAAGTGAAACAACGATCATAAGAAGAAAATGCACTTAAGCCCGTGGCAAGTACACACACAAGAGCAAAATAGGAAACAACCAAAAATTAACGTTTCTTTCTCTTTTAATCCCATTCCCCATTCCTATACAGAGTAACATACCAGTCGTTATATACGCGCCCGCAAAATTCTCTGTTTTTCTAATATGGAGCCCTCTCTCACTAACGTTTCTTTCGGCGCATAGAATTGTTCCTAATGTCATGCCTGGTATTATTTTTTTGTTGGCACATGTCCGGCAGTACTAAAGTAGTCTTCCACTGCAACTAAACCTCTCCTCTCGAGGGCACTAACTGGCAATGGTGCAAGTACTGTCCCAAGTAAAAATGGATGGTAGTCCGGTGCCCTAATATTGTAGCGGAGCTACAGCCTTTGCTGATCATATCGGCAGGGAGCTCGCAGTGCGGAGACATCTCGGCTCTTCCTTGATGCGCCATTGCACACGATGAATTTCAGAACGAAAGTCTTTAGTATAGCCAACGCCATGGTCAAAGCAGTAAAACAGGCGTTCCAAACTTCGCGGTAACCTCAAGTTACAGAGAATACCAGTCCAAGGCCTACAGTACACACAATGGATATTGCGGTCTCTTCATCGGGCCCGGCTTCATACGGCCTTCTCGCTTAGATATTTTGTGTTAACTTTCGCAGGTACATTCTACTCCTTCACTCTACTATCTTTGTTGTTGATGACGATGTGACCCGTCGTGGTTGCTCAGTGGCTATGGTGTTGAGCTGCTGAGCACGAGGTCGCGGGATCGAATCCCGGCCACGACGACCGCATTTCGATGGGGGCGAAATGCGGAAACACCCGTGGTACTTAGATTTAGGTGCATGCTAAAGAACCCCAAATGGTGGAAATTTCCGGAGTCCTCCACTACGTCGTGCCCCATAATCATAAAGTCGTTTTGGCACGTAAAACCCGATAATGTTTTTTTCATGACGATGTGCTCAAACTACTGCCTCGACACGGTTGTCATATTTGTCGCTGTGTATACCACAACCGCGCCCAACATGTGTAGAATGACCGGCGGTCGTGAAGCGTAACACATACAGCTTCTCATCAGAGGAGAGGGCATAATCATGCTGCTTAAAGCAGTTTCATGTCCTGGTATCCATCTCGATTCCGCAGTTTGCAACAAATAATGTGAGTGACTGACGCATTGATTAGTTTACTGATCGATTAATTCAAGGTTTAAAGTAACATGAAGGCTACGAAAGGTACCATATCGGTAGGCTGCGGATTAATTTTGTACAGCTGCCGTTCATCATCGTGTAGCCAAGCGATGTTAACAAACGTATTGCTTTCAATGCGACCGCGAGATCATCCTTCTCGACATTCAAATTTGTACGTCGAAGGTCCCGTCTAATCAATGTTTCTTTCGTATGTGAAAGACGTACTGAAAACACACGCAACGGTATTTTTCAAGCGTGCCGCATTGCGTTGTTTTTTCTGCGAGCACCACCGGTCTATTTCTACGTCTTTCCTTTCTCAATAACTTAAAATCTTTACATCTGAAAATTCAGCACCGTATGTAGGAATTCGAAGAGGTCAAATTACGTTCAGCGAACCCATCTTTTTCTTTTTTTTTGCAGAGCTGCCAAATCCCGAGTTCGAGCAAAATATAATTCGTCCCACCGGCGACCCACGACTTGTTTTGACTACGCGAGAAGATCCGAGCAGCTTCGCTTCGCAAAAAACGTAATCCCCCTCCCCCCTCCCGAAACTTCCCAACCGCCGGCTTCCGTCGTTCTCGGCGCACTAAATTTTCCCGCGTAAAAATAAATGCCGCGTCGACTGGGAATGCCACGTTTGTCGCGGCAAAGATATTGGGAACTCTATTCAACACACCCCGTTATACTTTAGCACTGACTATTCTAGTGGACAAGTACGTGCCCTCTTATTTCTTGTCTTCTTTATTTATTTCTCTCTCTCTCTCTCTTTCTTTTCCAAGCAGCTGCCTATTTCACTGCCAACAAGTTTCGGAATGAAGGGATTTTTCCCGCGGCTTCCAGAGATCTGCGACTCGCGACAGGAGGGACAAAGCCGTGTTGACATTGAGAGCAACAGGGGTCGCGGGCAAGCGCTTTGGGGCGCCAGGAAGCGGATAAAGGTTGCGTTTGTGCGCCCGTCTTATTGAGGGGGCGCGAGGGCTGTTGTGGACGAGGAGGAGGCGATCGGTATAATTGAATTTAACGTTCGGGTCAACGGAAAAAAAAATACCACACGCGCATGCGCAACCGTGTCGCTTCTACCGTTGATATATTTCGCGAATATTTTTCTTCTTTTGCAAAAAGACCCGGTGGTCAGTAGTGGGGAGTCGGTTGCACTCTGATGATTGAACGCTCGGGGAGGGGATGTGGCTGGGAAGCTGTTGCCATGGAGACTGCACGTAACGTGAACTTGATAAGCACGAATATTAATATTAATATAAATAAACGCTGCGACCGAGCTTATGCGTATGTGACGCTGACGTTCTCCGACCTTTTGAAAAATAAACTGTTTTTTTAAAGGTTTGCGGGATAGTGGTTCCCTACTGGCATTTCGTGTCTTATTATTTCTTTCCAGCTTTTGTAACTCTTGAGCGGATGGCATGCGGGAATTCCTATTCGTTAAGTGAAAGTTTTACAACGGCGAAGGAACTAAAAAAAAGTTGAAGTTGGTAATAATAAAAAAGGCCGAAGTTGATAATAGCTTGGGGCACTAGGTATGGCCTGGTGGTGACGATGTCGTTGGGGTGGTTCCATTGCGGTCATTTTAGCTTCGTCATCCGGCACTAGTCACGCCGTTGTTGTCAAGCCATCGTCGTCATACATTCGTCATGCTTCCCTCGTCACACCGCCAAAGGGATGCCGTCATGGTGGTTCAATCGACCTTATTCTAACTTCGTGATCTAACTCTAGCCATGCTGTCGTCGTCACACACTCTACTTTGACCCACTGGTCCGAGTTTTGTAATAGCTTGAGTCACGAGATACTACGTGTTGAGATCGTGATACCGTCGTGGTCGTTGCATCGAGTCATGCCTTCGTTCTGACACTGTCATTTTATTATTGTCATCACTGCAGTAAGTCATCACATTGTCGTCTTGTCATCGTGTCATACTGCCTTCTTCGTTCCTTCAGTCTTTCGTCTTCCTTGTATAGTAATCATAATGCCGTCACTAAATTGCAGTTAACGCGTCACTGTTGTACTATCGCCATCAGATGGTGCATATCTTACCTGCATTGTCAGACCGTCGTCGCAATGCTGTCGTCGTCGTGCCATCATCGTCACTCCAGCTTCGTCATCCGACTTTCATCATACCGTCGTCGTCGTGTCATTGTCATCATACAGTCGGGGTCATAGCTGACTTTCCTCATGCCGTTGTGATCTTATGGTCGTCATACAGTCCTCGTCATGCATTCGTTGTCATACCGTCGTTGGGATGCTGTCCCGGTCGTTCCATTGTCATCAGTGCAACTTCGACATCAGGCTCTCGTTAAGCCGCCATCGTCATACCGTTGTCATCCTGCCATCGTCGTCACGCTGCCGTTTTCCCATCATCATCACTTTAGTATCGTCATCACATTGCCACCATGTCGTCGTTATACTACCATCGTCGATCCGTCGACGTCATGCGCTGTTCACTATATCGTAATCATGCTGTAATCATGATTATGCTTTCGTTCTCATGCCATCGTCGTCAATGCATCGTCGTCCCACAGATGCCAACATGCATCCAGTATCATACCCTCGTTGTCATGCCGTCGTGGTCGTGTCACTGCCGCCGTTCCCGCCTCCTGATTGAATTAATAAAATTTGTCGCTTCTAGCGTCCCTGGATCAACGTGCTACGCGATAGATGTTTCAGTAATTTTCATTAGTCTAATACGTACAAAATCACATTACGCTTTCTCTTCGCTCCGTCGTAGGCACGCAGAAGCAATTAGTCCATTGCTAGAGAGATGATTCAATAAGCGCACAGAATCCATGCTACACACAGGCACACATACACACGAACACGCAAGGAACTTGAGGTGTATTACAAAGGCGCATCGGCCCAAAGCCAGGTTCGAATAGGAAAGCGCGCTTGTCTTTCCCGAGAAAGTTGTTTTCCACAAAGCTGGAATACATTTTCCACACAAGTGGGCAGGAACAAACAGGCAACAAGCGTGTAAGCGTATAAGGCCCTCCTACGTAGGACAGTAACTAATGATGTGTTCAAGTTTACGGTTTTGTCAAACTGTATGACAATGTTGTATTTAATATGATGGTTTTGCTAAAGTGTACGACCATGTGGACAAAATTCGTGTGGCTCTGCTGCTATCTTTGCCACTATGGCGGCGAAGGACTCCCTGAAGCCATCCTTGAATGGCTTTTCCCTTCGCCTCCCATCACACCTATATGTGATAAACCAATACAGAATCAATCAATCGATCAATCAATCCTCAGTGACATTGCAACCCACAACTGTATTTAATGAACGCAAACCTAAAGACGTAGGACTAACTTGCTACAATAGTTAAATAAGGTAACAGAAGCGTACTGAAAGCCAAGTCGTGGCTGACTTTCTTTAAGCCATCAGTTTAGTTTGACGGGGGCAGTTCTTAGGATTGCCCTTTTTGAATATAAGACATTCGAAAAACGAGTTAAGGAAGAGTGGGTTTTACTTGAAAGATTCCGCCGTATTCATGCCAGTATTTAGCGCTTGCCGCCCCAGTTTGCCCGAACGCAACTTACGGAAGATTTGCGTTACGTGAAGCGAATTGGGGTTTGCTTTCTGTTGGAAACATAAGAAAGCGAGCTTTCTAGGCGTAGTACGCGATGGTGAAGGTCAGTTTAAAATACTGGCAGGTGACCGTGAGGGACAGCAAGATGTAACGGAGGTTTACGTGGGCTCTTTCGGTGATGTAACACTGTACGACGACGGCGAACGCACTGATATTGTGCTCCCTCTCTCTTTCTCCGTGTGCCTGTTTGCGCGCGTTGCAAGTAATGCACACGGTCACCGATTACGTGTCACGTAGCAGACCTTGCAAAATCATATTTCATTTTAAGAGAGCTGGTGTACTGCTGTCATTGTTTTGGTATCCGAGTTAAACACCGGGGCCGCCCTGCAGCTTCCGTGTCTAGCACAATTGCATTCTGACTGAAACGCGCAACTGGAAGTTTCTGTCCGTGAATCGAACTTAAGAGATAGCCATGATGCATCAGAACGCCCCCCGACTACCGAGCCACCTTGATGTGACATCGCAACGAGTACCAGACGGGCTTCTTTCTTTTTCCCCAGCGCAGAAGCGAAGACACCCGACGCAGAATATCGATAGTGCGGAAAGTGAACCCTCGATTCTAATCTCCGTTGGTCTCACAGTTGTACTGTTTGTCGGCGTTCTCTCGTATGCAAACGGAAAGCTTATCGCGCGAGCACCGTGCATTATGTAAATGTTGTTGGTTCTTGCACCCGGCATGCAGGCGAAATGGGTACCCAAGTCCACTTCCTTTGCTGCTGTGTCCACACTGAGGCCTCTAATCAAGGTTTCATCTTATTTTTGTCTCCCCCGTGTATCGCCTAGCTCGTTCACCGACGTTCGCGTTAATGTGAACGACGTTTTGTGTGCACGGGGTCCGGCTATAGGTCACGTGAAAGACGAGAACGGTCCGAACGGAGAGATGGGAAGCGGCGGCCGTTCGCGTGCTCTTGTTCGCGAGGGCCTCGTCATCAGCTCGTGCGTAAGTGAGTGGCACTAATTGAAAGCGGCACGCGAGACGTTGCTAACGACATTATCACCGCTGAGGAGACCGCGAGGCGGGCCTCGCGGGGGCGTTTTGCTGTTTGGAACGGGGAGCACCGCTTCGTGCTTTGGTGCCCGGGATTGCTGCGAACACCGTGTTTACTCAAATTTAGGCCGGGATAGATTGAACGTCGACCCCCCAAAATTAGAAAGGTACCCCCCCCCCCCCCAGAAGTGCAGTTAAATCTAACAACACCACCGTCTGTACATTTCGCCCGACCTAAACAAAGGGCCGCTGCAACCGGGAATCGAACTCTGGACGTCGTGCTCGACAGCGCGACGCTATGGCCACTCCGCCATCACGGTTTACATTGCTCGAAGGTATACGCGATAAAAAGGTATTTGCCTGCAGAAAGAACATGCATTTTGTTACGGTTTTCGAGGCTTCTCACAAGCATGCATATATTGTCCACTTCCTGTGCGCTTCATGAGGTCAAACAGGGCGAAACGTACAAACATGGCCGCTCGATGAGACGCTTTTCTGAATAAAGAAAAAAAGAAGGGGCTAACACAATGCCGTCAGCTTCAACAGAGTGCTCTGAATATGCTTCCGTACTGTAGTACCTATGTACTACATGCTGTGGTACCTAGAATGTACTTGTAGGCGCTGTAGCTGAAAATCTGTGGCCGCATATGATTGTCGCAAGGAGTAGTTAGGTGCACAGCGATTGCGGGCGAAACGTGCTCGAGCCTAAGTCCTCCACTCGACTTTCATGCATTATCACCTTTACGAAGGTGTCAGATTGCAGTCGAGTAAATACGGTATATCTCGGTTGCTCGAGCGTCGCGCGCCTGCCTCCGACGTTTGCCTCCGAGCTTCCGGTTGACAATGACTAGAAGGCTTTGGTTCATTTGACATAGCGTTGATAATTACATTAGCGTTACTTACAGCGAATCGGAAACGTTTAGTGTTGGGAAACGAAGGCCATGGATACCATTTAAAATACCGCGACTGCTGAGTCAGCTTCGTTGTATTACCCAGTTAGGTAAAGTGTGTTTCAATTATTCACTGTGCACGTCTGTGATAGTTGTATGCGGGCAACACCTCTCATTAACTTGCGCGTTAGATAATGGTAATTTTTCTGCGGCTAAATTCAAAGCTCGTCGTACACGCTGAGAGCTCCCAGACACCGAATCATACCTCCGACCCTGTAGTAAAGGGGATTTCTACTGCTATTACCTTCCACATTGTAAGTGCGAAAGATTGACACGTGTGATCGGAAGCCACATTTTCACGGAGGGAAAAAAATGCAGGAATTTCCAAGCTGCCCACATAGTGGCGCTCATTACAAAGCCTCCATCATGGTTAAAGTAAAATGATTAGTTGTGTCCTCGTAGCACCACCGAATTTTTTTTACCATTAACTTTTAAACTCACACTGCCAAAACCATACTGCAGAAGGAGCGGACAGTGAAAAGTAAGCCGGCGCTTATCGTTGTCCTTGCGACGCTGTCTTGAGCGCGAATATATACAAGATATATCGAACGGCGTTTCATATACTTCAACCGCTTACTTTATAAATGCACGGAATTATGAATGTGTGAACGGTGTTGTGTTCCAGTGATGTACCACTTACCTTAACGTGCTTCCAGGTTAAGGTGCGTCAGACAATGTTTCGGATAGTACCTACACATGGTGTAGAGCGCTTCTACGGGTAACAGTGGCTATTTCTCTGGAACGCAGCTCTGTACATATGTTGATGTGTATATAAAACGTAAAGTGTTTCAATGTGTGGAACGCCGTTTCACCGGGAATAAGTGGCGCATTTGCGCAACTTTTGACCACCTAATATATTTAGAGCCTAAGTGGAAATAAAATTACCCCCGTATTCTCACACCATCGTCGACTCCTTCGCCACTTCACCCGCCGCGGTTGCTTTGTAGCTACGGTGTTGGGCTACTATGCACGAGGCCGCGGGATCGAATCCCGGCCACGGGAGCGGCATTTCGGCGGGGACGAAATGCGAAAACACCCGTGCACTCGGATTTAGGCGCACGTTAAACAACCACTGGTGATACAGATTATTCCGGCATCCCCACTACGGCCTGCCTCGTAATCAAATCGTGCATTTGGCGCGTAAAAAATACCATGATTCCTTTTTTCTTTTCTCCACTTCACAAAGTTGATCGCGGTGCCGCCTCTTCACTGAACCAAACGCTACGCTTCTGAAGAACTTCTGTGGAGTGTCAACGATGCGTAGTGTCCACTTCTGTCGAGGAGTGGCGCTACGATCTGCTTCCTTGAGCCGAAGTGGAGTGTCGATCGAACGGAGGAGCGTTCCGCAATACGTGGGTCAGATTGTACCAAAGTACAAGCGTGATTTTGTTTCTATTAAGCGACTGCTTTTCAGTTCTCGTCTTTCGCACACGAAATGAGAAGCAAGAAAAAGGAAAATTAAGTGCTGGCTGTGACTGTGGTAACGTGAATAATAGCCGCTGTCACCCAGAATAGCCACGAGAGACAAACAACATTCTTAATTTAAGCCGAGCCGAGCCAAACCGAGCCGAGCTTCGGCATTAGCGACCGAAACAACAAACCGGGTGCACCATTGTCCGAGGGCATTGCCGAGCGTGATAGCACGGCCGCCTTTGGCGCGTGGCTTTTGGCTTGGCTTCGACTTGGCTGTTTTTGTCTCCCTTAACGACGTTAAGTGAGTCGTTTGTCTTTAGAGTGCGCCCATCAGTAAATTACTGTCCCGGTCTTGGTTCGCGGCCTCTTTCTTTTTGATCTAATCGTTGAAGTCATGTGTTGCCTCTTTATATTTTGAGCTGGCTCGATGTCTGGTATGCAAGATGTAGCCACAGCTAACGGGCGAAAATCCACCGTCACTCCTTGAGAATGATTACGTTGGGCGTGCAAGTAACCAAAGAAAACGGGGTTTATTGAAATGAAGAGATTTAGCGATTTTGCGCCAAGATACGAGTTCGTTTTCTAACGGGCAGCGTAACAGAGGCTTTCGCAATACCTTTCAGCTACGCGATCCGCATGGAGAATATTATCCTTCAAAGAACGTCCCTTAACCAGGAATGAAAGAGGCGCCAAGAATCCGGTTGTTGTATGCTCAGACAAATAATGCAGGAACAAGTCGAGAATGGTCTGCGTAATTCCTCGTTATTGTCGTCGTCGTCATCATCGTTAGAGTCATCTTTCATGTCTTCTGCTTGATGAAGGCCTCCCACAGTAATCTCAATTTAAATCTGTGTTGCAATGCCGACTTCATAATGCGCCTGCGAATTTCCTAACTCATCATACTACTTCTTGCCGTCCGCAACTGCGCACAATTTCGTTTTGTTAGAAGGATCGTTAGGATGGTTAGGTTACTGGAACCTGTGCGAAACCGCACTGCACGCTTCATCGCTCGAGACTATATAGCCAACAGTCCATTGTGGATTACATGATGAATTCATTATCACTATCGCCCTTCGAATAACGTAGGAAGATAGCCACTCTCCGTTTGTTGCATAAAATAGTCTACAGCGCGCACGAAAATACCTTGCCACTATCAAAACCACATCGCATGTCTCGTAGGCTTCATAATGAACACAGTTTTGACTCGTATTTTCGGTCGTACTCAAGCCATCTACGCTTCCACGTGCAATTGGTCAATGGAATGACCTGCCTTATGATGTCGTCCGTATTCATGACCATATGGTGTTAAGAAATAGAATACTGACCATCTGTGACTGTTTTTGCCAACCACGTGATCACTTGTAATCATGTTTATAGACTTTATAGGGATATCATGTAGGCCCACTCAATTTTCTATAAAACCTTCTATATATTCTATTATTACAATGTTGCACCATATCTACTACATTTTGCCATTGTATATTACTTGACTCTTGAATTTCTTTTGTTTGATCTCGTGTTCTTGTTAAAAATTATTGTCTAGTCCCCCTCATATAATACCCCTACATGAATCCTGTGAGGTATCTGTAAATAAATAAATAAATAAATAAATAAATAAAGAAATCCGTTGTCCTAATCGATCACCAATGATTTGCGCTGCTAATCACGCGGTGTGCCCAAATCCATGTCTCGTCGTCTTAATGTCAACTAGGATAACATCGACCAACCCCTTTTTCTTTGCAGTTTACGCCGCTCACTTTCTGTCTCTTGACGTTACGCCTAATCCAGACTTGTCATCCAGCATTGTTAACTAATGCTAGAAAGATGTCCGACAAGAAAGATAAGCACATAGGGCGGAATGTGCCAATGCAATAGCGCATGTTTTATAGTAGTTACGCGTAACATTTTTCGTTGCAATCTTATTTGCAATCTTCGTTGCAATTATATGGTATTTCTTAACCTCCAACTGAAATAAACTTCACTTAGGCTAAATTGGTTATGAATGAATATGCCCACGAGTGAAGCAATATTGGCTAAGCCCCTGGCCGAGTAACTGTTCCATTTCCTTAATAACGGCCTTCGAATATCAAATTGGCAAACGACGCGTGCTCCTCGTGATTACCAGATATAACGTAAATTTCGGCATGTTTCCTCCGAGATTTCTGAGCGAACCGTGGCCACCACCTAAAGTCTCGGAGGCCACACGGAGGAGTCGCACTGGTTCTGAACATTCTGGATCCATGCGTCCATTCCGACGAGCGGTAATGGCGAAACTCATTTTTTAATGTAGTTTCGATATTAAAAACGGTTATTGTTGCGAGCAGGTATTTCGAACGTGAAATCTTTCGCACGAAGGCTATTCGATACGTGCGCACTACTGGAAACATTGCTTTTTACACGATGCAAAATTTTGCTGCCATTGGCCTGCAAAAGAGGGCAGCATCCTTTCTTTCTGGCGGTGCGAAGCTGTACACAACGCACCCACCTTGTTACGCTTCTTTCTCTCTTTCGCACCGACAGCGGAGGAATAGTGCATTAGGCTCTGACAAGGTACACAAACAGCCGTCACCGTTCACCGCCGGATTCCCAGAACGCTGCAAGTCAAATGGAACGCCCCACGTGAGCCGGGTCTTTCAACTCGGCGGATATATTTATAGTGCGCGCGGCCCGCGAGTGCCATCGGATGCTTGTCTTTCTCCGAAGGCTCTCAGCTCAGTCGCTGTCGGGGGGGGGCATGTAGAGCTGAACGAGCGTGCTCCGGTGACGAACAGGGGAAGAGCACTCTCTCTCTTGGCGGCCTATTTCAATGCTCGATGCCGCGAGAGGTCGATGTATATCGTGGAGCTAGGTCGCCGCAAAGCGTAGCAGAATGGGTGGCGTAGTTTTACTGTTCGTTTCTGCCGATCTTAGAGACCTGCAAGATCCAGTAAGCCACGGTGCGAGCGGTTGAAAGCATGGAACGCACCATGAACGCATCACCACTGTCACCATCAGTGGTGATGTGAAACAGCCTATTGGTTATCGCATCGTCTTAATCATCAACAGACTAATGATGATGTGACGCTCAATCGATTGATGGCAATGGCAATCATCGGCAGCCTGATGATGAGGTTAAAATCAATGCAGGTTTCTGGGCGGTCCTTGAGGAGTGCAATAACCAGAACGATATCTGTTGCATGCAGCCGAATTATAATGTGCAACAATCATGCATTATGATCAACATCATGACGAAGATCATCATCAGCAGCAGCAGCCGTAGCAGATTTATTACTCGTCCTCGTAACCACCAGCCGAATGAGGATGTGAGGAATAATAGAATTATAATTATCATAATCAGCGGCCTCGGGATGTCATAACCATCTAGAGCATGTTGATTATGTAGTGATCAGGATGATAATGATGGGAGCTAACGTCGATCAACACAATAATGGCAGTATGTACACCAATTTCAACATTAGATTACAACGAAGCATACAAAACTTTCTTGTGATGTTGTCCTCTTGATCAACGAAGAGAACTTCTACGAGCCTTACGCAATGCCTGAATGGCAACAGATCAATCACAGGAGTTAAAACCTGGGTACTTTGGACCCGACATTGGTCTCCACTGAAGTCATTATAACCATGGTGCTCTTTCTAAAGGCAACCGGGCTGTGTGACCGCTTTTTATTGGGGAGTGAACGCTGTTTTGTGTGTGCGTGCATCGTTCCCATCCCTTTTCTTTCTCCCTTTCTCTCTTCCCCTGTTCTTTCTCTTTCCACCTCCCCCAGTGCAGGGTAGAAAACCAGGCGCGGCCTGATTGCCTTCCTTACTTTTCCTGCTCTTTCTCTCTTTCTCCTTCTGTATCTCGTCATACACTCTCTCTCACTTTCATTCTCATCTGTGTCTCTCAAACACACTTTTCGTCTGTTTCTCGCCAGCAAAAGCAAATTCAAGAGCAAATCTCAAAAACGAATTCTCACGGCACGCTTCCTTGTTTACCTCCGTCTTCACTGGCGATTGGGAAAAACAAGGATCGCCGGCGGCGACGCGAATGGCTGGGCGTTACCAAATAGCCACGGGCGTCTTTTATTACAGGCGCGAACGTGATGTGAGCTCCATTCGGCCGCTACGGCTGTGTTTTCCCACCTTGGTGTCAACTCGGAGCAGCGAACGTCAAAACAGACTACTGCGGTGACAGTCGTGGAATACCGAACTAGCGGTTGCCGCGGTCTACCGTACTGCCGGTAGTCGCGGTCTACCGGACTCCCGGTAGTCGCGGACTACCTCACTTAACGCGCCAGGCTACCACGGTATATCCTCTGTCGATCCTAATATTAACCCGTCAATTTCGGAGCCACACAGTCACCTGTATATCTGTCTCGGAAATACGCTGCACCAGAGTGCAAAGTTGTCAATCGGTATTTGACACTCACAATGCTGTTTATTTGCATCAGTACATCAGTACGTGACGCGAGGGGCATGCAGAAGAAACTGCCACATGGACAACTTGGTATTTAATTGGAATCGGTATTCGATTTATTATTTGTACTTGATACGCTGCAAGGCCCCAGCAGGCCACAAGCGTCCCTCCACCAGGTCAGATTCAACTAGACGGACACGAATAAATGTGGGTGGAAAAACGCGGACGGTTCCAGCAGACAGGCGAACGTGCTGCATGGAACATTTTCGAGCACTTGCAGCAAATTCTATCTAGCTGCCATGGTTGCTTGTCAAACATACAATCCCATAGGTCGCCGTATTAGGTGATGATGACGATGGTTTCACTGCATCCTCTTTGAAACGGGGCGGTGAAAAATAGTCGCCTAGCTTGCTCGTTCTAATGAGGTATGCTATACAATTTTTTAATCTAGCATGTTTGTTTACATCTCCTTAATATTTTTTTCCCTTTCAAAGTCTACCTTGTACCGCTAGTCATGAGTGTAAGAGATCAGGTCGTATCAATTTCTTCAGTGCTTTTTTCCACTAATGCTCTAAACATCTCTTGCTTATCTCGACTGCTCACCGGCTGATGCCTCCGTCCACTTTAAACCCAAGTGGTTCTCGAAGGTGTACTTTACCTACGGTTCTCTCTGGGCGAATCTCTTCGCATTCCATTAGGATGTTCTGAGCGTTCTCCAGACTTTTGCCGCAACATGCACGTGCCTCATCTACTTCCGAATAATTGCTCCGGTATGTTTTTTCCCCTTAGGCAACCTGCTCGAGCCTCGAATAGCAGGGCACTGCTCTTTGCGTTTTCGTACAGATTTTCCCTTCTAATTTCTTTCTTCGCATTCTGGTAAATCTCCGTGGTCCTTCTTGTATTCCATTCTTTGCGTCCAATTAACTGACGCTGTTTCTCTTGCTTTCTTTCTCACGCCTCCTGGTAGTCTATTTACAGTAATAGGGTGCCTCGATATCGGCGCCACCTTACGGAGAAGCGTGACATAGAGGCACCATACGCACTATGGGCTCGTAGCACCAGTTCGGTTTGGAACTTCGGGGCATTGTCAGCTCGTGGGAAAACACGACCCGTGTGTTGCACGCTACGAAAGCGTCTGTCAATTTTTTTTTCTAAGTTCTACAGGGTTCGATAGCACTTGCCGATAGCTTTAGTGTATATTGTACATCATCGAGCATGCCCTAATTTTCGCCCATCATTTGGAGTAGTTTGGTGCGCTGCCAGACAGGCTAAGAAACCCAGCTTCTCATTAAAGCCAGCATCGCCCTTCCGGCTTACGACTGGCTAATATCCTCAGTTTATTTTTTCTTGTAATTTCTAATCCTTTTGGGGCCTACTCGAATAGCCTCTACACCTATATGACGAGTGTTTCTCTTTAGACAAACGTATTAAAATTACCTGAAACTGAGAGCTGTATCACGTCTCGTCACCTGCCTTACTGGAAGGTTCCGTTTGAATCGCTTCCAAGGAAAACTTAAAATAATGGTTTCAATAATGTACTTCGTAATTATTCATATTAGGGCACAAACGTACATTCTCGGGACTGAATCGGAGCACTAAGAAATCAAGGTCATCAAAACTTGGCTGACATTGACTGCTAGCTACGTCTTTGGAAAACAGGTTCTCAATTTATGTGACGAAGTGCATTGATTTTACAGGTAACACTTTCTAGAACTGTGGAAAAGTGCGCCGATGAACGGACACTAAAAAGAAAAGCCAAATCAGTTTGTTCGCGTAAAGTACTCATTCAAAATTCAATTTTCGGTAATTTTGCGGAAGGAGGAGAGGCTGTAAAGCAGAACATAAACTGAAGGCCGGAATTTCATTCGTTTTTCATTGCGCGCCGTAACCTGATTGCTGGTTCATTACACCTATTTTTAAAGCGCCAAAAACCTCAGACTGCACGCAAGAGAGAACAGCTGGACAGATAGCGCCATGTCCCGTGGTTCTCTCTTGTGGGCTGTGTGTTGTTTTTTGGCGCCTTAAATATAAGGTGTAATGAATCGATACCGACTTGCCCAGCAAGACGCTCTCGTAAGCCAATTGCTGGTATGCCATTGTTACAACATGAATTTACAAGTTTCTTTGTCTTTCTCTTTTTGTATTTGGGCAGTTGTGCGGTGCACTGAAGGTTCCGAAAGCCTTGGTTGCCTTAAAATACAATGCAGTAATTTGTTTCCTTTAAAATATTATTGAGGCAGGAGAAGACGGCGAAAAATATCCATGGCGTCACGGCAAGGTGATTCGCGAACTTCAAGATGGCGTCGCCACCCATACTCATTTCTTGTGCGTCTTTTTCGGTTTATACCAAGGCTTCTTAATATTAAGTAGTCGTTCCTGTAAATAGTCGTTTTCTTGTTATTGTAGAAGGATGATTCGCTAACACAACGCGAGTCGTATTTCTCTTTTGCATCTATTTAACCTAACTGTTATGGGTTAAAAGCTAGGTCTACTGCTACTTTTCGGTAATAGACCCAAGTATTCGCAGTGTGGTTGTGTATACTGTTCTACCTTGGTTCTATGTATGAATGCGTCATTTTGTTGTTGCACGCTAGGCGCGTTCGCCAGGCACCAAACATCATCTTAGCCTGTCTGCTTGAACCTATAACTGTCGGCATGTAACAAATAAAAAAAAAGCGCCGAGTCAAAATCCCAAAAATGCTACCAAGACAATCAGGTCTTCTTTGGCGCATTTGAGTACCACATGGTTTGTTGTTTAGACTTCACTGTCTCCGGGATGGGCCCATGTTTTTCTTTGAGGAAAGTCACACTTCCTGCTCCGGTTGTAGGCGCCCGTAGTTGGAACGAGCGCACCTTGGTTTCACTGCGATGTTTGTTGCGCAAATTACGCATTATTACGCCTGCGTACATAGTTCTACGCTAACTTGGTATCTCCTTTTTCATTCCAAGTTCTAGTTTGACGCCTTTTCCGTTGCCCTTCCTGGGCGAGAAGGCCTCAGATCGTCTAATTTGACTAAACAAAAGTGGTCAGATACCCAGATCTCAGGGAACCACAAATCAATCTGAAGTCTCCAAAGAAGGGCTTGTCTTAAAAAAATAATTTCATTAAAGAGTGTTGGTCTATCTTTCTCGCCCTAATGTACCTATTTGCATTGTTGGACTGATGTGAAAGTAAATGTGCGTGTATGCGAAGACGTGTGTAATTACGGGCAAGTAAATAACATTGTTAATACCGTGAATGCCGAGTTTTACCTAAGGGTGATATCTACTGATTCCCTATCGCTAGTTCTGGCTACCACACCGACGCACCGTTTTATTGTGACGCTAAACGTAACAGGCACGCGGTAACATGGCACAGCCTTCTTCTTAGGGACGCATCAGCAGCTGATTTCCTGTGATGCGAAACGAAAACAAAACAAAACAAGAAAACACAAAATCCACAGCCAAAGCACTGCTTGCCACTGTTTTGTTTCAACACCACTTTCCCCTTGTCGTATTTCGGAAAGCCTTCTTTTCTTTAGGAGCTTACGCTATGCTCTTGACGATGTCTTTCTTCGAGCGTCCAAGGCTTCACTTGGACTCATCGTGTTGCTTCGATGCCTTTGGGCAAGTCTGGAATGTTTCTTCCATACTCGGCCACGTGTTAATAACCTCTCTGTCTATTGTCACGGTGATATCCCTTCGCCAGAAGGGTTGGAGGAACTCTCCGCGCTCGCTGGACTGAGCGAAATAAAAAGAAAGGCACGTGGTTCAGTGTATTTGGTCTTGTTTACCACCTTACACGCTGGTCGAAAGAGAGCAAAGTAAAAGAGCGTTTTCTGTTTCGTGCACAACAGTCAGCAGAAGCGATGTAATGGGGGGTTAGCGTCTGGGAGTCTGAACAGACGGCAGTTGGACGGGAAAAGGATCGGAAGCGGTAATGGATGCCAACGCACTGTTGCCTCCTCAGAAAGCGAGAAACGTGCGAGCCAATCCGAAGCCGAAACCGTCGGCGAGTGTTGGGGCCTCGCGCCCGCAGTGCAAGCGCAAATAAACCAAGTCTCGCGTCACTTTGCTGTTTCTCGTCGGCTTAAAGAAAGACACGCCACGCTGTCTGGCGTCTGTTTTCTCGCTCACGTCGAGTGAAAAAAAAAAAAAGAAACCGAGCGGGGAGAGGAATAAAACAAAACAAGTAAGTCCTGAAGTAAACCATCTGCCTCACAGAAAAAAACACAATATGCAATTGAAAAGCAGCCATTTTCTTCTCGGCGATCTACTAAACGCATCTAGAATGTTCGCGTCCTTTAACATAACAGAGAAGATGTCTAGCAAGGAAAGGCTGAGCCAGAGAACTTATCTTGGGCGCCGCGACGCGCTGTTTCATTCTTGATATTTGTTTTTCCGCAGAGCAGATGACGAACGTTCTTTGTTGACGGACAGACGACGCAAGATCAGGCGGGTAATGGTCGAGAAAGCTAGTTCTGTCGTCTGCATGCTTCAATGAGCGATCGTAATGCTTCTTGCGCCGTCTATGTCATTCACAGTACGTATTACACCGAATAAATGAACGAAGCAGTGAGTGAGTGAGTGAGTGAGTGAGTGAGTGAGTGAGTGAGTGAGTGAGTGAGTGAGTGAGTGAGTGAGTGAGTGAGTGAGTGAGTGAGTGAGTGAGTGAGTGAGTGAGTGAGTGAGTGAGTGAGTGAGTGAGTGAGTGAGTGAGTGAGTGAGTGAGTGAGTGAGTGAGTGAGTGAGTGAGCAATGCAATGCAATGAGCGTGTGCGCGATCGAGCGGCAGCCTGATTGTATTAGCTTGTGAGTGGGTATGCCGAGTTTACATGCATATAGGTTACTTAAGTGAATGAATGCTTTGACAATTTAGGCCCAATCGTTAAGAGGCTGAATAATCAGGCGCGTCCGTTTCGAACTACTGGCTGGACTGTCGTCAGTCTGGATGTACTGATTTCTTGGCCCAGCAAATCATCGTTTCGTGGTTGAACCGAACTGTGTTGAAATAGTCAAAAACTATCATTACGAGTCACATCAATGTGATTGCACGAGTGCTTGATGAACGAGGTGACAACCACGTGAATCCAATTGCACCACCTTCGCGCAGTTAATTCCGCGATTTTCAGTTGCTTCGCAACGAAAGATCACTATAAGCCAACAACAACCTAATAGAAACACATCGGCATTTCCATAACGGCCATTGTAAGCGCACTGAGTCGACAAGGAACTGAAGCAGCTATTCGTGCGCTGGTTGCGCTGACACAGCCAGCCATGACGACGCCAGCGTCAACAATACCGTCCGTCCCCCCTCGCACGCGAGGTGGCCTCCTTCCCTTAGTCCGACTGCGTCCGCGTTTGCCTTGTTTCTGGCCAGACCGAAGGAGAGGGCGATTGTGCCAGCCGACTAAAAATAATCGCGTCTGTCGCCGAGTGCTGCTTCTTTCTTTATTCGCCGTCCTCCTCTCCACTGTACGGAGAGGGAAGCGACGTCGACTCGCGTGACGTCTCAGTCCTAAGTAGCCAGCTCTGGGATTCGAAATGGCAGCGGCAACAGGAGAGGAGGAATCGCATCTCCTCACGTGCTGGTGTTTTGCGGCGAACACTTGGAAGCGTCACGGTAGCAGTCAAAAATAAGAGACAAATAGAAATAAAGCAAGTGCAAGAACGTTGAGGTCGCGCGGCGTTCTTCCAGCGACCGCTCTATTGCGCTGCTGTGGCAAAGCAGGGAGAAAGTAAAAAAGTACTTTATTTGAGAGCTATAGATGTTAGCCTGCCGAAATGTATAGAGGGTACTTCAGATAATCAGTGTGAAAGATAGAGCAAAAATGAATAGAAGAGGTGAATAATCGAAAAAGAAAAAGTCGCATTTTTTCCATAAAGGCGAAGCATCGCTTGCGATAGAAAATTAGTAGACAGCTATATACACGACGTAAGGATAGTAGCTTTATCGGCCATATAAACTTGTAAACATTCGCTCACTAATTATGTTAACAAGCATAGTGTCACGCGCCCACAAGCGAACGTGAACTCGATGACCGCGGAAACTCGATGTCAAAGCGCTGGATTGACAAAGCGCGACAACAGCAGCGAGGGAATTGACCTTCGTTTTGTCTCTCGCTTCAACGCGAACTAAGTCGTGAGAACACAGCGCATACGGAGCTGGGAGCCCTCGGCGCCCCTGTACTCTGTACTCATCGCAGATCACTTTCATGATAGGGCTCGTGCTGCCGCGGGATACGCAGCAGCCGTCGGCGTAGAACGCCGCCCTCCCTCCCCTCCCCTCGGCGCTTCGCGCGCGACTCAACACGGCGTGCTTCTCCCCGCTTTCCTCCCTTGCGCGCGCAAGATTGAGCCGCCATCGCCGGCTCACTCTCGCATGATTTCACTCGCACATACAGCAGGTCGCGTGCGGCGATGGTGATATTGGCCTGAGACTTTGCACGGAACATCACGGCGACGGCGGTGGCAGAAATGTCACTTGAGTGTTCATATTGTTACGTTTAGCTGTAGCCCAATGCTATATACATTTATTCAGAGGAAGCTAACGGAAGGCCGCAATGGCGATGCTATATCAAGCGGGCCCACGTCGTCTTCCTCCTCTTCAGTGCGGCCACACTGTGGTGGCTGTTTCGTAGCATCACCCCCGGCAGTAGAAGCACCGTCCCAGTGCTTAATCTACACATCCGCGGTGAAAGGTGTAAGGTATGGCTTTAGTCTCGCCACGTGAACGATGTCACTTGCAGCCGACGATGACGCTGAGGGGTCGGCGGGGACGACTTCATACGTGACATCGGTCACTTGTCGCACCACACGGTATGGGCCAGTGTAGCGCGACAGCAGCTTTTCAGAAAGGCCCACACGTCGAATGGGTGACCAGAGAAGCACCAGAGAACCCGGAGTAAAGTGCACGTCGCGATGGTGGCAATCATAGAGGCGTCTCTGTTGCTTCTTAATCTTCTTAATCTCATCCGCCCACTTTCTGCCGCCCTCTGCTACGCTTCCTTTCCCTTGGAATCCATTCCGTAACTCTTAATGACCATCGGTTATCTTTCCTCCTCATTACGTGTCCTGCCCATGCCCATTTCTTTTTCTTCGATTCGACTAAGATGTCATTAACTCGAGTTTGTTCCCTCACCCAATCAGCTCTTTTCTTATCCCTTAACGTTACACCTATCATTCTTCTTTCCATAGCTCGTTGCGTCGTCCTCAATTTAAGTAGAACCCTTTTCGTAAGCCTCCAGGTTTCTGCCCGTAAGCGAGTACTGGTAAGACACAGCTGTTATAAACTTTTCTCTTAAGGGATAATGGCAACCTGCTGTTCATGATCTGGGAATGCCTGCCAAACGCGCCCCAGCCCATTCTAATTCTTCTGATTATTTCAGTCTCATGATCCGGATCCGCAGTCACTACCTGTCCTAAGTAGATGTATTCCCTTACCACTTCTAGTGCCTCACTACCTATCGTAAACTGCTGTTCTCTTCCGAGACTGTTAAACATTACTTTAGTTTTCTGCAAATTAATTTTTAGACCCACCCACCGGCTTTGCCTCTCCAGGTCAGTGAGCATGCATTGAAGCTGGTCCCCTGAGTTACTAAGCTAGGCAATATCATCAGCGAATCGCAAGTTACTAAGGTATTCTCCCATAACTCCTATCCCCAATTCTTCCCAATCCAGGTCTCTGAATACCTCCTGTAAACACGCTGTGAATAGCATTGGAGAGATCGTATCTCCCTGCCTGACGCCTTTCTTTATTGGGATTTTGTTGCTTTCTTTATGGAGGACTACGGTGGCTGTGGAGCCGTTATAGATATCTTTCAGTATTTTTACATACGGCTCGTCTACACCCTGATTCCGCAATGCCTCCATGAAGGATGAGGTTTCGACTGAATCAAACGCTTTCTCGTAATCAATGAAAGCTATATATAAAGGTTGGTTATATTCCGCACAGTTTTCTATCACCTGATTGATAGTGTGAATATGGTCTATTGTTGAGTAGCCTTTACGGAATCCTGCCTGGTCCTTTGGTTGACGGAAGTCTAAGGTGTTCCTGATTCTGTTTGCAATTACCTTAGTAAATACTTTGTAGGCAACGGACAGTAAGCTGATCGGTCTATAATTTTTCAAGTCTTTGGCGTCCCCTTTCTTATGGATTAGGATTATGTTAGCGTTTTTCCAAGATTCCGGTACGCTCGAAGTCATGAGGCATTGCGTATACAGGGTGGCCAGTTTCTCTAGAACAATCTGTCCACCATCCTTCAACAAATCTGCTGTCACCTGATCGTCCCCAGCTGCCTTCCCCCTTTGCATAGCTCCCAAGGCTTTCTTTACTTCTTCCGGCGTTACCTGTGGGATTTCGAATTCCTCTAGACTATTTTCTCTTCCATTATCGCCGTGGGTGCCAGGCTTCAGAGAAGGTGAAACGAGCGAGTTCAAATACATAATGTGTACATTCTATTGCGCGTAAAATGTCAGCTCGGGATGCATTTCGGAGGCTCACGGGACGCAGACGCGGCTTAAGGCAAGAATCCTCTCGGGCACATTTCAAATATGTATGTCTTGCAATCGCCGATCAAATGTAACGCTGCACGCTATATTTCACCGGAAGTAGCCACGCGCATCGGGCGAAAATCACAAGGTGGGCTACCGTTCCCAGCTGACGTCATCAAAAGTTTAATTAAAGTGTGGGGTTTTCTGTGCCAAAACCACCTTCTGATTATGAGGCACGCCGTAGTGGAGGACTCCGGTATTTTTGACCACCTGCAGGGGGATCTTCAACGTGCACCTAAATCTAAGTACACGGCTGTTTTCGCATTTCGCCCCCATCTAAATGCGGCCGCCGTGGCCGAGATTCGATCCCACGGCCTCGTGCTCAGCAGCGTAACAACATAGCCACTGAGCAACAACGGCTGGTCAGCCTAAATCATACACCACTGGCAGTAAGAGAGACCGACCCACCGAAGGTCTGCTGATACAGAAACGACGCTGATGCAAAACACCGTTGATTCAGAAAGGCCAAGGTAAATAAAGACCCAGAGCATTACCGGCCTGCGATAATCAAATTCCTCATTATGAGAAAAAACACTTTCTCCATATGGATTAGTGGAAACCCCCATAAGTTGTGCCAGGTATCACGATGGTTTTGTGTCCTTCCACCTAGCTTGCACCTAGAGCTGTTCGTCTACCTGAATATATAAATCCAATGCATCTGGTTCAGGACAAGCAGGGTCTGGAATCGCGAAGTAGTATAACTCTCTTGACGCTTAGGATCGGACTCGACATCATGAACTTCAGAGCTGTAGGAAAGAAACTGAAATGGGTAAACCGACTAGCTGTACGGGGCTCTGTCTGCCGTCCTCACGGCCATGCTGTCCTCACCGCAGGGTAGTTCAAGAGCACGGCAAAACAACGCCACCCTAATCTTATCATCTTATGTACTGCTCTTATCTATAGAAAAGACACTGGTGCGAGTGGGGCTCTATATACAGCATCCATGACGTCGCGTGGAACCCGTATCGGGGTCAGCTCGCACACCAATTCGGACACGGCAAGAGTCGCCGTGTCGTCGCGTGCGAAGCCAACCATATACTTCTTGGCACGCGAGAAGGCAGCTGCTTCTGTCGCAGGTGCGTTACACCGCCGCCTGCCTTCCTGCACTCGCCACGAGCCGTAAATACGAGCAAAAGAAAGTGCTGCCAGGAATGCGTGAAAGACAGGCTGAAAAACAAAGACAACGCTGACTTCGCCTGGCCGCGCGGAGGGGCAAGAGAGAGAAAGCGACGAGTGGACCACGGCTTCCCCAACCATCTGGCATTCTCTCGGGCAACGAGAAAAGGGCGACACGCTTTCCGACGAGTCCCCCCCACCCCCCAACACCGGCTGCCACCTCAGTGCCGAGAAGAGCGTGGTCTCCTTGCCCGCAGGGCGGGCACGACGGAACCGGCTGTTTTAAAATTATTCCGGGTGCTAGCCAAAGGGGCCCGCTCTCGCGAAGGAGCCTGCCGCACCACCGAGCCCTGCGTCGAGACGCACTCGGGCAACCTCGCGGTCGCCCGAAGCCGTATTTTTGGGGTCCTCCCTCGCGGGTGACGACGCGGCGCGTCGCGGGCCCGTGTCCCGCGTGGCCGAGGGCGAGGCGCCGTGCTCCTGCTTTTCGTGTCGGACGAGCCCGCGGTGTAGCGGCGAATCGGCGGTGCTCCGCGCAGTCGCCGGAGCTACGGCGTCGGACACCTTGTGCAGCGTCGCCTGC
The DNA here is from genome assembly GCF_050947875.1 of Dermacentor variabilis. Taxonomy (NCBI): domain Eukaryota; kingdom Metazoa; phylum Arthropoda; class Arachnida; order Ixodida; family Ixodidae; genus Dermacentor; species Dermacentor variabilis. The sequence continues at coordinate 18,335,762 of NC_134578.1, read as the reverse complement.
AGGTGGAAATGCGTTCTTCGCCCGTCCCACGGCAACGGTATTGCGCGGGAATGTCGCCGTGTGTCCCTTCCGAGTCTCCCTTGTGCTCCGGCGTCTGCAAGCTTGGATGACAACTCCGTGGAACCGGCCTGCGGGAGTGCGTGTCGTGCTACATGTATTGAAAAGAATCGCTGCGGGCCCTGACCAGCTTCAGGGAAGGCTTGCGCCTTGCTCGATTTCCCCGAGGTTTCCGGATGATTTCCTGCCTTCAGAGTTAGTATAGGTTCGCCGCTGCAACGCTCATTGGATGAGGGCAACCAAGATTTTGGGAAGTTCGAACGGATCGTTAGTCCTCAACGTGAATGGGAGGTACCATCAATTCAATCGACTTCAACGGTGCTTGTGTGACCGTGCGAGGAGACGCCACCCGCTTTCGATAACGTACACTCATGGGCCTCGCAAGAACGGTTGATGTATATTCAAGATAATTCGGAAGAAAAGCACCTCGAAGACGCATGCACTTTTCTGGAAAGCAAAAGAAGCTTTGTTGCATGTTTTCCGCACGGCAACATGGAAGTTTACTGAAGGTTACTCTCGTATTGGAAGTCATAAGCAGACAGCTGCAGTAATCGCATGGTGCTGAAGGTCGTCTGCCGATCATTGAAACTGTTTCGAAGTCACGACAGCAGCCTCTCCGCTGTTTTCGGAAGACATAGATGCGTTGCAAAGCATGATTGAAACAATGTAACATGCTTCGTCTATTGAGAAAGCTACATGATTTCCACAGAGCTTGACGCAGAAGTGGGTCTGTGATAAATTTGCTATTCCTCCTGTGATAAAACTATTTGTAGGGTGGAAATAATTGCAAAACTGGTGCCAGCATTCTTCGTCCAGTTTGCATAATTAGCGTGACAGCTACCTATGTAAAGTTTGTAGGCCTTGCCCATGAGTGACGAATTTCACTTCCATTAGGATCGACCCCTTAAGAAGCGAAATGGGACGTAAGTCTCGTATACAGAAACTATTGTAATACGATTATATTATCCCTATTTTTATTATACACCTCTCACGCTGAGACTCTGTCCAAGGTGTCAGGTTTTTTGTGAGCTGTATACAAACTGAGGTTGGTGCTCATTTCGTGTCTTTCAAGCACGACAGCCGAGTTGTCATCGTAGGTGTTTGCGCAACGTAGAAGACAGCGTGATATTTGCCTTAGTGGCAGTGGTGTTGACACCCCGAATCGGATGCCACGGCGTCGACGCGGTGTAGTGTTGTTGCCCTGGCGCGTGTTGTGCGATGATTGCGTAAGATGATGGACACTCTCACCGTACCGGAGGTGCACGAAGACGGATCCCTGGCGCTCAAGGTGTACTTTCAAAGTTGGACACGACGCAGGTCAGTGTTGCAGTGTGCAGTAGAAAGTTAAGCCTATATAGGTGGAGCCGAAAGTGTGGCGTCTGTGGCGTATTTTCGGCTCCACAATCGCTTCCGGCGCTTGTGTTCAGCGAAAGCATGGCCTCTGAGATCTGCCTCTGTTGTCCTGAGACAGCCGCTGCTTTGGGGCGTGACTATTGGTATCGATTGATTTATCAAAGCCGGCTATTTTTGGCTCTTATATTCCTGTCACTTTGCAAAGGCGGCTTTTGGCGCTGTAAACTGTGTCGATCTTTGAGATAACGTAACGGAAAGTGTCGACTTGAATGACCGATCTGAATACCAGTGCACAAGCAGTGTTACTCCAAAAATTTAAGTGCAATTTGTAACGCGGGCGGATCTTCAAGGCCGTGCAACGTCACAGCACCCACATTCCTCGCATCATTAACCACTAGGGCTAATGAAGAAGTGTCCCTTGCGACATACGTTGGCAGGTCTACCGGGAAGTTATCGCTCGTCTTTGACAACCGCCCTGCGGAGGTTCGTTCCCAATTTTTGACGATTTTGTGAATGTTGCTGACTTAATAGATATATAGATACTTTATTACCATTCTTCATTCGTACAATATAAACTTGTGGCTAATCCAGCGACATGCTTTATTTCTGACATCTTCTAATACCGTATTAAATAAATCTTATTCTCGCAGGCTGTTCCACAAGATTTGATTGTCAGATGAACAGATAGAAAATAAACTTGCACATAATGATCAGCATTTAGCATTCACATGCTTGAATCGACAAAGAATCCAGTCGATGCAATTAAATAGTTTGCTTAAAGAGGACATAAATATGCAGCCTAAGAACAACAAACTGTTGAAGAAACAATCGCATATATCGAAGAAAAAAGAATCTACCGCAAACGTACGAAACGTTGCGACAAAGTCGCAGGACGGACAACTTCTGCATTCTTGGAAGAATTCAACATCTCCAAAATTTCCTCTCACAACGGACAGGAGAACAAAAAGAATAAGACATTCTGCCGCGCCACTAATATTTACGTACAGAGCGCGCTGCCGTAAAGAAAAGAAAGGTTATGAGACATTGTAGAAACATCATCCGGCGTTGACTTTTTTGAACGCCTCACTTGCTACCACTAGCCCATTTTTTCTGCTTCTGTTCAGTGCAAACTCATTCTCATTTTGTTTCCTTGAGGATGTGGGAATTGAAAAAGATTATGTCCTCGACCTTTATCTTTACGCTTACTTTGACGCAAGAAAAATGTAAACCGCTGTAGCAAAATAAATATAAAAAATAAAACTAATAAAAATTGGCGGATTGCACACATGTGTAGGAATCGATAGAGGTTTCTTTGATGTTTATGGCAAATTATGAAAAGTGTCAATGATAGAACTGCAGAGCGACAACAAAAACTCCCGATGATGCTTTCTGTTGCTCAAAGCGTACCACATCAAAGTGTTTTTGCGAGTGTCGAAGAAGCCCGCGATTACACAGAAACTGCCGTACGACTGGCCGCTCAAGGCACTTTGCGTGTTTTCGCGGGCTTCTTTCACGCTCGGAAAAACACTTTTATGTGACACATAAGCAAGAAAAGGCTGTATCGCGAGCTTTTCATGTTTCTTTACAATTTTCTCATTGACACTTTTCATCTAATTATAATATTTGAGACGTTGATTAATTAATGGAGACTTATTATGTTATTGGAATGCAAGCAATAACCTGGGTATCTTGAAGCGACGGCAAACATTACCTTGGTTCTGCCTAGCTACGTGGCGTTTGAACATTTAAACACACTCCGGAGACCCTGGTTCGATTCTTACCCAGCCCATCTTGCAAGTTGTTTTTTATTCATGAAGTGCCTGCCGGGATTTATCGCTCACGGCCAACGCCGCCGACACCGGCTTTTCTGCGACACGAGCTCCTTAACGCTGTCGCGTTAAAATATTGGTGCATAGTAGTTGGGAAACCCTGCATGTACAGCACACCTGACGTTAGTCTGCTCCGGGCCACTGTGAGTTGCAATTAGCTCCTCGAAGGGGCAGGACGTGTGTCGGGTGAGCTTATGAACAACATTTTGCAATGCTGGGAACGCGGTTTAAATCGTGGATACGCGGCCTCAAAGAGACGCGACGTGGTTCCTCCCGCATTCCGGTCGCTTTTGCCGCTAAATCACTACTGACTCTTATTTTATTCGAAACATTATTCTCCGAGTCCAGCCACTTCATGGTGGGTGAGTCTACCTAGCCGTTTTCGAGGGCCTGTCCCGGTGATACTGCGGCGTAAAATTATGGGCCACAGGAGAAATTGGGTATACGTGCACTAGCTATGTGCACTGGAGCCACTGGATTTGTGCCACAGGGTGTTTGCGCATGTATGTACACTGAAACAGGATGGATGGTGGGGCCAGTAGTTAATGCAATATAATAAAGAACTTAGCGCGCTGAAAACACGAAGGATCGACGTAGAAAAAGAAACAGGAAACAACAAAAAAAGCGCGTTTCGTGTGGGTTTCTTTTTCTACGTCCTTTGTGTTTTTAGCGCTCTAAGTGTTTTTATTATGTACACTTGGTACGTGCGCGGACACTATGGGCCAAGTACTTACCTCCGAACACTAACGATTTGTCCGCTACACTGCCGAATCCTGAATTCTCCCGATTTTACGGGCACGGCCATAAATCTCGCGAAAACTGCCTCAACCACACCGCGGGAAAGTAAAAAATAAAACGCGTCGTGCAGCAGCTGCCGCATGGAAATTGCAGTTATGCGCTTGCAACCTATCCGAAGTCTGATTTAAATCCAAGTCAGCTTTTTGCAGAAGGCGGAGGCCTAACCTACTAGGTTTCAGATCGATAAATTCGCTGAGGAGTGCGCGTGGCCGAAATCTGCAATATGCGTCGTTGTCTAATAAACTGTTTGCCTAGAAAGGTTTCGCAGCAATATAGTTGCGTTGTGTGCTGGAGCATAAGCGAAACAGTGCAGGTTAAACAATGGCAGTGCAAGAAAACGAAATTAGTTTTGGAGACAAGGACATTTTCGACAGTTTTAGGCACCTAGTTTTCTGTACCGTTGTAAGTAGCGTTGCAAATGGTTGGGGGAATGTCTGGCGGCATTGCCGAATACGTCGACGATGTTTGCGTCTGTTGGCACGTCGTTTATTTCTTTTTTTTTTTAGGCCTCAACTAGAATGTGGCGTCCTATCCACGCGAATTTCGTTTCACTGCTGCAGCGCTTGTCCAGAGAAAACAACAAATCTACATCTCGACAATGCGCGAACGACGTTCGGAGCACCATTAGCGCCACGTAAGCACCTTGCGGCCGCCACGGCCACTCTCGTCCTCGTTGCACCTGACTCACGTACGCCGGCGCCCACGGCTAAGGTAATTTCCGAAGCACTTCAGGAGCTACCTGCGCTGTCGTTCGGCCCTCGCCACTCGAACACAGACGGAGCACGCGCGCGCACGCAGACAGGCAGCCTGCTCGCGCGAGGAAATAAAGCGGTCCAGTAACGTAGTTTCTCGAGTTGCTCTCGCGTTTCCCCGTTTCCGCAGTGCCGAAACCCAATCACGACGCACCTCCCCACTGCACTCGAGGGGCGGCCCTCCCTCACAGAGACACTCGCGGCAGAATCGGCCGGAGGACTCGCTAACGTTGGCGCCGATTGCGCGCCAGGTACTAAGCCTGCGGGCCTGCGCAGACGTGTAGAGGGAGCCACCGGCGGCAGTGATGGCGCCGCATTACAGTTCCCGGCAATTTTCTCGCCCAAGTCGTCCCTTTCTTGTGGCAAGATCGGTTCCTCGTTTTATTTTTTTCCTACGACCTGCGTCCAGGCCTCTGGCACCAGACCCGCCCGCCTCGATCACTAACTTTGCGTTCTCGTCGAGTGTACTTTGCCCATTTCTCGGCCTAACACCCTGGGCATTTTGGCCGTTCGGTTACCGTACTTTCCGGCCCACAGTCCGAGGACTGTACTCTGTAAATGCGGAGACAGGTGCGGGGCCTTTGTTTCGAAAGCCCCTGATGTCTTAAAAAGGCATAGATGAAGAGCTGGTGGACCCTTTGGAGGGAGCAACCCGTTGGATCGTATGTGACGGAGTTGACGGGATATCTCGCACTCGTCGATGGACTAAAACCACTCCGCTAGTGTGATCACCCTGTGATCGTTCTGTGAGCGTTATCACACCTTTTCGCGGGAGTTATTGTTTCGTTGTGCATTTACTTTTATTTACTCGCGTTCTCCAGCTTCCCCATGAAGTACGACCTCGCTTAGGGAGTAGAGTGCTGGCGCTTCCTGTTCTGGCTAGACGTATTATAATGAAGAAGAAGCGCCGGTTAGCCCGGCGCATCTCCAGTGTATGAAAAGCAACGAACAAGTGCCGGTTAGTCGGGTGCGTCACAAGCGCTTTACGCACGGGGCCGGTCCTGACTGCTCGCAGGGTTTTGACCACCGCACTGTGTTCGACCTCTCACTCCTTGCGTACCCTGTCAATAAACACCTTGACAGTGTAGTCAAGCCCACCTATTACGCGCTCATGGGTCCCAATTATTTATATCATCCCTGGTAACAAATAAAGTTTTGATCACTCCAGTGATTCTTCTTTTGAAGAGTAATTGTGTTATATTAAACTTCATTTATTTGAAGTTCCCTGCTTTGAGACGAAGGGCACAGATTCTGGTAATGAAGCGTATTGCTTGGAAAGAGCCCCCCCCCCCCCCGTTTTAATTCTTTTGTGGGAGGTAACGCTTAGCCTCTATCTACCTCAATTTGTTTAGATTCTCCTGCTTCCCGGAGCATTACATCGTCTCTGCTAGCAAAGGTTAGCAAACTTCAGCAAAGGTTAGCAAAGGTTAGCCAACTCCCGCAACTTCGTTTACAGGAGTTAGCTCTAGGCATCAGTTTACCATGTGTTTAGGTTCCTCTGCTTACAATTGGAGTAAATATATTTTTCATTGACTAGGGAATCGTTTGCAACACTCTCTGTAGGAGTCAGGTCGTGGCATTTGTTCAAGTCTGCTTATTTCAGCTCTGGTGCTTGCCAAATCAATAAGCTAACTCTTAAAAAAATTAGATAGGCAATGCCAGAGACGCAGCCGTAGTCGGATACGTGAAACGTCTTGTGCGCGCTGTAGTCGGTCATTGGGCACTATGGTATACAAAAATGACGTCAGCAAATGCAAAACTTGCATTTATTTACATATTAAAATGCCTACGTGCTTAACTAACGTTACAGCTAGTGGCGGTCTCACGGTTCTGTTTCACCATCGCGCTCGTTCCCTATTCTGAGAGGGCCTGTTTGCTTTGCAGAAGGCATATGTGCCCTAGGGTACAGAAATGACACCCCCCCCTCCCCTCAAACCCCTACTGGTGACGCACAAGACTTCGCCGCTAGAGCCCCGCGTGCTCGTAGAGGGCTGTGACTTCTGCACTGTAGAATAATTTACACACTTAAAAGTGGAAAATGGTGTAAGTATGTCTAACTCACACCCTTAAAGTGGGATTTATATAACGGACAACCTAAGGGTAAGAGTTATACACACATTTACATCCCTTTTTTCCACATTTGAGGGTGCAAGTTATATTACAATGCGCGCTTGCCTCGAGCTCCTGCACTAGCACTCGCTGTGAAGACGGACATGTTCTGGTAGGGTCAAAAAAGTTCGGGAACTTGCTGTCTTGCGGCGCGAGCCTCTACGCGTCACTTCTGGAACCTACGTGTCGGACGCAAGGGCGCCATAGTCGAGCGAGCGTGAAATTTCTACAACAGTGTTGCACGCTTCTAGGCTTTAAAATAGATGACGAGGCACAGGACTGAGTTGGATGAATTATTTCCACTACATCATAGAGAGCTCTCTCTCTCTCTCTCTATCTCTCTCTCTCTCTCTCTCTCTCTCTCTCTCTCTCTCTCTCTCTCTCAAGCGCGACCACTCCCGATCGGAGGGACAGACCTACTGGCGGCTATGCTTCTCTGAACACCGAGCACGCAACTGAATTTAACTCCGATTGCGTCATGCGTGACGTGAAAATGACGCCACCTGTGTACAAGTCACGTGCTTCGCCGAGTAATAGCTTCTTAACTTTACGCAACTATACCAAATTATTGGTGCATGGGCAGTACGGCCTCAAAAAAAAATAATGTTAGCAATAATAGTGCTAGATGTTTTTGTTTCAATTGGCTTTAGTGAACGGCCCCGCATGATGACTAAAATGAAGGGCATTTGACGTGAAAACTGGGATGTTTCTTATGGTTTCAGGTAGTTGTTTGGCCTATGTTCAACTGAGTTCAAAAATTTTTACGCTTCCGTATGGAGTATGCTGATTCTGCTTGCAAAGGAAGTGCGGGCGACCCCATCTGCAGGAGTAAATCCACGGTACTCGAGGTTTGAGAGCTATCGTATCTGGCCGTGCCAGAAGGCTCGCTATCACTGGTTAGCAACAAATTAGAGTAACTCAAAAGCAAAGTAATCAAAATCTTTCAGATTAAGGTCGCCGACTTCTGCACAAGCAACCCGAATTCATCGCCGCCGTCTTCGATCCGAACGTTGTTAGTGTAGCAAACATTCCGGGACTCTACAGACGCGAACAAATCTTTATTGAGTTTCCATCTGCACCGCGTAAAACAAATCCATGTAGATTCCCCGTTTTTGAAACAAGAAGAAAGGAAGCACTTGACGGTCTTTATGAACGACAACGCCATGAATCTACGGGTGAGACATGGTGAGAACTCAGAACTGCCTCAGAACTGACTCAGAACAGCGCTCAATCTGTCTTTTCGTACTCTTCCTTCCCAAGTCCTTATTTTCCTTTTTTGGCGCAACAATGTATTCTTTAGATCCCAAACAACTCGCCCAGCAACAAGTTCTACTCAGAACTGCCTAACGCTGGTGTCCATTATTTTGGCCACTCCATGAGGTGCTGCAGCTAAACGCATACATTGAAAAGAAGACCTCCTTGTATATTTAGAGATATTAGTACACTCGTGGGCGATATCCACAGTACACGTCCTCTTCTCTTAATTTTTTCCTCCCCTTTTCCCTTCCCCCATTATAGGATAGCCAACCGGCTCAGCCCTGGTTAACCTTCCCGCCTTTCACTTATCATTCTCTCTCTCTCGTAGTATGTTCTTTAACTTGTTAAAAGATAGGTTCTACTAAGTGGAACACATGTGCAAGAATGTTCTAGTTGCTAAAAAGAACCTATGAGAAACTAATGTCCTTGACCATTGGCTCTTTCTTCGGCCGAGCTTCTTATGTGGGACAAGAATATGAGCGTACCTCAGGAACAACACATGGAATTGCGATGGCGAGCGAGGCAGCATTTCTTGAGTTAAAGAAATAAATTTAAAAAAAACGGCAAAGGGTGCGCTTACCGGTGCTTCCAAAGGCAGTCTTATGTGACAGACTCTTTGAGTTGAACATGTGGCGGAGGGCGACGACAAAGTCACTCTAACTTCACCTCTTCGTCGATCCTTGGAAACCGACGACGAAGAAAGCACTTCCTGTGAGAATAGAACTTTGCTGAGAACAACTTCTGTTGTTTGTTTTAGTTTCTCGACCGTTTACGTCACCATTAAAAACCGTCTTTGCCTGCCCCCCCCCCCCCTACTTTCTTTTTTGAGGACGTCAGGACAGAAAGGGTCCAGGACAGGATAGGCATATACTTCGACGCAAAATGTTTCTGCTGTTCACTGAAGGCCTCCGTAGTACGCAACGACTGTGGTCTATAGCCGAGAAATTGCAGCACATGAACAGACGTCGGTTCGGTGCTTTTGTCAGTGCCGTCGCACCTGTAATCCCATGCTACCTAATTTATTTTCCTTTCTCGCTTCGCCCACGGCGGTGCGCAGTGCCGCAGTAAAGGCTCACGCGCCTGTTGCAGTACATGGTGCATTTCCCGCGCTATACCTGTGTCGATGCGTGGAAGGACATAAGCAACAAAACGAGAAAGTTCTCCACCTGGATCTGTGCTGCATTGCTCTTTTCATTTTCTGCAACTTGTTCTGGGTAACTAGTTTATTTGCACCTTTCTCTCGTCGGCACCTACTTTCCTTGGGGCTGGCTTTCTCGCCAAGTGGGCCTAATTTGGATTGCCTGTGCAACTGGACAATCGCGAGGAGCTTTTGTGCCAGTTCTTCGCGACTACTTTCTGCGGACTTGTCTAGCTTTTTGGGGGGAATTCTTTTATTGGTGCGTGAGTTCGTGTTTGTAGGTGGCGGTTCCTTTCTTTTGCGTATGTGCGTTCCGGCTTTTGAAGTTTGCGTGGATTAAATGTGAGCACGAGTGTAGTCACAAAGTGCGAAGGAAGGTGTTATCTCGAGACCAACTCCGTTTCCACTATTGGGGTGTGCGTAAAACTCAGAAGGGCTCTTGTTAGGCAAAGGTTCGACTAATATTAAAGGCATTTCTCGCATTTATTGGAAAAGGCAGAATTCTAGCGACTGCAGGAATTTCAATGATAATGAAGCCCCCCCCCCCTCCTCCCCTTCATAGCTTACCTAAAAAAAAAATTCAACAATCGGTACGTTTCAAGGATATCGAGCCACAAAGTTCAGGCACGTAACTCTGCCTCCTCATCCCTATCCTGCTCCCCTTTCCTATAAAGAATGAAAGAAATGGGGATTCAGTAAACTCATGAAGAATTTAAAGCTGAGAAATAGGATGAGCGCAGAGCTTACGTAAAATTCTTCATCTAGCTTACGAGGGTTTTTCAATAGTCTTGCTCCCAAATTACTAGTGTATTTCAAAGCACTCGGTGTATAATACATTCATTTTTCCCATTTGAAGCATCTCCGTAGATCCAGTTTACAACATTTATCAAACCACCTTTTCTTTTTAATGCTTCGTTAAGATTTGCGAGCTTAATGATTTCTTTAAATATTGTGATTTTTAACAAACCTTCAAAAACAGAAAAGAGAAAGGCCGTAACTTAGAAAGTCTACTCTTTGCGGGTGGAAGATTTCAACCTCGTGTTTGACATAAAGAAAGCTTATCAAACTCTGAGCAGTGAATGAAGAGCAATTGGATTTATCAGTTCTTGTGTATATGGATAAGAGCTCGTCATGCAATGCTTCCTCTTGAGAAAGAAACCAAAGAACAAAGAGAAAAGCAAGGAGGTCAACTAATCATACACCCGGCAGAGCACAGTAAAGGGGCTGGTCACGTACACCTACGTCTGTTGACGTCAGTGCATTTCGTAAGTTAGAGCACACATTTCAAGCCGTTGCTACGCAGTTTCCAAGCTCTTAGCTCCGTAACTAAGTACTTCAGGCATTACTACGAAGTTAGTAAGCTCTTGAAAGGGAAACTACGTCATGATGATGATGATGATGACGTAGTCTCCGAGCTCTTAGCTCCGTAACTAAGTACTTATGGCATTGCTACGAAGTTAATAAGCTCTTGAAAGTGAAAATGCTCGTCCACCGAAATGTGGGACGATGATACAGAAGAAACCCATAAGGCTGTCTTAGAAAGAAAAAACATTGCCCTGGTCCGTGATTTGAATGCGGCCGCCAACGCCTACACTTTTCCTCCACCTTGAGGGCTACCACAGAACTGGTTTGCCATATTCAGTGCTCCATTGCTTCGAGTTGTCGACTAATTCGCCACCGTTCTGCAATCTAGTAGCCTTCTGGCTGACTCACATGGTAGAATGACCACCCCAAAATGGCATTGGTCCCTGGTTCTCGTCCCAGACTGGGACGAATTTTTTCTTAAACTACGAAACTTGGTTTCTGAGAAACCTCTATGGGTTTGCTGTGTAGCTTCCTGCGACAGTCGAATTTGTCAATTTTTTTCCCCTTCATGAACTTTCCTCCACCTCGTGAACTTCCGCGCAGAACTGAATTTACCTTATTACGCTCCCATATCCAGAAAACTCAAATTCAAGCGATATTGCATTTAAACGTCCGGTACCATTCGGAACTCAAAGATGCCTCGTATTCTAAGCATTCAGAAACTTTCAGAGTATTCAATGTAGATTAGCCCTGCTCTGCCTAAATGCCACCTGACGAAAACCTCAGGCACTCTTCCTGAAATGTCTTCGCGTCAGGTGATTGCCCTGTCGTCTCAAGAAAAGGGAAATCTTTAATGCATGTCCGGGTACGTAGCATTAGCGCTAAGTGTATAAAAGGCCAGAATGGACTCGAAACTCCGCATTAAACGTGGAATGCAATTGCCGAAGCTGCATATAAGAATGGGGCGACGGAGAGTACCATTGAAACAACTTGGCTGCCTTCGTGGAGTTCAGGGAAGCGAATGGGCAGGTGTGAGCAAATTTCGTTGTTTAACGACCGCGTTCGGGAGTTTGAAGAAGGAAGTTTTAATGACTGAAAGGTAGCATAGAAGAAAAGAAAATGCATGAAAAAGAAAAAAGTTCCGAACTAGCAGCTGATTCCGTTAGAGATAAGGAGGAGAAAGAAATGTCGCGCTTAATGGACCCACCATTACCAAAGTTCGACGGAACGAAGAGAGTTCCGGAACGTTCCGGCGAAGTTACTGTGTGGTTTTCCTCGAGGAACTCGAAGTACCGCATCGACGCAAAGTCAGGACAGTTTTCTCCGCTCGGTGATCCGTTAAGCAGCCGGTAGAGGCAAGTTGTTAAGCGCACAAGCCAAAATAAATAAGAGTGAAAAGAAAAAGGTGAATTGTCGCGAAATCACCTTCACACACACACACACACACACGTATATATATATATATATATATATATATATATATATATATATATATATATATATATATATATATATATATATATATATATATATATATAGAGAGAGAGAGAGAGAGAGAGAGAGAGTAGTTATTACTCAGTGGTTTCCGATTTTTCGCCATGTGGTGGCTGAACCTTTTTGGGAGGTACCCCATTCGTAGCCCTGCGGCCAAATGAGATCCCTTTGTGAACCGGCCATTTGTCTTGCGGGCCGCTCTGAACTGGCCCGGCTTCCTTCGCTTCAACGCCGTCGCCTACCTCGGCCAACTGCTATACCGTTAGTCGAACAGATTCAGCAGCGCCGTCGTCTCTCTATCGCATTTTGCTAGGTACACTGCACGATTCCGCCGCAACGCACTCAGTAGCGCTGCCACCTACTACGCGCACGCGCGGAACAAAAAAAGAAAAGCAACAAGACGAGACACACAAACACAGACGAAGCCATCTACTATGTTGCGAGACGCTCAAGTCACGGTACTTTCCGCCCGGTCCAATTGGAACTCGCCTCCCGGAGCTCCCATTACAGCTTCAGAAAAATCTGCTCGCCTTCTTAGCAGTGGTTGGTTGTCTCAGGAGGAAATGGAAAGGGGGTGGGGGGTGAGGGGGAGCCCATGGCCACAGTCTTAGGCTCGAAGTCGCTCGGCGTCGCCCGACTCTGAAAGAAACTCTTGTCAGACTTAATATTTTATCTCCGCGAGGCTTAGCGGTTGATTGAGCAGCAGGAATTAAGTGTGCACCACTCGCCTTCACCGTGCCTCTGCCTATCTCTTTCTTTTTACTTGTCTTTTTCCTGCTTGTTTTTTAATCTCTTTCGCTCACTTCGTTTTTATACCGCAGTAAGGCAAAGGGGCACTGTGTGAGCACTAAGGGTGGGATTAGAAGAGCCGAGTATTTTATTTCTCTTTTCCTATCTTAGCTTTATTAGGTTTTGGCGGTGTTTCTGTGGCTCGGTTCCGTGCGGTCCCTTCTATCTGTCCTGCCCAATTGATCTCAAGGACTATCTTTTTCTTGAGAGCGTGCTTCTTGCTATTCTATTCGCCTTTTTCGGTGCTATGGCGTTTGGTCCAGCTCGCTATTCCAGGCTTCTTTTCGCTTCTCTCGGTTTCGTTTTGTCTTAGGCGGTTTCTTGGGACCAGCTCCCTAATTCCAGCCGGAAGAGAACCAGACAAAGATGCTCCCCAGCCTAAATGTCAGCCCTCGTTATGGCAGGAGATGGGAAGAGGATCCCGTCTCTAGAGTTTACGTTCCGGCAGCTTTTATCTTTTCGTTCGCCTTGGTTTAGTCGACTAAACTATTTTTGCTATAAAAGCTAGTCAGGTGTAAGGGGCTTCCCGCCACGCCCGAAAGTGTCGGTGTTACTATAGCCAGCAGCCCGTAAACAAAATGCTAGCGTTTCTATGAGAAGTGACACAAGAGAGACAACGGTTGATTGACCAGCCAAGTTCAACGCGTCAAAGCAATCTCTTGTTATGAGGGACGCCTTATCACCGCGGTGTCGATTAATTTGGCCAACCTGGGGTGCTCATATTAGCGCTGTCCACATATAACTAGTGTGACATTCACAAAACTGAATATGTTCAAAGGAAAGCCTTTCTTTTATATTTGCAATGATTACTATGGGAATTTTTCACTCCCGTTTACCCTGACACGCATGAATCTGCTATTACTACGCACTTCGTGGCACATTGATACTACGAAACTGCTGAACCCTAATATACACTGATCTTGTCGTCTATCTGATGACGCTTACCTCGCGTTTGTCAGTGATTTTTGCATCTAGAAGATGTCGTAGGCTGAACCTCAAGGATTTGTTTGCACGCACTAACATCTTCAGACACACTTTGTGCTACGAGTTGTCAAATGTTGGGGCGCCATGCCCCGGCAACGTTCGTGAATTATCACGCGATTCATCACTTGAGCTGTCAATGTCGAATTATTTGTTAGCACTTTTGTTATACTATGTACGCACTGTAATGCAGTCGCTCATGTTTGATTTTACTGGAGTGCTCCTTTATTTTTTCTTTGGTACTTGTACAGTATATTGTGCTTCTACCGACTCCTGCAACAGTTCTCAATGAGGCTGCAGCAGTTGAAGATGAATGAACGAAAATAATACATGTAACGGGAGTTAGGTGTTCCTGACCTCGATCGTTAGCCATTATTTGTTAGTATTCGCTTGTTTGACGATGCCAAGGGCGCAGCAGGATTTGTTAAGCGTTATCACGTGCCGTCGAGTGTGGGATTCGCTGGATGTAGCTCTCAAAGTGCGCGTGTTTGCATTGAGATGCGGTGAGTTACGCTGCAGTTATAGCAGCTGCACGTTTATCATACCTGCTGGATGATGAACCGTTCAGTTTCAGCGGGGTCGGAGCTCAGGCTCAGCCATAGTTTCTCACTGCATTACCTAGTGAAAAATCTGGCGCTGCTGCGCTGGGGTATGCATGGGAATGCCTGTATGTTGTGACTTCCGATTGGCATCGTTCTCGGAGAGACAGGACACCTTGAAGACGCGCTTGGCAAGCACCGTTCAGTCTGTCACAATGATTCATCTTCTACTAAAACAGCACGTAAAAGGCTGTTTTGGTTTTATTATTACGCAAAAACATATTTTGTTTAAGTATGAGAACTTGTTATTGCATGTACGACTATATGTTACGTAAAAAGTATCAACGGGCCGCTAAAGTTGGAGGACAGACGACAAGGTTCGCGCTGGCTTTGAAACAGTTTGTCGTCCGTTCTTGCTTTTCTTCTCTTGGTCATGCATTGTAGGTCAGTAAAGACGTAATAGGCGTGAATGGAAACATTTTATCAAGATTTTACTTCGAGAACGTGTTATTTGTGTAGCCATATCCACGTTTTAGACGAAGCCTCTTACAACACCAGCCAACACGAGCCTCGCAGACACATATACCATTATTCCCATGATGGCACGGTGCCCCCTTAAGAAACTACCATAGACGGTGGCGCCAGATTTCTCTCTAGGTGTTATAGTGAGAAACTCTATGGGCTCAGCCAAGAAATTAATAAAGCATGCACTCGGTTCCAACTAAAACAATGAACACCTTCCGTATTTCGGCAGTAGTTAGATAATCCTTCGGCTATACGGCTCTAATTTGCAGAAATTGCTCCAAGAGAAACTTTTCTATGAAATAGTTATCGTGGCTTTGTTTTGCCATATATATATGCTCTTCTTGACTGTGGCACTGGTTGATATAACTTAAATCGATGGGGAAAGAGCAACTCAAGCTAAATGTTTCCTTTTGTTTAAATAACGAGGGATGTTCAGCGCTATTCAGTACGAAATTTTTATCATGTTGTTGCTTTTTCCGTATGAGACTTACGTAATTTCTTCTTTATTTTTATTTTTCTCTTTTCTTTCTCTCTTTCTGTTGCTTGTTTGTTTTTTCATTTCGCTTTATTTGACACATTTCCATCCCTATAACACGCGTTGGCTTTACTCTGTTCGTAGTATTGCAAGTAAAACGCAGCGTTTCGAAAATCACGTTCCCTTCGGAGAGTTTTCAAACCTCTAAACGTGCAGTGCCAGTGAAGATGGATGGCCCTTGACAAAATGTAGGCGGAGGGACGTTTTGGGTTGCTCTCGGCACCTGCCTACGCGCATCTAGCACCTGGACCGGCTACTGCGCCTTGGCTACCAAAAACAGTGCTTGGCGCTTGCAAATACATTCGAATTGCACGGTGAACTCCTGCTTGAAAAATTTTGTGGAATAATGAATAAGAATTGCCTTCCTTTTATGGCTTGTGGCAAGAGAGAGAGGGAGAAGGGAAGACGGAGAGGCAGGGAGGTTAACCAGACTGAGTCCAGTTTGCTACCCTACACGTGGGGAGGGGAATGGGGAGTGAAAGAGGGAGAGAGAGAACTTAGGTGTAGGATGTCTATAGTCGGGCACACAAGTCTGTTGCCCTCAGGTAGCGAAGAAGCGCTCGAACTGCTTTCTGGGCCAATGAGCTGTGAGGCCAGGCTCCCAAGATCTTCGCATCCGTAAATGGCCTGTCATCCAGTCTATTCAAGGCACACTTGAGAGTCGCATGTTGATTATCGAAGCGAGAACAGTGGCACAGAAGGTGACTGATGGTCTCTTCACACTTGCACTTAGCGCACATTGGTGAATCCGCCATTCCAATACGATAGCTGTAGGAGTTGGTGAATGCTACTCTTACCCACAGCCGACACAGCAGTGTTGCGTCACGTCGTGGAAGGTTCGCTGGTAATGTAAGTTTCAGTGATGGGTCGAGACTGTGTAAACGACACTTGGAGTTCTGTGGTGTATGCCAGCAACCTAACGTGATTGTACGAAATATCCCGAAAGCGATGATGACCCCATTCTCGTCGTCACTATAATAACTGGCGCCCGACAGCAGCGCCGGAAAACAAAAGAAGCGCTTTATCGCAAGATGGCGTTCTATAAGTAGTTGCGGTGCGTCCTTATCGCAACTCAAGCTGGTCGACGCGGAAGCGGTGTATGCCCCGTTGCTCTGCAGGTACGTCGCCGCACGACGTCACCTAGCGTGACATCACACCGGCGAAGACTGTTTTCCTTCGTTGTAATAATGCGAACGGCATTCTTGGCATTGGCAGGCGAGTTTTCTCTCCGACTATCTAGCTATCCAACTAGCCCGCCAAAACTGTAGGGCAGGTCCCGAAGATAGCGCAGCCTAAAATATGTGAGGCCAATTCAGAAGGTAGCGCAATGTAAAAAAAATGTGGACGCTTCAAGTGCGTGCGTGTCGCTCTTCAGTGAGCCTATACGTCGCCAGCTTGGGCCACCGAGTATTCACGAACTTCAGGGTGGCGCCACCAGAAGGCGCAACGTGTCCAGGGGTACGCTGAAGATAGGAGTCCGACACGCCCCATATATGAGGCGTATTCGCATACTCGGAAAGCCGTCGTCGTTCTGTCCGAAATTGTCTTCAAGTAACTGCGTGCGTGCGTGCGTGCGTGGGTGTGTGTGCGTGCGTGCGTGGGTGTGCGTGCGTGCGTGCGTGCGTGTGTGTGTGTGTGTGTGTGTGTGTGTGTGTGTGTGTGTGTGTGTGTGTGTGTGTGTGTGTGTGTGTGTGTGTGTGTGTGTGTGTGTGTGTGTGTGTGTGTGTGTGTGTGTTTGTGTGTGTGTACACGCCCCACGAGGAGCTATCGGATGCAACACAATTTTATCATATTGTGTCATGCTTCGCCTGCTGCACCTGGTCGCCAACGTTCAACTATATGGACCAAATGACTGCATAGGTACATCAATACGTGTGTGCACTGAACTTGAATATATGTTACGTTTACAATCACTTCAATATTCCGTGAGTAATTTCCACTTTAAGGTCACAAGTGTTGGGAGAGCGTCAATTGTCAGGAAGCTTTGTGAATGATTGAGGGTTGCGGAGCAATATCTTCCGCTTTGCGTATTGCTGAGGCACCCATGTCACTGGAAGCAACAAAGAGAAACCCGTTGCAGCAACAGCGACAGTGCAATTAACGCAGTGCTGTGTACGGTCATTGTGCGTACGGTCAAAAGTGTGCTTTGACCAGACTGGAGGCTCAACGTACATTTCGGAACAGTTACTTAAATCCTCCGAATTCTATGCAACAAAAAGAAGTTTTTATGAAGAGTAGTAAACAGCACTGTTGTCTGTGCCCCTCTCTTTGTCCCGTTGTTTAGCGGCTCGTAATCACGAACCAGCCAGCCGAAATGCGTGCTCCTCTGGAGTTTTTATGCAATTGAGTTACGCGTTTTTTTTTTTAAATGGGGTTTTCAAGTCACGGCCCTAGCCCAGCCTTTCGCAGGTTTTGAGAAGAGCATGTTGCACCCTGTCATTCAGGGATTATCTACGCTCTCGATGCAAATGATAACGAAGTGGTTTTCAGCATCAAAACAATGATAATAAAATTGATGGGTCCCTCAGAAAACGAGAAAGTGGACTGAAGCACGGCCCGAAGTGTGCCATAGTTTGGCAACTTTCCAGGCAGATAATTTATGCAGCGGTGCCGTGGCAGAACTTAACATAAATATTCTGTCACTGTTTTCTTATCTTTTTTGTATCTTTTTTCCCTCCGTGACTCTCGGCTTCCGATAAGCCGTTTGTTCATGAAAGAAGCCAGGAATGTAGCGGTTCTCGCCGTACTCTTGTTTCACTTTTTCGACACACTCTGTTACAACGTAATTGCATTAGCTCAACTAAATCGGTGTGCTTCTCTCTATTGCTTCGCTGCCGCAGCCACCGCGCATACAAGTAACGATAAAAATTACGTCTAGAAATTGCTGAAAAATAAAAGGTCGGAGACCCTGACTTTATACGCAGACAAAAATCTTATTTCTTTAGCGGAAGCGTACTTATTATATCCCTTCTTACTGGGATGCTACATTTTAATTTCCTTGTTTTCTGCTACGTTCTTTTTTTTTTTTTTTGCAATTGCCTGGCACGAAGCTGCGCGTTCCCGCTATCTCACGGATGGTTCCCGGCCCGACCGAAAAGTGAATAGGAGTGGATGAAATTATGCTCACAAACTGCGGCCCCCGGATTGGAAAGCTGGCCATCTCTCGATTAATTTAATCTAGTGTGTCCCGAATTCTTGTCCCGCTAAGTCATCAAATAAGCGTTTTTTTTTAACTTCCACTGAGGACGCGGTTGCATAACTGATGGCTCAGTGTAATCTTCTTTAGTGGTGAGGCCGCCGTTCCACCGAAGTGAAGGAGGTAACGTTTACCTCACGCATATATATTTCTTCTCGTCATATCGTGAGACGTTGTTTTATAGTTTTCTTGCTGGCGCGCGCGACTTTGGTGGCCACGCGCGCAGGTGCGTTGGCAGGTGCGTTGACCTGTAGAGAAGTGCTGCAATCTTCTTTATCTAAGCCACTTATTGGGATTATCTGGTCAGTGATAACCTTATTAATGAACTCTTTGCAAGTGAGAAAATACGTTTTTAACGGACTCTCAGTAACACCGAAGAAACTAAGCACTAGCGGTCGTTAAAGACCGAGGGAGAGAGAAAGTAAGCACAGGAAAGGCAGGGAGCTCTACCAGACGAGCACCCGATTTACTACCCTACACCGGGGGGAAAGGGGAATAGAAAGAGGGAAAGAGGGAAATATGACAATGTTGCGATTTCAGCTTGGAGCCTACACGCCAGTCTTCGCATGTAGACTGCACAATTCGAGGCCTTTGTGAACACTACTCGTGGCGACTGTATTCAATCTATGTTTGCGGGCTGTGTGAATTACTCTCGCAAGAACAACTCGACGTGGTCACGCCATCCAGCTGGAAAAATTATAGCTTGAGCTGTGAAATAGCTGCGTTCAAAGGCACACATTCATTTATGGATGCTTCTGAAGGTCAAGTGAATGGCGTCAAAAGCTTACGGAGTGTACCTACTGAGAAAAAACACTACTATGTTGTCTAGGTCGACAGCACCCTTGTTAACACGCCTTCACTTTGGAGGAGTTTGTGGAAAAAATGCCGTAAATTCGTTTACCCATTTAGGTAACATTCATGAATCCCGCTTTGCTGAATATCTGATCGTTATTTATTCCGTTAGGAGATAAACTCGTGCCAGTACAGTTACAAAGTGTCTAGTACCATAATCGGTACCATAAATGGTCAACCTGACTCATGTCTTTACAGTCACGAGGTGTCAGAAACCACAACATCTACGAGCTACCGAGATCAACCTGACTCGGTAGCAGCATCTCTTGCTCCAAATAATTGCGCTTGACTGACATTCGGTGAAGGGCTGTTCTAAAGAGCATTCCTTAGACATGGAAACTCCAACCTACCAGCCTCCTAGATGATAACAGAATCCAAGAGACGCATCGGCAATGGAACCTTTGATTTTCATGTTTGTGCAATTTCTGCGTGAATACACTTTATTACAATATTATTTTACGGCATTCAAATTGACACAATTGCCGTTGATTTATTCGATATTTGCCAAAAAATAAGTTACCTCATGAACAAACACAAATAATGTGAAAGACTATATACGTGTGATAGAGAACAAAGTTCCACCCTTAAATTGGTTATAATGGAAATAGGCTCAGAGACGTGGCACATACAGCCATGGAAGCATTTTATTTTTCACCAAGGGGCTTTGTCTAAGATTTAATAATGGAGAACTTCTACAATTGGCCGCTTTATCTCTAAGGATATTCGAGTATGCGTATGTGAGTGCTGTTCATATTTGTCAAAATATAGGAGCTAGAACAGTGAACGTTTTCTAAAAATACAAAACATTAGAAGAAAATGAAAAGCAATAATATTGAAAGGCGGGCTGGTTGGTTTGTCTTCATTGTGAAAAGTTTTGATTGAGGCCTTTGTATCCTTTTCTTCTTGTCGTCGTTTAGTGTGCGCAAAACTTTCCAGAATCAAAATGAAATAGTTACGGCTACTGTTCACGATGTGACTGCATCTGAAGGTAGAAGCAAGTTATAATAACCAACGAACCCACTTTCGCAAAACATTAGCTCATCTGGTAACTTTCCTCCGGCTTCTCAATCTTCGTAAGTTGATTTGTGCATGCATTCTTCTGTTCTCGCTCGTTCGGTAATGTCTTGGCACTCCCTTAATCCCCCAACACTTTTCCGTCACTTTCCCAACCCCAAGCCGGCCTTGAGACCCATGGCGAAAACCTCAAGTCTCCTCCCACTACGCAGCACGCCTTCCGCCTAATTTGCCTATCTTTCTTTAATAACCCGCGACACTCTCTCGGCTTCCCAACTTTCCCTTACGCAACCGCTGCCGCGACCCCCCAAACCCTCCGTCATCAACTCTGCAACCCACCAGGCAGGCGTTCGCAGACCTCTTTCCCACTCCCAACTCCCAGTATCACCACGCGTTCCGAGCCCTCGCCCGAGACCGCCTCCTCCCCTTGCACAGACTTCATCCAACCTCGCGAATCGCTCCCTGCGGCAGCGCTGCACTTCGTTCACCTGCAAAGAATGGCCAGATAATTAGGCCTCGCCGTGGGGTTTCCACGTTCGGTGAGCACTTCAACCTGCCTTTTCCCGGCGGCGTTTCTTGCCCCACGCGACGTTACCAGGGCGCACTCTGCCGGCGGCGACGGGAACGAAAAAGGAACGGAACCATGGGGGGAGGGAGTGCCAGGCTGCAGAGGGATAAAAAAAGGAGGGGAGGCCATTACGGTCGCCGGCGCTAATGAGACCGGCTCCAGGCAGCGACGAGCTATGGCAGCGGGGCGAAATCGCTAACGCCAGCAGCAGCGGCAGCTGCAGCTGCTGCTCCTCGAATGAGCCGAAACACGTGACTCACAATGACAATTTGCAATCAACCATACACTACGCCACCACGGTATAGTAAGGGGTTGGGGATAGCGGCCGGGGGGCGGGGGGTGCGTGAACCCTCGCTGCGTCATTTCCAGCTTCTCGGAGCGTCTCGGAGGGCAAGGACGCGATACAAGTGGCGAGAGTGAATGAGAGAAGAATGACAACTAAAGAGAGCAAAAAAAAAAGGGAGTTCTATGCGGGATAATTTCTCCCAGGCGACCCCGTGGACACCTGCGTTTTGGGTTTCGCAGCCACCTCTGTTTTTTTCTTCTCCTTGTTGCTTCTTGGAATGGTGTGTGTTGTTTTTTATTTGTGGAGTTCTTTCTCTCTGCTTCTTCTGTTGCTGCTGGCACTCCTTTCACTCTGCACGAAGTGTATCGAAATGCCCTTGAGGGAAGACTTATCCCGTCCCGGAAGCGTGACAGCTCTCAGTTCTTGCTCCCCTAGGTGGCCACTACGGGTGTTTCCCGCATGCCTAGGGGGTGCTTTGCGGCGTGCGACTCCCTTCCCCCAAATTAGGGATGACTTTTGCAGCCACGTGTAGCCGTCTCCCTGAGCTTGCGTGTCCCTGCTGCTTAAGACCCTAGAAATGGCCGGCTAACTGCTAGCGTTACGATGCCGCCCATACTTCAGGGACTTGATGGTGCTGAACCAGGTGCGCAAGGCAGCGCAAAATGTAATTCAACAGTTGTGACGAAACTGTGCGAACACACATTATTAATGGGCTAGCAGAATGTAAAAGCGCAACAACGTGCATGTGAAGTATGGGAGGCATATATATATATATATGTATATATATATATATATATATATATATATATATATATATATATATATATATATATATATATATATATATATACATATATATATATATATTGTCACGTGGTGGGGACGTTGAAGAACACAGCAGTAATACTGTGAAGGACAAAACTAACGTTTATTGGGTGAACCTGTGCCCACAAAAACAGGCTACAGTTATAGCACAACGATAGCGGCGAACACGGTCGGCGATCGTCGAAAATCTGATCTGCGGGTCAAGCGGGTCGGCTTTTATAGAGCAGTCGTCGAATGTTCCAGACTAATCGTTCGGACCCGCGTGCCTTCCACAAAGTTCTACAACATTCGAGTCACACGATGAAATTAGATAACACAAGGTTCGGCGACAACAGACAGCCGGGTATAAGCATCGATAACTTTCCAGAAACGTCTGATACATGCAGGCGCGTCCCTCGCTGTGCGATTACAGTTGTTAAGCGGCGAAACGTGGTCGGCCGATAAAGATAAGCACACGTGTCAATATATATATATATATATATATATATATATATATATATATATATATATATATAATCATCAGCCTGGTTACGCCCACGGCAGGGCAAAGGCCTCTTCCATACTTCTCCAACTGCCCCGGTCACGTACTAATTGTGGCCATGTTGTCCCTGCAAACTTCTCAATCTCATCCGCCCACCTAACTTTCTGCCGCCCTCTGCTACGATTCCCTTCCCTTGAAATCCATTCGGTAACTCTTAATGACCATCGGTTATCTTCCCTCCTCATTACGTGTCCTGCTCATGCCCATTTATATTTCTTGCTTTCAACTCCCAGACGGCCATACGAAACTTCGCCAACGGTCGAATCTTCCCAGAGGCACTACGACTCCTGAAATTACCTAATAACCGCGACAAGAACATCGATCTCATCTGGACACCCGCTCACACACTACCAGACGGTAGCAATGAGGTGGCGCACCGCATGGCTCGAGAACTTACGGACCGAGCCTCGGTTAGCCCCGTCTCACCGACTACCAATGAGTGGGAGTGGGAAGATCGAATGACCAAATTTCACGAAATTACACAACACCATAGATTGCAGAGGCGTACATTCCCGCCGCCGCACCCAAAATTAAGCAAGAACCAGTCTGTAGAATGGCGGCAGTTACAGACCAGATCCTATCCGAGTCCAGCTATCATGCACCTAATACACCCAGATTTATACCCAACCGACAAGTGCACACATTGCAACTCTAGAGCCACCCTGGAGCATATCCTATGGGAATGTACGGCTTTAATACAGGGTAACGGGGATGCAGCCTCAAACAGCGACAGCCTCCGCGCGCGCTGGGAGTCTGCGTTGCTCAGCTCCGACCTGCAGCACCAACTCTGGGCCGTCCAGCGAGCCGAGGAAGCTGCCAAGGGCCAACAACCCTTGGCTGAAACCTAGGCGGGGTCCAGGCCCACCCCACCAAATCGCAGGGCACTGAATAAAGTTATTTGAATGAATGAATGAACTAAGATATCATTAACTTGCGTTTGTTCCCTCACCCAATCTGCTCTTTTCTTATCCCTTAACGTTACACCTATCATTCTTCTTTCCATAGCTCGTTGCGTCGTCCTCAATTTAAGTAGAACCCTTCTCGTAAGCCTGCAGATTTCTGCCCCGTACGTGAGAAGTGCTAAGACGCAGCTGTCATGCACTTCTCTCTTGAGGGATAATGGCAACCTACTGTTCATGATCTGAGAATGCCTGCCAAACGCACCCCAGCCCATTCTTATTCTTCTGATTATTTCAGTCTCATGATCCGGATCCGCGGTCACTACCTGTCTTAAGTAGAAGTATTCCCTTACCACTTCCGGTGCCTCGCTACCTATCGTAAACTGCTGTTCTCTTCCGAGACTGCTAAACATTACTTTAGTTTGCTGCAGATTAATTTTTAGACCCATCCTTCTGCGTTTCCTCTCCAGGTCAGTGAGCATGCATTGCAGTTGATCCCCTGAGTTAATAAGCAAAGCAATATCATCAGCGAATCGCAAGTTACTAAGGTATTCTCCATTAACTCTTATCCCCTATTCTTCTCAATCCAGGTCTCTGAATACCTCCTGTAAACACGCTGTGAATAGCATTCGAGAGATCGTATCTCCCTGCCTGACGCCTTTCTTTATTGGGGTTTTGTTGCTTTCTTCATGGAGGACTACGGTGCCGGTGGAGCCGCTTTAGATATCTTTCAGAATTTTTACATACGGCTCGTCTACACCCTGATTCCGCAATGCCTCCATGACTGCTGAGGTTTCGACTGAATCAAACGCTTTCTCGTAATCAATGAAAGCTATATATAAAGGTTGGTTATATTCCGCACATTTTTCTATCACCTGATTGATAGCGTGAATATGGTCTATTGTTGAGTAGCCTTTACGGAATCCTGCCTGGTCCTTTGGTTGACGGAAGTCTAAGGGGTTCCTGATTCTATTTACAATTACCTTAGTAAATAATTTGTAGGCAACGGACAGTAAGCTGATCGGTCTATAATTTTTCATGTCTTTGGCGTCGCCTTTCTTATGGATTAGGATTATGTTAGCGTTTTTCCAAGATTCCGGTAAGCTCGAAGTCATGGGGCATTGCGTATACAGGGTGGCCAGTTTCTCTAGAACAATCTGCCCATCTTTCAACAAATCTGCTGTTACCTGATCCTCCCCAGCTGCCTTCCCCCTTTGCATAGCTCCCAAGGATTGCTTTACTTCTTCCGGCGTTACCTTTGGGATTTAGAATTCCTCTAGACTATTTTCTCTTCCATTAACGTCATGGGTGCCACTGGTACTGTATAAATCTCTATAGAACTCCTCAGCCACTTGAACTATCTCATCCATATTAGTAATGATATTGTCGGCTTTCTCTCTTAACGCACACATCTGATTCTTGCCTATTCCTAGTTTCTTCTTCACTGTTTTTAGGCTTCCTCCGTTCCTGAGAGCAGGTTCAATTCTATCCATATTATACTTCCTTATGTCGGCTGTCTTACGCTTGTTGATTAACTTCGAAAGTTCCGCCAGTTCTATTCTAGCTGTAGGGTTAGAGGCTTTCATACATTGGCGTTTCTTGACCAGATCTTTCGTCTCCTGCGATAGTTTACTGGTATCCTGCCTAACGGAATTACCACCGACTTCCATTGCACACTCCTTAATGATGCCCACAAGATTGTCGTTCATTGCTTCAACACTAAGGTCCTCTTCCTGAGGTAAAGCCGAATACCTGTTCTGTAGCTTGATCTGGAATTCTTCTATTTTCCCTCTTACCGCTAATTCATTGATCGGCTTCTTATGTACCAGTTTCTTCCGTTCCCTCCTCAAGTCTAGGCTAATTCGAGTTCTTACCAACCTATGGTCACTGCAGCGCACCTTGCCGAGCACCTCCACATCTTGTATGATGCCAGGGTTAGCGCAGAATATGAAGTATATTTCATATCTAGTCTCGCTATTCGGGCTCCTCCACGTCCACTTTCCGCTATCCCGCTTGTAGAAGAAGGTATTCATTATCTGCATATTATTCTTTTCCGCAAACTCTACTAATAACTCTCCCCTGCTAATCCTATTGCCTATGCCATATTACCCCACTGATTTGTCTCCAGCCTGCTTCTTGCCTACCTTGGCCTTGAAGTCGCCCATTAGTATAGTGTATTTTGTTTTGACTTTACCCATTGCCGATTCCACGTCTTCATAGAAGCTTTCAACTTCCTGGTCATCATGACTGGATGTAGGGACGTAGACCTGTGCAACCTTCATTTTGTACCTCTCATTAAGTTTCACAACAAGACCTGCCACCCTCTCGTTAATGCTATAGAATTCCTGTGTGTTAGCAGCTATATTCTTATTAATCAGGAATCCAACTCCTAGCTCTCGTCTCTCCGCTAAGCCGCGGTAGCACTGGACGTGCATGCGTTTTAGCACTGTATAGGCTTCTTTCGGCCTCCTAACTTCACTGAGCCCTATTATATCCCATTTACTGCCCTATAATTCCTCCAATAGCACTGCTAGACTCGCCTCACTAGATAACGTTCTAGCGTTAAACGTTGCCAGGTTCTGATTCATATGGCGGCCTGTACGGATCCAGGTATTCTTAGCACCCTCTGCAGCGTCACAGATCTGACCGCTGCCGTGGTCAGTTGCTTCGCGGCTGCTGGGGACTGAGGGCCGGGGTTTGATTGTTGTGTTCATATAGGAGGTTGTGGCCAAGTACTGCACCAGGGTGGCCAATCCTGCTCTGGTGAGGGAGTGCGTTACCGGTTCTGGTCACCGGGATCAGGCCACACTCCAGGCCTGTTTGTGCAATTTTATCAACGCGCGGATTTTTTTAATCCGGTGGTAAATTGCGCGGCACCGGGATTCGAACCACGGGCCTCTTGCACGCGAGGCGGGTGTTCTAGCTCTACGGCACCGCTGCACCTTATATATATATACATATATACAAGGCGCAGCGGTTGTGTGCATATATATATATATATATATATATGTATATATATATATATATATATATATATATATAATATGCACACGACGCAAATAACTTCTCGCCTCCCACCGGCGAGAAGTTATTTTGTCGTCCACAATATTTTCCTTTTGCTTTACTATTTTCTACATTGCAATTTCCACTACAGCTAATTTCCCTGATGAGTTCCTTGGTTTCATTGTCTCTTGGCTTTATATTCATGCTAACAAAATCGAGCCCCTCAGTTCACCTTCTTCCCTCGTGTATTCATAGCGAGTGCTCGAATAAGGCAGCCTTGATGTTAATAGGTAGCATGCGAGGGTTTATTTATGACGTGTCTACCCTCCTAAGATCACCTGCTACGTGAAGCCGTCAGACAAAAAAAGGATGCTCCACATCCGCCAACCTTGACTCTGAGTGGCGCTGGCTAACGCACCAAGGGCTAGATCTAGTAAAACATAAGTAGCCACGTTTGTTGACGGATTGGTAGCCGTCGTCGTAGCACAACTGGTAGTACAACGCACGCGCAGTGCGGAGGTTGTAGGTTCGGCTACCATCGGGAACAAGTTATCTTTCGGTCCACTTTATTTTCCCATTCCTTCATTAAGTTCTGCATTGCAATTTCAACTACAGCTAATTTCCGCCGTTGCTTTCCTTGGCGACATTGTCTGGGGACGTTATAGTCACACACACACACACACACACACACACACACACACACATATATATATATATATATATATATATATATATATATATATATATATATATATATATATATATATATATATATAATAGCTGCATTGCGCACCTCGAAAAAGCAAGACATGTGTCCGTGAAGTTCTGTCTTCAGAAGCTCACCGGCACACTTTGCAATCTATGAGAGCTGCTTTATTGATTGATCCGGTGGCTCAAAGAGGCGCTACTTAGTGTCACCACATTTATCTCGATTTTACCGCTAAATGACCTCTGAAATATTTCGTTACTGCTTGTCTTCTCTCTCCTGCTGCTTAACTGAAGAACTATATTTCCATATTAGTTACAACATTGAGAGTGAGTATTAATTACAGTACTAAACAAGCACAAAAAAATACCGAAACACACTTGTATTTTTTTTACAAGTGAAATGCAGAGCTTTCTACTGACACATGGAATTGAAGAGCAACCTGCCATGAAGTGGCGTAGCCAGAAATTTCGTTCGGGGGAGGTGGGGAGGCGGCTCACGTTGCAGCTCGGCCTCGTCCGTATAGAATTTGTCGAAGGATCAGATACCTGAATAATAACTGTATTGCCATTGCCAAAGATGCTGCAAACAAATTCTTGAACGCTACGCACTGTCAAGACAAGTAAAATACGTACTTTTTTCATAAATTAATATATTTCTATGTCCCAGAAATTGTGCCAGAAGTTAATGATAACAATGCTTCCATGTTCTTTTTTTGCCTATTTAATAAGTAACGAAAATATGACACGAGCTTAAGACCTATATCTCTTCGAAACCAGCAAAGCAGTGCATGCCAGTAGTATGAAAAATGTAAAGGCCATAAAATGAACAAGGACAAATATTTTGATGAGACTGTCATTCAAAAACTTTGTTTACATTTTTGTACATATGCGACGGCCAGGGAAAAACCTCAATGTCACTGTTCTTTGTTCCAATGTATTGCACAGGAGCAGCTGTCACCGGTCGTATATTTTAATTGCACCGAAATTATAGTCGCAACAAAGAGCACATATAGAAAGCAGGATTTCTGCAAAATATACATTAGAAATGCGAAGATACAATGGAATATGCGAATGCGAACATATAGCTTGATAAAGGGCAAAGAAGTACCACTGGAAACAAAGTTCAGTGCACCTATACACAAAACCTCGCAGCAAGATGTATAAATATACGTATAAATCTGCAATAAATCTACCTATCTAAGCAGAGGGCAGTGTATATCATGTGTCAAAGAAGGCAAATAAACGTGTTGCTCAGTCTCAGATTCACAGATTACAGAATCCTAAGGACCGCCTCCCCCTCCCTCCACTGCATCCCCCTCCCTCCAATTCATCGCGCGCGACGGAAGGCGGCGCGCTTTCTCCGCGATTTTCTCCCTTGCGCACACAAGACTGACCCACCATCGTCGGCTCACCCTTCACCCCCCCCCCCCGCTTTCACTCGCACATACAGCATGCAGCGCGTGGTGACGATGTCATCGCTTTTGTACCTTATACGGAACATAACGGCGATGGCAGGAATGCGCCTGGAGTGTCCATATAATTGTTATCGCAATAATATAGTAAGAGAATTCGGCAACGGAAGAGTCCCGTGGCCCATTGCTTTCCGGAAAAGAAGTAACAAAATAGAACTTCCGCCATGCGACATTTCGCTGCGCCGCAACAATGTCTCTTTCCTTATTTGTTGGGCGGGGGCACTGAAATAAAAAAAAACCGCAAAGGAAAGCATGTTGGCCGCACTCGAATGTTTGCTTTGGGCGCCTAATGTGGCTAGTGAAGGAATATCGAAGAAAACTTGAGACGCTTTGTCCAGAGAGAACCATGCGCATACTACTCAGTATCCTACACCGGCGAGACAAAAAAATTTCCGGAGAGGTTGCGATAACATCGAAGGTGATGCCCTCAGGCGAGCGCGTTGCCTTCCGTCGAGTCTGCCCAGTGAAGGCGGCGAGCGAACATTGTTTCTTTTTCTGGTCTGCTAGCCAGAAAGCGTCCAAAACTCTATCAGGCCAAAATTCACTCCTCCAGAGAAAAACGAACGTGCACAGAAGTGCGCCGCGCGGTGGTCGAAGTAACACGAGAAAAACGCATGCGCTCTGGCTGGCTCTGGCAGCCCGCGGGTCAGGTAGCGAGACCAAACGAAAAAAAAAAAGAGTTTAAGAGGCTCAATGTGTGCACGTGAATAAAAGTCAAGCTAGAACAAATAGATAAGTAGATACCTCGCTTTAGTGTCTTGACATGGATGCTTTGGCGTGGGAGAAAAATATGTTGATGTACTTTCCTGTGAAATGATGGCACAAATGAACCACCAGAACTCTTTGGCTCATCGCATCTCACTGCGTGCTTTGTAATTTGTCTGATAGTGTGTAGATTTGACTTAAATCGTTATCTTGTCCCATGTACGAATGCAAGAAAGATAATGCACCTTTTGCCTTAAATGTTTATGAGTGCATTAAACCCACAACGTTACGGAATTGAAAATATGAAGCACGACTTTAGAAATGTCAATGCACCTTTCGCACCAAAAGTTTAGAACTTTATACCCATAAAAGTTCGGAATTGAAATCCATGCACTCCGTAGGTTACGCGGCCTCCGCGAGATGGTGCGACGAGCCCGTTCGCCATCAAAACGCCCTTGAAACTCCCTCGGATGGGGCTCCTTGCGTTATGTGACTTAAGGTGCATAGAAATTGCCACGAAATCCAGCCCGAGTTCACAGTGTTCGCGCCTAAATGTCTTTTCGAGCGTGAAAAACGACATTCTAGGCAAAATCCAGAATGATTTCCAACGCCTGGGGTTGTTTTTGTCGGCGGTGAATGGCAGCACGAAAAAAATTCGGCGGTGGGCTGAAGCCCCACAAGCCTGCCCTCTCCCCCCTGGCTGCGCTCCTGCTGCCATGGAACTTACATTAAAATTCGGAAGACATCCGATAAGGAAGTGAGCTGCTTTCGAAGCATATGTCATGGGCCATACTAATTCCGCTGTACACTGTCATAGATTGTATCATCAAGAACGGCTGGGATCGTAGTGTAATCTATTGGACTCGCGTTAAACTGAACCTCACGAGCGCAGACAAACAAGTTTCGTTTATCAGAAGTTCCGTTTACCGACAGAGGGAGCATCAAGTCTACACAAGGTGCTTTCTTGAATAGGCGCAGCAGATGCGGTTACACAGCTTTTTCTTACAAAGTACTCGCTTACACGCCGCCGCTAGCGAAAGCGAGCAGCACAAGACGCGTTTGTAAAAGAAGAAAGAAAAGCTGTCATTCTGTAAAGAAAGGAAGCAGTCGTTTTAGTGAAGCAACCGCTCGCGAAGTTCTCGATAAGTCTTATCGTCGCCTCCAGCGTGAGCATAATGTACGAGCTGTTCTGTGCTGCCATCGGAAACGCTAAGCAAACTCACAGCTCACTGGCATTGCCAACAGAAAGAAGCGACAGCAAGCCACGACAACGATAGAACCACGTTACCGAAGGCACCAACAAAAGCCAGCAAAAGCAGCCTTGGCGACAATCCAGAGAACTGGCGAGACAACCAGATGACTAAATGCGCAAAGCATGAAGCTTGACGTGATGGCGCGGATATTGGTTGCTTAGTTTGATTTTCGGTAATATTTCTAGTTAGCCGGAAACAGAGTTGTCAAAAATGTGGTTCCGTTTATGGAGCTCTTTCTTTTTTGTATTGCCTTAATGCAATACCCACCATCAACAGTGCTGCTGTTACGTTTAAGCGACAATCCCGTTTGAGCAATTTCCGCCTAGCGAGATTTTACTGCGGAGTGGACTCGCGTTTAACGACACCTAAAGGGACCAAGTAAACATGTTCTGTTGATGTGTAGTTTCATTTGCCGAGAGATTGAGCTCTAAGGTGCCCAAGATGCTATTTTGAAACTGAGCAGATACTGCATTGTCAACAGCAGCTAACAAGTATCGAGGATGTGATTGGAAAGTTTATTTTTTCAATATTTCTACTGGCACACAGCCACTAACTAGAGCTAGCAGTACAATAAACAACTACAAAAAATAATAAAGAAAAAAGTCATTTAGCGAGAAAACACCATTGCCCTCGTTTTTGAAAAACAAGCACTCTCGAAGTCATGAATAACTTTGTTATCGGAGGGAGAACCTGAACGAGAAATAGCCTAAGAACGATGCTTACCGCGACGCAGCTGAGAATGGCCGCTTAGTTCCATTTTCGGTATTACTTCGACTTCCGTTTAGCTGGAGTCCATGAATAATTATGTTCTGTTTAACGCACTTTTTTGTTGTTCCTATTGCCTTAACGCTAAACCAACCTGCTGCAAGGCTGGAAGTTCCGTTCAAGTGATAACTTCGTTCAAGCGATTTTCGCTTACCGAGATTCTACCATAGTATTTGCGTCTAGGTCTTGCTGCATTATATCTGGCTTACTCCTTTTTTCTGACGTCTTGTTAGCACAGAAGCAGATCTTTCTAACAACAAAAAAAAATTGAATCGAGATATAATGCAAGGCCCCGTCTACTGTTTTTTTTCCTTTGTGAGCGTTCTTTCACGCTTTCAGTTTATACATTGCAGTTCCATGTTTATGGCGTTCCGTTCAGCGCTACATTATGGGTTCGATTGCCGCCTAAGGCTGCCGCTGGTGGACGGTCAAAAGAAATCTGTGGACGTTTCACTGAGCCGTGGTTTTAGTTATTGACCGAGGTGTCAGCTGGCAGATGTAGTCTGTAGGCCTTCACCATTCGCCTCTTTCCTAACTCCTCTTTTCATTTGGTTCATTTTACGCCACAATTTGGTGCTAATGATATAACATAACTTGAGCGAGCTGAAACAGCCAGTCTATGGCAGGAGGACCAATGCCAACGCGAGATAAGCCGAACTGAAAAAAAAATTGTCCTAGGCACAGCTCTGGCACTAATGCATTCATAATGAAAACATCTCTAATTAGTCGCTCGCTGACTGTACGGCCTAATTTGAATCCCTTTGTGAGCAGTAATACAGCTGCTAGTTTCAGCAAGGATAAAAATAATGAAAAGTACATGCGCTGCTCGGAAAGTTTGTGGTCACATTGTTATCAACGAGGGCAGAAACTGAGGTATGATCTTCCTGCTTTTTTTTTTTACTCTGGCAATTCTACTATGGCTGGTGGTGGTGCGTAGAATGCCAGGCCTGCTTCACTTTCTTTTTTTTTCTTTAGGCAATTATGCACTCTATTCTTCGTAGCAGGACGCGAATCACATGCCGTTTCTACGAACTTCGCCATACAGGAAACCCGACAGTCGGCGTATCTTTCCCGAAGATCACCGCACGATAATGGCGTCATCTCCGGTGTCCGCGTTATTATCCTGTCCATAGTGTCTCACGATCTCCGCCGTGGTTATTTATCCTGGTCTGGACGCCCAATAAGCATCGCAAGATTACGATCGTTATCTTGTTTACCTCGCGTAGCCACTCGTTCTTCGTTTGGTGCTGGTTCACGTTCCCTAAGCTTACTCGACTTGCGCGGCTTCTGTGCTCGTGCTCCGAGCGACTTCATCTTGGCGATGAGTTAGCAGAGTTAAGTAGATCCTCGCATCAAGTGTAATTTGCGGCACGACGGACCTTGCAAGTGAACACTTCCTCAAAGACAGTGACTCGTTCGCAAACCATCAAAAAAAAAAGCTGAAAGGCTTACGGTTACACAACGGCGTAAGTACGCTATAGGCTATCTGTATAAACTAGCGGGCAGCACGTTCCGTCGAAGGCGAACGCACGTACATAATCTGCCAGGAAAACGACGCAATTCCAGCTGTTTTTCTTGCTTGTAAAAGTCCCGCAAGTATTCCCCTGTTTCGCCTGCTGCCTCTATAACTTGCGAAGGATCAGTGGGTTGCGATGGATCTTACTCGCAACTTGAACTCCTAACTGCGATGCTATCGGGCTCCGAAGGATCGCTGGCGTTCGGCGTTGACATCGTCGGACAGTAGTGGAGATTACGAAGGGCTGAATTCGATGCTGCGGCGTATGGAGAGATGACTCCCTGCGGGAGTCTTCTTCTGGCACGATCGCATTACTGCCTGTTTTCTCGGCAAGCTTAATGCCGATCGCGTGTCCCTCGCGTCGAGGCATCGTGTTTCGTAACGTAGGCTCGCTAATCACGTGGCCAAGACGACGTGAGATGTCGGGGCCCGAGTGCTCTTTCTTCCTCTCTCTTTCACCGAGAACGATTTAAAGATGACAGGAAACTTTCGTTTCGGTGGTAAAACAGCTTTGGACATAGGTATATCTTTTTTTTTTATTCACGAGAGTGTCATGGTCCTTCCGTACTCATGCGAAGGACGAGCTCAATGACCTTATTTATGTCGTTCTAGTACTTTGAACGCAACTTGAATTGTTGAACTTTGAGACTATCGGATCGCGAGTTGGGGTGGTGCTTCGTTGTTTAATGAGCAACCGCCGAATAACATACATCGATGTCGTCTGACTTTGCTAAAACCGAGGTGCTGACATTAGCTTTTTGGTAAACAAATTGGTATAACTCAGAAAGACTGTGCTTCTACTTTTATTTAGAGCATAAATAATAATTAACTGGAGCGCAGAACACAAAATGTTTCTGCTACCCACCTAGTCGTTCATCGCAATATCATGGCTTAACTGAAACATCGTTCCTAAAATAGCGAGCGGGTCGCTTCATTTCATTTATTCAAGCTCAACTTTCGCTGCATAAACGGAAGATACTAACACATTATTATAATACAGTGTTCAAAAATCACGTGCGTATCTTATCAGAGCGCGAAAGCAGTTCAATATGCTAATGCACTGAACACGCACGACAGGATAAACGTCTACAGTATTGAAAAAGTCAAGTGCTATGCATTATGTATAGGGCGAAAAATATGCGCTCACTTCGTTAATATTAATTCGTCTGGCTAATATTGCAGGTTTGCGGATTTGAGATCATTGAATACGCACTGACATCGAAGCCCTCGTTACACTGTTTCTTCATTTTTTTCATTTCTTTCCTTTTATGCGCTTCTCAAAAGCAAGATGGGGTGGTTTTAGACTTGGCAGTCGCAACCGGAGAGTGTATATTGTGTGACGCGTATTCCAATCCTTCGCGAGAGCTTTCTACCGCTTGAATTACGCGAAATAAGAAGGCACGCCGCTATTACGTCCGACAGCAATTTGTCAGAAATAAAATGGTTAGAAATAAAAAGTTTGCAGGGACGGCATGGCCACAATTAGTACATGACCGGGGTTGTTGGAGAAGTATGGGAGAGGCCTTTGCCCTGCAGTCGGCGTAACCAGGCTGATGATGATGATGATGATGATGATGATGATGATGATGGTGATGATGATGATGATGAAAATGGTTAGAAGCTTTACGCAATATGCGCGCGCGCGATGGGCCACTCGAAGGAACGCAGAACGCGCACCAAATTCAGGTGCGGCTGTTTGGATATCCTGCGCTAACAAACTCAACCCGAGCTATCTGAAAAGGCTTTCCGGGTGTCTCGGTTGGGATTGAGTGCAGTGGCTAATACAAATCCTCTCGAACGCATATGTAATGTCATCTTTGTGGGATTCTCTATCTTTTGTTAGCCTCGCCGAACCAGCACCCAAAGCCTTTCAGCCCGCAGTGTTGTCGTCGTGTGTGGTTACAGTAATCCCTTAACTGTCAGTACCGCCCTGGTTAATTAGCTTAGAGGAGCGCGTAGTACTTTTGGAGCACATTTATTTCTTTCACGGGTGCACTTTACGATTTTGGAGACTTCGTGAGGAGGCGGTATTGTCATAATTTCGCGCAAATGATAGCAGGCACAAGCGCGACTATATTATTAGGCTCTTTCGTAATTGTGTCTCCTGAGAACCGGCACACTAGGCGGCTTTGTTCTGGAAGGCTTACTTAATTATTTCTGGCGGCATGGCTCTTACCTTACTCATACAGGCAACTGCAACGATAACGAAAATTTTTATTCCTTTTTTTCAGCTGCTCAAAATATGTACTAATGCACGACTAGGATAGCATTCTTGCTCTGTGGTTTGCACGAACAGGGTGTTTGTGCGAACAGAATGTATGCCGTGCCTCGTTGAGGGATTTGGTTTCAGGCAGCGTACGAGCTGCCATTTGTTGCGCTGAGCCACAGGCGAGTCACAACTATGCCCTTAATGTCGTTCCTAACAAGTTCCTGTAAGCCGCACACTTCTGCTTATGTGTTTTGTTCACTTGGAGTTAATAGAGATTTATAGCAGCGAGAGAAAGGGGCTTCGCTGAACGAATTAACGGTCTATTCTCAAGGATATTCGTTCCACGTACGTACCACTTCGGAAGGGGAATCTTTTTAATGTGATTAGCATTCTTAAGACTATTCACCCATTGTAATTTATGCAACCGTTTTCGTTTTGCGCCAACTCGGGCACTGGGCATGCGCCACCTAATATGTGCCACGTGGTGTACGCGACTGGATACGTGGGATTGTTACGGAATGATGCCAAGAGAGGGAAGCGCTGTCGAGAAAGGCAGGAAATTAGGTGGGGTAATGAAATTAGGAAATTCGCAGGCGCAAGTTTGAATCAGTTGGCACCGGACAGGGCTAACTTGATATCGCAGGGAGAGGCCTTCGTCCTGCAGTGTACTTAGACTAGGCTGACGACGATGACAACGACGACGACGACGACAATGATGGTGATGATGATTATGATGATGATGATGATTATGGTGATGATGACGGTGACGGCGACGACGACGTGTGAGTGGGTTGATACCGCTCTACAGTGAAGATCATTAACGCTAACTTGGGTAACTGGGTGTGTGCACTGGGTACCTGCCGCTTGTTAATTATAATTATAATAACATGTAGAACTTATCCATGCCCAATTACACGCCCATCATAAGATGGATTCCTAATCGCATTGAGGTATCCAATCATCTCCAAAGGATGTACCCGCCGCCTTTTTTCTTTTTACAATATGTTCTACTTACTTAGTCAGCCCATGTGGAAGTAGGTTAAGAGCTGTAATAATTTAAGATTATTCAGAAATAACATAGCGAACGAACTCAACCCGACTTCATCGTGTTTCCAACTATGCTGCTTTCTGCTTCTTTTATTCGTCAGCTAGCTTCACTGTCTATTCGGCCATTCATTTTGAGTTCCTGTTGGCGCAATGCTTCCTCGTGCGATATTGAAGCCAGCCGGCACTTTGTGACAAACATGTTTCAGCAGACCCTTTCCGATTCAATGTGGGCCATTTTACGGCTTCACACTCTCTACTGGCTTCGCTTGCATCTACCAACGTATTCCGCACGGACGCAAAACGCACACGCTGGTTATGACGTTGAGAGGCACGCTCTTCATGCAGAGCTTCGTATTTTGAAGGTGGCGGCACTATTCCAGGCCCCGGAGGTTTCGGTTGAAACGCGAAGACTTACGCATGTCCACTGGGGCGCATTCAGCTGGGGCGTGTCTGTTGGGCTTCTCTTTCTGTCGTTTCTAGGACGCAACTTGTGCTTGTGTTACTTAGCGCAGTTGCATGGGTTTGTTACAGCTTGAAGCCATTCATCGGGGATCGTAGTGCAGCTTTGACTTGGTGAATATTTGATTGCTTCAGTGATTGATTGATTTTATGACAACATGGGGGGGGGGTGGCTGAAAGTGTGACTATGTCCTGTAAACTTAAGTCGGGAGTGTATTGTGACTATGCAACACGTGTTACGCAACAATGAATGAAAGAAGTGTAACAATGCTTTGAAATTCGTGAGAAATAAAATAAAATAAATAAGAATGGCATAACTAAGAAGAAAGAAACCGGATGCAGGGATCTCGTGAACAGACCAATGGGTCATTCAGTTCATTTCACGACGGGCATGCTTAACATTAGTTGAGGTGATGAAATCAGAAAATTTGGATACGCAAGTTGGAATCAGCTAGCGCAAGGCTGGGCTAATTGGAGATCGCTGGGAGAGGCCATCATCCTGCAGTGGACATAAAAAATAGGATGATGATGATGCATAAAATATTCGTGCCGTATATTTCCTCTGTGCCAGTGTTGGTGAAGAAGACTACTAGCAGTAACCACACACTGCAAATCATAGAGAAATTTCTCCGGATACATGCTACACTTGCACTGGTAGCCTGCATCAGCTATACTGAAAAGTTGGCGAGAAAAAAATTCCGGCAGGAACCATCTCGCGATGAATGGGGACGTTAATGAGATTATGATTCGAGCAATGTATCGGAACGCTGGACTACCGACCTTTTCTATTCCGTGTAGCCGACTTCAGTTTTCCGTGACCGACATCTGAATTTATTTGCCGATCAACTCTTCTCGCTCAATGCACCCTCAGGTCCCAGTCTGTTCAGTTGACCTCTTTCTCCAGACTCGGCTGCTTTTGATGCCGACTGTTCCGCTTTTTGTGGCTGACGTCTTGAACCTTCTGTTAGCTTTTTCATTTACGCTGAGTGACCGGTGTAAGTAACCGGGCTGATTAACCAAGTGCACTCCCATTCTGGAAGATTGGCCAAAAAAAGTTCACATACTCAGTTGCACGTGTCCAGTTCCACTTGTCCACAGTTCCACATGTCCAGACCACAAGTGGTTTAATTTCACGCTATCTATTCGGGCACATGCGTCGTGGCGCAAGGTACGAGGATGTTAAATGTTGCCGTAATTTGATTTAATAATTCTTTTATATTCGTGATAACTCCAAAAACTGTTCATGCCAGCCGCGTATACTACACGGATTACTGTAGTTGGCCATAGTTAGTGGAACAACAATATGAATCGAGGAATTCTTAAACGGGCATTAAAGAGAAAAATGACTTCAATTGTATAAACAAGCAACCCCTCTAAAATAAAAAAAAAATCCTCACCGTGAGATGTTTTGTAATTAGCTTAAAGAAAGAGAAAGAGAAATGTAAGATAGCTGGTGATGCCGCAGTGAATTTCTCGCGTCACCTCATAGGGGCGTCACAAATTTCAAAAGCGTGTGCATGCGAAAAGGCCACAAAAGCCATTTTGCGTTTGTTTAAGGACACTGGACTGTATGAACGCTTGTGACAGTGGCTAGTCCACTGTGACTGACTCCGAAGGACCAACTATTATTTTTGTTTTCTGTCCTTATATGTTCTTCACGTTTCCCGCTCCCCAAGCTTAGAGTAGCCAATTCGGCACTTCCTTGGTTAACCTCCCTACCGTTCCCTCTTCGTTACTCTCTCTCTCTCTCTCTTTCTCGAAGGCGTTTACTGGGCTTTGTTCATTACTTACTTGTAAAAGCAGCTGTGCGTTTTGCTGTAGAAAGGCCAAAGGACAGATCCGCACCTCTATTTTAACATCCTCATAGGAGAAAACGGCTGTTTAAAGGCTCGGAAAATTCGCTAGATAACATTTCTCATAACATTCGTACAGGCATGGGAAAATTTTACTATAGTAGCCTTTCAAAACAGTTATTTTTAATTCGAAAGTTTGTTTTCTGTGGCATCAAACGAGCGAGGCATGTTACGTATATATGTATAGTTTGTTACATTCAGTGATATACTACCAGGAGGTATGATGTGGACAACTGGTCCACTGATTGTATTCAGAAATGCTCCTGTGCGCTCGCTTCTCAACGGCAACTTATTTGCTAGTCAGCGTCCCCACCCGGCGGACATAAACCACAATGAATACCCAAACACATACAGCGGTTTTGGTTTCCAGTGCCCAAATGGGCACACCCATTTATTAAACACGAAAAGCATCGATGAATGTAATTATATTTGAAGTGTGTCTCATGCGTCATGAAACACTTGTTATTGGAACACTGTGCGAATTGGAATAACATATGCAAAATTAATTAGTTAAACGGGTTCTAAGGTACACGGTTGAGTGTTTTAGGCTCGTAGTCAGTATACGTCCTTGTGCGTAGCGGGTTAAATTCCTCTCTCGTCTTTCGCAGTGTTTTACACCATGCATAATTTTTAAATGGCTGCATGGGTGCCGTTACCGCGAGCTAGGCACGAATTTGTTAATGTTCTCGTGTCTAATGTACCAGCAGTGAGTTTTCACGTGAAGTACACGATTACTTAAACTCGGAACAAAACAGAACTCTATAAAGACTGCTAAATGCTCCTATCCTACAGCTGTACGTCTCTTGTTCTTCGTTTTTTTTTTTTTGCTTGAAGATGCAAGAAATGGAGTGAAAGTTTTCAATCAACAGAATTAATTGGCGCCTGGAAGTTTAACTTCTAAGGTTGTGCGCAATGAAGTCTCGCATAAACGCTATAGCACTCAGACATAAACGTGAACTTCTGTAAGGGTTTTTAAAGGGTAACGCTTGCGTTGTAGCAAAAGTCAGTTCATATACGTGACTTTCCCACGTAACTAATGCCAAAATTTAGGACGATGCAAATGACATGTCACTGGACAGCACCAAGATAATATTGCTCGCCGTCGCTTGCAACAAGGCAGACATCTTATTTTTGTATTTCACCTAATCACACAAATATCAGCGATTGTCTAATGAACTATATTCGAAGCAAAGATGTCAATGAGATAATTGTAGACCGTCTTGAAAAATTCCCGATTCGGTTTACCCTTGCTGCGTGCGGGGTACATAAAGTAATTTTTTTGGCCAAGCCTGAAAGAAAGCCTATGATATGCGTTAGCGTTATCTTGGTTCTGTCTAGCTAAGTAACTCGTGCATATTTTTTTTTTTAAATTTTGGCACACGTTACTCGAGACACTGCGCATGCGCGCGCAGGCCGCGACGGGTGACACCGGAATGTGCGCGCCGTTCCTAAAGATAAAACTTCATATTTAAGCAAAATTTGCTGATACCTTTGAATCCTTTTTTTTTTTTTGATCGGGTGTAGTCTATCCCCCGTCTCTATCCCTTCACGCTGAGCGTGGGATGTCATCAGTCGCGGAATAGTAAATACAATTGCCGAGTGCTCGTTATGTGCACGCTGATTATGCGTTACCAACTTGCCCAGTCAGCCACCTTGCTGAGTATCGGCTGCGCTTGGCCACGGTACTGAACAAAAGTGAGCCAATAGGACATACATTTTTCGTTATAACGAAATTGATTTACTAGTTTTAGTCGTTATCTCACGAAAGACACCGGGACAATTTAGGCAGACGCAAACGAATCACTTCGTCTGTATAAACAGTTCCTGTGTACCTTGTAAGCCAAAAAGCTAAAATGGAATACCAACATGCCCATGCTTACGTTCTTTCATGCTTTATTGGAAGCTTTTTTTCCTCCGCAGTGTAGAACACCTAATACAGGCCGGTTGTCACAGCGCAGGGGAGTCAAGCTTCGTTTTGTACGAAGTGCGAACAGGGAAATTCGCATGGGATTGCTCGGTGAAGCGTACACAATGAGCCTGTGGTTCTATTTGAATCAACCTGCAGGGACAAAAAGCGCTACGGAAGTCACAGTGGCCGCATCACGGTACTAACTGTATCTCCTGATGACA